>NC_090448.1:1036301844-1036612010 GCF_031143425.1 Pleurodeles waltl | reverse complement strand
GCAAGGTTGGCGGAATGGAGTTGGCAGATGGGAGCGTGGAAGGTGAGTCGCTTGTTGAGGTAGGCAGGGCCTGCTTTGTGGAGAGCTTTGTGAGTATGGATGAGGAGTTTGAAGGTGATCCTCTTGTTGACAGGAAGCCAGTGTAGGTCTCTGAGGTGGGCTGAGATGTGGTTGTGGCGTGGGAGGTTGGGGATGAGGAGTGCGAAGGCATTCTGTATACGTTGCATTTTCTTCCGGAGCTTGGCCAATGTTCCTGCGTAGAGCGCGTTGCCGTAGTCCAGTCTGCTGCTGACGAGGGCGACCATGCATCTTGTTTCGATGGGGATCCATCTGAAGGACTTGCAAAGCATGCGGAGGGTGTTGAAGCAAGAAGATGTCTACAGATGGCTAAAACTACCATAATGCCCTGTTTTTGGAACTGCAAAACAATGATTCAATGTTATGTTCCTCCACCTTCCTTAACTTTCATATGTCCATACATCTAAAAAACTAGTGCATGTGGCAGTAACCATGTCATGCTATGGATCAAAATCTAATGCTTACATTATGCATTGTCTTTTGAATTCAAGATTTCCAACAATGTATTGTGGCATGCTGAATAGAGGTAGTTGCCCCACACATGTTAATTTGCTCTTTTTTCTCATGATGACCAATTTTGTTGTATTTCTGAGTTGATCCACTTTGAATCCAATGATTTGGTGCCTTCTAGGGCAGGAAATGGTCCAGTACTCAATTCTACTCACCTCTGTGTTGGGTTGAATGTCTGCAACATGTAACATACAATTCTGAAATAACACGTTTGCATTTCAGGACATCTCTACAATGACATATGTGTAAATCAGGCTGCAAATGTAAAATAATGAAAATCAATCAAAGGCCTAATCATTCTATTGCTCTGTTTCTACTTTTTTTTAGTTTGGTCCATTTGGAGACAGAGACACATAAAATGCACTAACTATGTATTAATTGCAAATTCTTTGCAACATTCACAGATTCAACCATCCTGCTCAGTGCACCACCATCTGCCAGCCAAGACACCCCCTCTCCAGACCAGGAGCAAGGCTTCAGTGAGGACTGCGGTCTGAGTCAGCCAGACCACCTTAGACTAGGACTTGGGATCAGTACAACAGTCCCAATTTGTGATGGCAAGGTTGTAAATGAGCTCTGGGAGATCCAGGAGGTGCCTGGGGAGCTCATATTAAAAATCCATAATCAGAACAAGAAAATCAACCCCCTGGCTGGGCTGTGTTTTTTTACATGTTTCATCATGTGTGCAGGGCATTTTCCATTCCATCTGCCCCGTCTGTGGTCCCTTCACATATGGGCCAAGTATACTAATGCTAGCAACAGAGAGGGAGGCCCTCCTCCTCATACCCCAGTCCCTTCACCTGTTCCCCCCCTCTCCTCCCCAGAGGGCCCAGTCACCTGGAGAGGAAGGCAAGGCAACCACACCTCCAAGAGACACAGATCCTAATTTCCTCCAGTGTGTGTCTACGATTCACTCTGTGGACTGTTTCAGGAACATATTTACCTTTTATCAGGAATGCTGTATATGTATATTGGAGTCCAAACTGTTTTGCTCTACTACCATACTTTCATCCACCATGATAGACTAATGTGTTTCATTTCCACATTTTTTGATTGACTTTTATGTTCTTTTGTTGCATACAAATACATGGTATGGACACAGACTACAAGATTATTGTTGGATTTTCTGTGGCCTTTCATTCGTCATGTGTGTCTTTACCATCATGTATTACAAAACAACATTGATCCAACCGGAAAAGTCGCTCAATGTCAATTCCTCATACAGCATTCATACACAGGCCACAATTACAAAAACATCACGATATATCTTCACTAATCCATAACATATTTTATAATCATTCATTAAATTACAATTCCTATCATATAAAAACCAAACAAGAAGGACAGAACAAAGAACAAAAAATTGAAAAAGTGCTCGTGATTTGAGAAAGTTGACACCAATTCACCAGATATCCAAAAATACATAGAATTTAAAAAGCCCGTTGGTTAACCATTCCTCTAAATTGATTCAGTGGTTTCTTCTGTGGGGGTTCAAATATCCAATTTTATTCCTCCACTCAATTGAATAACCAATCCAGGTGACATTTTGACCCCACAAAAGTTCTAAGCCCAACTCGAGGCTCCAAACATGGTCTTCCTCAGGACTAATAGCTAGGAAACATCTAAATAAATACAAAAAGCCAATCTCAATAGTGTATTGCGGTTTTATTTACAATTCCATGATGTAAGTTATATTGTGATGTTTTTGTAATTGTGGTCTGTTTATGTTTGCTGTATGAGGAATTGACATTGAGCGACTTTTCCGATTGGATCAATGTTGTTTTGTAATTTAATTATACCCATATCCATCGTATTTTAGTTGGGTTGCCCCATGTAGTATATAATATAATCACCATCATGTAGTCATTTGTTTTGAACATTTATTTGCTAAAGAAAATTAGAAATGACAAAGAGGGTAAGTGTTATTCAAAGAAAAGAAACATAAGTCATAGTGCATTTGTAACATACTTCTGTTGGCAACAGATCCTTGAAAAAATGAAGTCTGGATTTCAATAACCAGGCCTAACCCTAATAGTCTGTGCCATTCAGAGTTATACGCTCCACAAACTTGAAACCATGAAGGAAAGGGAATATTTGTTGGGAGCAAATTAAAAAGGCAAACTATCACTGTTGCATGACCTCAGTTAGAGTCATACATCTTGTCCTCACAATAGGAATCCTAGATAAATAACACTAAATACTACATCATTGCAGTAACAACACTTAAGGCCACATGACCAGTACAGGACACTGGGGCAGTATCTGGTGCAATGACAAATTCACCATTCAGTGGTGTGCTAAAAAAATGTTCTATCAAATATGAGGAGACACATCAACAGCTCCCTCCACTGTCCACCAATCGAAGGTTTAGCCACTGTAAAGGAAGAACAGTAATCTGGGGCTTAACATACACGTGTGATTTGAACAAATTAAGTGGTACATATTCCCTTGATGGCACCATGAAACAGAAAACAGGTCTGATTTAATCTTCTCAACTTCCATACTATCAGAGTGCAAGTTGTCTCTGTACAAAATGTCTCCATCCCAAGTGAGTGTCTGTCCCAGGATCAGCACATGTTCACTTTGTACTTTCAAACAGCAACATATCACTGCAAATGTGGCAACTTTGAAATGTCCAAATGAAGATGACATGATTAAAGACCCTGAAATAGAATAAGAAGGGAATATTTATGATTGTACTTACTAAATTTGACTCAAATGGCAAGTTATGAGAACAGGCATATTTAGCACAAGCAAAGTCAATCTCTGTCAATGTCCACAGTACTCAATGTAGGGAAAAACTGATCCACTAACATGTTTGCGTTGGACTTTCCTGCACTGACCATTCCTAACAAATTACAATTGTAGACTGATGTATTCCCTATCTTACAATTTGTTCTGACATTGGAGGGGGCAATTTGTAAAGATAAACTTACATTCTGGTGAAGAAGTGGTCAATGACATCTTCACGTATGACAGCTCCTTCTTCTTCACCACTGTCAGCTTCATTAGGCCTTTCAACATCCTCAGATGGTGGCTCATCATGGCTTCCCTCCTCTACCATAGTAGGGGTGTTCAGTCGCAGTGCAATGTTATGGAGCATGCAATAAGCAACCATGCTTTGGCACACCTTTTCTAGTGAGTAGAGGAATGCTCTGCCAGTCTTGTCCAGGCACCCAAACCTGGCTTTCAGAAGCTCAAAAACCCATTCCACTGGCCTCTATGTTCTTCCATGGACCTCATTGAAGCGCACTTCCCCTGACAATGTTGGGCTTCCTCAGCAGTGCCAATAACCATGGTTGGTTAGGATACACTAAGGCGGTCATTCTCCGCCGTCCGCCAAGGTACCACCAAGGTACCGCCGTCAGAACACCGCACCACGGTCAAAAGACTGCGGCGGTGATTCTGAGATTTGCCCTGGGCTGGCGGCGGCCGCCAAAAGACCGCCCGCCAGCCCAGGGCAAATCAACCTTCCCACTAGGATGCCGGCACAGAATTGAGCCGGCGGAGTGGGAAGGTGCGACGGGTGCAGTTGCACCCGTCGCGTATTTCAGTGTCTGCTAGGCAGACACTGAAATACTTTGTGGGGCCCTCTTACGGGGGCCCCTGCCGTGCACATGCCATTGGCATGGGCACGGCAGGGGCCCCCAGGGGCCCCGCGGCACCCCCTACCGCCATCCTGTTCCTGGCGGGAGAACCGCCATGAACAGGATGGCGGTAGGGGGTGTCAGAATCCCCATGGCGGCGGAGCGCGCTCCGCCGCCATGGAGGATTCTGATGGGCAGCGGAAAGTCGGCGGTACACCGCCGGCTTTCCGCTTCTGGCCGCGGCTGTACCGCCGCGGTCAGAATGCCCGGCGGAGCACCGCTGGCCTGTTGGCAGTGCTACCGCCAACCTCCGCCATGGCGGTAATTACCGCCGGGGTCAGAATGACCCCCTAAGTCTCCAACATAGGAACAACATATGAACAGATTGCTTACTCATGAAGCCATTGTCCTTTCCCAAACTAGAATTCAAAGAAGAGATTATCAAGTCATGTTGTACTTACCAACAAGCCAGGCCCTCTCTAGTCTAAGTTGTGACATCTGCATGGGTATGGTGCTGTTCCATAGTACAAATGAATCATGTGTTGATACAGGGAATCGGGCACACACTCTTGAGATGTATAAATCCGGTATGCAGTCAACTTGCATATTGATAGAATAGAAGTTCTTCTGTTAGCGGTAGACCTGTTTACTTGAATGTGGTGTGACCAAGGTATGTGCGTACCATCCATTGCTCAAACGATGTGTGGTAGTCCACCCAAAGCATAGAATTCTCCCTTCAAGGTGGCCAAATTCTGTTGACCCGGAAACTGGATGTATCTGTTGATATGTCTTATCAAGGAAGCAAGAACTTCTTATACCACACCACTGAAAGTCGTTTGGGACGTCCCCTAGATACTACAATGATGTATTGAAAAGTGCCAGAGGTCACAAAATTCAGTACTGCCATGAGTTTCATTATTGATGTTATGGCTGTTGGAGTCACATTGTGAGGCAGGAGATGAGGCTAAAACCACTGACTCAAATCCATGATAGTTTGCCTATTTAGCCAACACTTCTTTATGACATTCCTTTCCTCTATGGTGGCAAGGTCTGGAAAAGGCCAGACCACCTGAGGCCATCACCTCCTACCCATGGCAGGGGTTCAGACTTATATATGTATGGAAAGAAAATTGCTGAAATTGTCACACCACACTTTTAACATCAACTCACATCTGAATTTTTTGAAACAATAGGAATGGCATTGGGTAATACATCTACACGCATTAACATCAAATTTTTGGAACTTAATTTTTTTTTTCATACTTTTCTTTTTTCATTAAGTGCAAATAATACATTTGAAATCTATTATTTACATACCTTTTTTTTTAAATGTGTCAACAGAGGCATTACTTCCCCTGTGGCACTAGCGATGTCAATCACAGTCACTATTCACATTTTATTGTGTCATATTTTGCCAAGAATAGTGCTGTTCGCATCTGACATTTAGAAATATATAGTAACCTCCATTTTGAATGCTGATGACACACTAAAAAATTGAAAAATGCACAGCTTCACACCCTAAAATGGTGGCTGCCTGACTTTGCTATCACAATATTGGCTACCTGACTGCCATCGGTGGAAGTTAACCACATAAGTAGGTGGTACCCTCCATGACGGTCTCTGCCATAGGTTAATAGTATGATAGCTATGCATGAAACCCAATGGCTGTGTCCGTCCCCATCACGGCTTGCATCTGCTGTGTACTTGTATGCATTTTTGTGAAAAAAAGCTCCCTTGCCTCCTACCACTGCACCCAACAAGACCTTCTCAATTTATTGCTGTTGTTACTGACATTTGAGATCCAGGAGGCCAGGCAAAGCACCACAGAGGAGCTGGAGCTTCTTTCAAGGATGGAAGTACTGTCTCTGTACAGCCAGCTCTTTGGTACCCCAGAGGAACAGGTACATGTTGGATTAGGGAATATCTGGCTGAGTAACCTCTTCTTTTGAATCCACAAGCTATTTAGTTCCTTTTTGTTAATGGGGGAAATGTTGGCATTGGAGTTGACAAAATGATTTTGTTGGGACAGAATATTTTTGCAACTGTCTGAAATGTCTGTGCATGGAAGTGTTATGTCACCTGAAATAAGCAGCTGTAATATGTGTCCATGTAACTCACAATTCCTGTTTCATCAGACAAACTGCAAGCCACTGACTACCAGTGGCCAGCAGACATATTGGATTTCTGTGTATAGTGGCATCATTCATAATCTATAATATGTTTGAAACCAGTTTGTCCAGCAAACTTATAGTCAGTTCATGTGGACAGTGGCAAGTTGACCTGAGGGCATCGTCCTTTACAAATGTACATGTAAGTCAGTCTGTGTCAGACAAACTGAATTTGTATGTCAAACTGTATTGATTGCAACAGGCAGTTGGTGTGACAGCTGGTGAGAGAGCTGTGGTCCAAGATATTGATCTCTACAAGGCAGAAATCACTAGGCAACTGACTATCACTGACCACTACTTGAGACTTAGCATGAGTGAAATTCAGAAATTGATTCTGGATCTCACTGAGAAAGGAAAGGCTGAGGGCTTTTTGTCACAGAATTAATTTTTGTACCTCAATACCAAATTCCCCAGGACCCCCACTATCTATACCTGACCCAAAATGCATGAGAATACCACTTTACCACTAGTGTGCCTGATTGTCTTGGGTTGTGGTTCTATTCTTGAACCTTTGGGATGCTATGTTGGCTTCTTTATTAACAACTTTGTGCCTAAGACACTGTCATGTTAGACACAGTATAGACATGATCACTCAGGTAGAACACCACCCTTTTAATCCCGCTACAAGCATTCTCTATAGGTTGGATGTTGAATCACTCTACATTAATATTCCACAGAAGGAGGGCATCATTGTTATTCAAAAAATCATTGAAAGCAGAATGCATCTGCATTCTGTCCCTACATCCTTCATTATAGAATTGCTGGAACTATGTCTCACTAAGATTTTTTTCTTTTTTTACAGTGACTTTTGTTCAACAATTTAAAGAGACATCTATGGGGGCCTTTTTTGCCCCCAATTTTGACATAACATTTCATGGATGAACTAGAGGTTAATATTATTCAATCAGACCATAACCCATTCCACAATAATTTCCATATCTGGAAGTTATATATTGACAACATTTTCATGATCTGGCATGGCTTTGAGGAAACCCTCACAGAGTTTTGTCAGTGGCTTAATTCTAACAGTAGTGGCCTCAAATTCACACTCACAGATAGCCTATCTGAAATTGTCTTTTGGATCTCCTTATAAGGACATGTGATGGTGAATTATTTACATCATTACATCGCAAACCGATAGAAAGAAACACTCTCCACTCAATCACCAGTCGTCACCCGAGGACATTGAGGGATCCCTTACCATTCTCCCAATTCCTCTGTATTCATAGGATTTGTTTCTTCAAATAGGACTTTTTCCAGGAGGCCAATATCTTAGTGAGACATTCTATGAAAGAGCATGGAATTGTCCTAGAGAAGTACTCCTCATACCTAAATTGGAAAGAGACAATAACCATCTAGTTTGTTGTACTACTTTCTCTCTAAACTCAAACCCCCTGAAAAAGTGTCTTCTTAAGCATTGGCCTGGCCAAATTGCGGGTGAACTTAATCTTAAACGCCCCTTTTTGCCTTTTTGCCAATGTTGGGGGGTATTTTAATTTGTGTTCTAATCTCTTGACTCACTGTATTTGGTTAGCGAGGCAGATTTGTATCTCACCCATCATCATTCACCAACCCCTTCCCTACCCATGGCATTTTGCCAGCCATAACTGAAGAAGTACAGTATGGTTCAATTTGTGACTGTAGTGTTGGCTGTGCGATGTACGTCTGCTTCAGTTAATGAAGCATTTGCAAAGTTTTCAATGCATTGCAAACCAAACACACAAGATGGGTTTCCCTTCGTCCACTCAGTCACCTCTTAGTAATTCACTCCCTTATTCTTTCCTAAGTTCTTCTGTCCGAGACAACCAAAAAATTAAAAAATCCATTCTTGATATGTGCACACTTTCATGGCCATGGAAATGTTTCCAAAATATATTTTATGGTTTCCCGTAACAGATTTTTTAGGCCTGTTCAGATTTCCCTTTAGTCTTTCACCCGTACAGTGACTGTATAACCCAAAGGTTTAGGCAAATGATGGAACGATGATCAGTGACACCCCGCTATACTATAGCAAAAGCTTTACCTTCCCACCTAATCCGTTCAGTAGAGTAGTAAAGTTTGTTTTCCATACTGCCCAGCAAATTAATCTGTTGCAAATAATTTGTGGCTGTGGGCGAAGCCAGTGAGTAAAGTGGGACTAGTAAGTGCTTTATTTGATTTCAAGTTTGGCATAAGGGATACTCTGTGATGATTGTGCCAAATACAATCTATGTGGCCCGTTCCTTTCCATGTAGTGCAGTGCATCATTTTCCCCACTGTCTACTTATGGCAAACAGGATAATATAACCACATTTTATATGTGATGTATGTGACATAGAACCTTATTTATTATTCATCTGCCTCTTTGGAGTCTGGGTAGAAACTAAGTGAAAGGCAGTTGGAGAAGAGCAGGGCCACTGGAATTGAAGATAGATAATTGCCAACTACAGCTGCCCCAGCTGCAGAGTATCTGAAGTGCTGGCTAGCATGCCTCCATTACTTTTGCAGAACAACTTGACCTCCATTGTGCATAATGCCTTACTCTTTTTTTAAACCAATGTTTATTGTCATTTTAACAAAAAGCATCATAAGTAGCAAGCATAGTTATTCTCAGATCTCTATTATATACTGACAGCTTTTCTGCCACATCCGTGAAGTCAAGTGTGACTTAAGTACAATGTCAGTTTTGGATTAATCTTTGCAATTGGAAGCACACCAAGAAAAAAACAGTAAAACCTCCCCCATACACATAAAGGTCGAAGGAGGTGGTAGCATTCAATCACTAATGGCAAGCAATGACATGGTCTTGCACATCCTTACCATGTCATATTAATTTAGTTCCGGTAGCACACTATATTGGTTCCAAATGAACTTCATTAGGGTATACAATTCTTAAAGAGTGATGTTCAGGAATAAACCCTCCCATATTAGTGAGACAACCAGGCAAGCACTGAAATTGGTCTTACAGCAGTTACAGGTATAGAGATGGGACCTGAGGTGTATATGAGAGCATAGCCTCCAACATTGAAGGGTCAATATAGTGAACCACTACTAGTAAGTTCTGAGACATTAGGTAAGTAAACTTACTATAGGCATGTTGATCGGATAGTAGCACTTCCCAGTCAACAGCGTTATTTTGGCTCAACCTAATTTGAGAGTTGCCCTACATGGGGGTGTCAGCCCTGATAAAATCTTTGCTTTCCAATGCATTGCTTTGAGTCAATGGACTATTATCAGTGCCAAGTCTATGAATTGAGTGCTTGCTTTTCCCTTTCAGGATCATATGAATAAACCTAGAAGAGTGCCTTCCAGTGTCCCCAACTCAGAATGTCCTATCACCACTCTCAATGCCTCCAAACCACCCCCCTATAAAAGTACCACTGCTGGGCAAGCCCAGAACATATGGAGGAAGTCTGCTCCCTGCTGGGAACATCCAGAATATTTTGAGGAGGAACCAAAAAGCTGAAGCAGATGGGCGGGGTGAGGTAGGTCCTGTGTAGTATATTAGTATGGATTTATTGGAACTTTGCCTTCCATGTTAGCTTTCTTGGTTAATGTAACACTTTCTCTTAATTCTTCTGAGTTAACTCCTAGCCCACATCCTCCTACAACAATTCCGGGTTGTCGTCAAAGGGTCTTGAGTGGTGTAGGCCAGCGCGCAGACCAGCCACATGACGAGTTTACACCCACATCCCATTATGGAGAGTGTGTGTATTAACGCATGTAAAGGTTCAGTGTCTGTAATTCCCCAGTGTTGCTCCAGTGTCGCATGGAGACTGCCATATGCCAGAAAGAGGCCCTCCGGAAGGTCATTTCTCTCTTGAAGCTCTTCATTTGACAGGACATCACCCTCAGTGAATATGTTATGTAAAGTGCGTACTCCTGTGGCTCCCCGCCTATCTAGCATTCGTGCAAAGGGTACCAGGGAGTTTAGTGGAATTTCATGGCAGTATCTGGGGACGTGGGACATTAGTCTTATACTGCACTAGAAGCTAATGAAAGTGATTCAAAACAATTTTTTTTGCCCTTTGTGATAGTCGGGTGTTCGGTAAAAAGGTATGTTGCACCAGCTGTCTAGCCTAAGAGTCATCAGGAGCACCCAGCTTCTCTGTGAGACAGCCTGCTAGCCAACGAGTTGGCCATTTTAATTGTACCACCAGGTAATACATCTCAAAATTAGTCTTGGCACCATCACCATTTTAGCCCACCGCAACACAACCTTGCGCGGTCAGGGGTAACGTGCTCCAGAAAGCTGTTTGAGGCCACAGAGAGGCTAATCTTCTGGTTAGGTTACATTAATTACATCTTGTGGTTCATGGTACATGTTTATTCCTAGGTGATGGATTGTGCGAGCTTCCCAACTGACCAGGCAATCATTCACTTAATAGAGCTGTTATGGGCAGTCTGGATGCAGGGGAAATGTGCAGGATTTTGCTGAGTTCACCTCTAGTCCCAAATGCTTCTATGAATTCCTGCAACACCATCTGGATGTCAGTAATGCCTTCTCAAATGTCAGCATACAGTAAGACTATGTGGGTCTCACCTTGGAGTAAAATACTCCAATCATGTCCCTGTTGGTTTAGGCACAGAACTAGAGGCTCAATAGCCAGGGCAAAGCGAAGAGGTGACAGAGGGCATCCCTGTCTTGTCCCTCTACTCACTAAAAAAGAACGTGAAATGCATTTGACAATTTTTACTCAGGCAAAGGCCACATTGTAAAGGAGACAAATGAGACTAAGCAAATGCCCTGTGACGCCAAAGGCCATCAGATTAGAGAACAAATATTCCCAGTCCACTCTGTCTAACGCCTTCTCCAGATCCAGTACTAAGCAAGCAGTGTAAGACCACTGGTCTGGAGACAGCTCTAACACATGTGTAAATGACAGACATCCAAGGTAGTGGAGTGACCAGGCACAAACCTGTTCTGATCCAGGTGTACAAAATGTGGCAGGTGTTGATACAAACGAATGGCGATTTAGCACCTTACAGTCTGATACCATGGATAACAGGTGATATGAGGTTATCTCCAATGGGTCTTTTCCTGGCTTCGGTAAAGAGACCAGAAGTGGCTCCCTCATTGTGGAAGGCAAATGTCTTTCTTCATGCGCAGCCTGGAATACCAGTAACTTGGGAGCAAGCTGGGCCTCATAGGCCTTGTAAAATTGTGTGGGAAATTCATCAAGTCCTGGTTTTACACAATGCTACCCGCTAAAGGCTCCCTGGACTTCCTGCAAGGTAAGCAGTGTGTTCATATCATTTCCCTATAGGGGATCAATTGTGGGTAGATTCACCTTTCCAAGGAATCAGTCTATGGCCTCTCTTCTGTTCACTTGAGGTGGAACAAACAGTGCTTGATACTGTGTGGTAAACACATCATGTATTCCCGTTTGATGCATCACAGTGTAGCCATCTGACATCCTAATCATTGTGATCAGTGTGATGGATTTGGTGCTACGCATTAGCCATGCCAATAGATGACCAGACTTATTCCCTTCGGAGTGCATCTTTGCTTGAAATGAGCAGAAATTTACACATCCCAATTGCTCAGTGAGTTGGATATGTAATTATAATGCTTCAGTAAGTGCCTGTCCTTTTTTTGGTCAGAATGTGCCACAGTCTATACACTGCTCGGAGACTCCTCAACCCATAGCAGGTCCTTCTACAGAGTTGCCCGCTCACCCAAAACTGCTCGTAGGCAATGCCCACGCATCACCAATTTCATTGCTTCCCAATTAATCATTTTTGAGGAGGAGATCCCCAGTTAACCTTTCAGGCATTGGGTCAATTCCTCTGCAATTGTGTCACAGAACACTAGGGGCCTGATTCTAACTTTGGAGGACGGTGTTAAACCGTCCCAAAAGTGGCGGATATACCACCTACCGTATTACGAGTTCCATAGGATATAATGGACTCGTAATACGGTAGGTGGTATATCCGCCACTTTTGGGACGGTTTAACACCGTCCTCCAAAGTTAGAATCAGGCCCTAGGTCCTCTAAAATGGAGGACTGCAGACGCCATGTCAGAACTGGGGGGCCTCTGTACTCCCCATTTCAGCTGTTGCTGCAGGGGGTTGTGATCAGAGAAGGGCTTCCCTAGATATTGTGCTCCCCCTTGCCTGGAGTCTGGTGTTTGGATCGCAGAGTATGCAATCTAGCCTGAGATGTAAACCATGTGGAGCTGAAGAGAAAGAGTATTTCCTGGAGTTTCGATACAGGGACCTCCAGTAATCTATTAAAGACAAAATGCTGAAGCCAGTGAGAGAGGATTGTTGCAGTCATGACGATTGGGAAGGTCGCTAGTGGTGGATGTGAACTGTCTAAAAGTTGGTTGAGGACACAATTGAAATCCCCGACAGCAGCAATGGTATATGCACCCATTTGGTTAGGGTTGCTGACAGTTTTGCTAATAAAACAGGTTGCCCTATATTAGGGCTATATATGCTTCACAGCAACAACCCCTCCACCAGTACATATTGACCCTCAGGATCAATTTCAGACCCTATGAATCTGACAGAGATCCCAGGCCAGACCCAGATGAGTATACCTCGTGCAAAGCCAGAGTACGTGGTGCAGAAATATTGCCCATCCCAATGCCACTGCAGCCTAATCTCCTCCCCCTTAGTCGTATGGGTCTCCTGTAATAGGGCTATTTGTGCACCCCTCCTTCTAAGATATTCTTGAACTACATGTCGCTTGAGCATTCCCAGTGATAATTCCTACTTTAGTCATCCTAATAGTGCCTCTCGAACAGCATGTCCTAAGGTAATAAAAAGTCTGTCAGTTTTGCTGCGCCTGGAATGTGTACATATATGCCATGTGAAGGATATAGGACAACATACTGCTTTGTTCAGTACACTGTAACAAAGACCTGCAACACTCCACCCTGGGTGACCTGTAACCACATGGCCACCCAAAAAATTAATAATGGACCCCACAGGTGGGTTACCCCTGCGTGTGCAGGTAAGCACAAGCATTGCACCCAGGAGTATGGCAAGGGGGCAAGCCAATAGAGCAACAACGTCATGGCTGGAAGACCAATCTGTGGGGCTAAATAACATTGGCCTCTTCCTCAGGGAGACCCTTCTTTTTATCCATTATCTTGTTGTCAGAAGTGACAATTGTTGAGTTACAGTGGATCTTTAGAGTTCAAGTACCACATCTAATGTACCCATGTATTCATACTAGTTCTTATGCCATCTGGGGTGTAACAACTAGGGGTGGGCAGGGAACTATGCTTGCAGAGTTTGCAGAGTTTTTCCCACTCTGCGCTCCACTTAGAGCCTGGAATTCAGAAAAAATCAGCAGAGTGGGAATTTTCCTCATTCATGCTTGCCAATGTTAGGTTTGTGAGAGTGAGTAAAGAAAATCCTACTCCAGACCATCTCCCGGAGAAATTTCTCAACACCGAAGGCTGTGGAGGGTAGCTACCGCTTTCATTGAAAAACCTTCTGTTCACTTTGAGGAAGCTGCCCTTGAGTAGAAAATCTTCTTGAGTTGCAGAAAAGAAGCAGCGTCCTTTTGTGCTGAGCATGGTGCCATTCACGCTGACTTTACAGCATAGAACAAATACCTGCCTCAAAAAATCAGTGCGAATGGCATGACCTAACACACTCCAGCGCTTTGTGAAAATCCGTGTAGCATTTTATGGTCACTTTGCAGAGTTCCACTAGGCCATCTTCACCCAGGCCTAGTACCAACAGGCAATATTATCAAGTCCACATTGCAGGTATAGTGGGGGGAGCATGGTTCAGAAGTTCCATCTCCCAAGGCAGCAATTGAATGTGATCTATGCTCTAACTAGAGAGTAAAAGGTCCAGTGTATCTGTTAGGGCTTGAGCTTGATCTTTTTCGGCCTTCTCCAGCGTAGGGTCCCAACAAATTGGTGCTTTTCTTGCAGCATGTAAATTATGCTTTTTCCGGTGAAAGGAATGGTGGACTACCTGTAGATCATAGGCGATGATAATGTAGAGGTCTCATACCATCTTTGTTCCACCCAGTCCCAGGCATCTACAGGTTCATTGAAGAAATAACTATGACACCCAACCATTATTTTTAGTGTGGTTGGGAAAAGGAGCGGGTACTAGAGTCCAGCCTGACATAGCGTATGCTTCACCCCCAGGAAGGAGGCTCTGCTGCACTGCATTGAGAGGGTGTAATCTAGGAAGATGAAGATTTGTACGTTGCTGTATTGCAGCAGTGAGCACTCTCTGGTGGCTTGGAGAATTGCCTCCTTATCCCTGTAGTACATTATCCTGAGCACTATAGGGCTGGGTGGTGTCTTGCCGGAAAGCTATGAGCAGGAAATGTGCCGAAAGACGGCCCGGTACTACTTCTTTGAAAAGCCAAGTTTAAAAGAATTTAACAGGGTCAGAGCCCTCCGCTCCTTCTGGGACCCCCACTACATGAAGATTATTACGGTGTGACCGACCCTCTGAATCCTCAGCCTGGACCTCCAAATCCTGTATCTTGGTGGCAAGGGTGCGGACCTGTCCTGTTAGTTCTTACATTGACTGAGGCAACTCTGTAACCTCCTATTCTGTTTGGGTAACATGCTTGGCTAATTTTTGGTGATCTTCTCAGACTGGACCCAATTGTATCAACACTGTCTTTACCCTAGTGTGCTGATTCTGATGATTGGCCGTTAGAATTTTGTCCAACTTGAGATCAGTGGAAGCCTTGGTTAGGGGAATTTTAGGAGCGGGGTACCTGCCAGGACTTCTGGACTGTCCTCCCATTTGTCATGTGGGCATTCATGGCCAGTGCCCTCTTCCACCCCATGTTATGAGGCTTAGTGCAGGTTTTGGAGCCCCAAATCCTGCTCCACTCCTCTAGAGCCAGGAGCAGAGCCAATTACGTTGAGCAGATTGTCGCTGAACAGTTTTCCCACCGGAAATAGTATGGACAGGCATTAGAGGAGATGCATCCGGGCCTACCTCACCCCTGCTCTCCTCCCCAGGGGGGCAAGAGCAGCCCGACTGATGTACCTCTATGTTGCACCAGATCCCCACCATAGTAAGTGGTATCATAGTTGAAGTGTAATTCCCAATTGTAGGCACAGTGACAGCCCCACAGAGATAGAGGAGTATTACTTCACATAGCCTGGTGCCTTTAGGTTAGCTGTGCCTTCCAGAGCCAAAACCACATCACCAGTCACAGAGGTCCACTAGGCCAAGATTTCCTCCAGCCTTTGAAGGGCCCGTTGCCCCTCAACAAAGTAAGGTCTGACAAGAGGGGCACAAGGATGTGGCAGAGTCACTACAGTGAAGACAGAAGGGACAGGCGAAGTGATGACCTCCACTCTTTAGCCCCTTTCGGTATAACAGTATGGTTGGTCACAGGCAGTATTGAAGTAGGCCTCAGGCCCGTCTGGGAACCTCCACTCTAGGCCACTGTGAGTTTGATTGGATCTTGGTCCCACTAACTGAGGGGAAGGGGAGGGCAGAAGAAGAAAGTGGTGTATGTGGAGCTGTCGCTGAGTTATTCCCACCAGACTCATCTCACCTTCTTGGGATGTATACTGCTGCTAAAGTCAGTTGCCAGAACTACCATGTATGGCCTCAGTTCATGCTGCCAGGAATTTTTATCAGTTTACTAAGGGGGCTATTGGCCATGCTTGCATCACTGAGCCACCAATGGCCTCTCAAGGCAGCGCCCATCGTCCTGCAAGGGCCTTGTGGTTCCAGAACCAGATGGGTAGTTTGCCACTTCCAGCCCGTGTTGCATCCCAGACCGGCACCACGCTGCAGGCCCAAGTACTGTGTGAAGCCATTTCAGCAAAATCGGTCCTCACTGTTTTCCTGGGGCCAAATCGATGAGTCCGTTTTCCTCTCACTTTGCATCCGTTGAATTAGATCTCACATATTGCAGATAGTGGTGGGTGCTGCCAGATAATGGGTCTCCCTGTTGGAGCCATGCCAAAGCCTGACCACATCTTACAGTACATGGCAACGCCCCATAAAGCCTTACTCATAAATGAGAGGTAATTGATTTTTATTTCTCCACTAAAAGTGTTGGTTTAGTTACTAGAAAAGCCTTTGTTTAGTCTGGTGTTATTCTGGCTTACTTCTTTTCTACCAGACAGTCAGTGCTTTTTATGCTTTTTATGTGAGGCATGTGTTTTTAAAGCAATACAATTGGCCCTGTGACTCTCCTAATCATAAACACATCAAATTCCAATGTCCCTAGGGGACCAGCAATTTACTGCTATTGTGTCACCTACTACTTACTTCGAAAGAAGTGTTTGCTCAGAGCATTGTTTAGAATTTGTCTTTTTTATTTTTGTTGTTCACAATATAGCTATCCCTGCTGGTGGACCAGCACCACCCACCAGGCAGGAGATAGCAGTTCATTTGCAGTGGCAGAGACTGAACACTATACAGGCTGCATACCGGTGGGTGGTGCTGTTGGAACATGAAGAGGCAGAAATAGGTGCCTCTGAACCAGGGCCCTGTTGAGCAGCAAGCCACCCCCAGTCTCCAGCTGCCCAGCCATTACATCGCTGGTGCCACTGCCAGATACCAGGGTCCTGATTGCCACTGCTGCCAGACCCTCCTGCCTGGACAAGCAATTTCAGGTTCATGTCCTGTACCAGCTCAACTGCATTGAACACCAGCTAGGGGACATAGAGCAGAGCCTGGACCACCTCCAGACCATTATAGACAATGCCCTCTATTGAGCCCTTTTTTATGGACTGGGTTTCACTGTGGACTTTCACTGGACTTTTTGGGAATGTGGCTATGTGTTTTGGGAGAGGGGTGAGCCTCTTGTGGGTGGAGATGGTGGGTTTTCTGTTTGTTAAAAATAAAAGGAGATATTTTTCTTCATGTATACCTCAAATGTTTAGTTTCTTTTTTTTTGTGTGCACTGCTGTCTTTTAGTGTAGCCTGTTTTTAAAATCTACTAAAAAAGTGTCTGCATTTACTTATGCCCTTGCTCTATTGTCAGATGCAACAATGAGATAGCTTGCCCCATTGTGCTGTCCTCCTTGCTAACTTCCCATGTGAAAACTTCAAAAGGTATCAGCATATGTGTCAGGTATTTGACTAGGTCCCATTTGTCCGCATCCATGGCCATAGCTTTCCCAATTGCATCCCTTCTTCTCAGAAAGACAGTCATCGATCTGGGCTTTAACTGGTACTCTGTTACTATGATGAATAATCCATTACTGCTTCCAGACTTTAAAAGAATGACTGAAATGAGATTCATCTGTGGTTGGTCAGTATGTTGCTGACTATGGCCCTCATTACAGCCCTGGCGGTCGGTGTTAAAGAGGCGGTAATACCGCCAACATGCCGGCGAAAAAAAAAAATGAGATTACGACCGTGGCGGAAACCACCAACATAGTCAGCCACTTTAACACTCCGACTGCCACGGCGGTAGAAACAAACAGCGTGACAGACTCCGCCAACAGACAGGCGGGAGACAAAGTACCGCCCACTGTTTAACAAGAGGCCTATCTGCCACCTTTTCCGGGGTGGAACCAACGCTATCAAAGGCAGGGCGGAAACAGTACACAGAAGGGAAAACACTCACCTCTCGACACCCAACGAGGAACCAGGACGCCATGGAGCCCGAACTTCATGTATTACCCATGTTGGTTTACCTCCTCTTCTTCCTCTTCTACCAGGAGTACGAACGGCGGCGGTGGTGACCACGGTGAGTACTGCACCTACAACACAGGGGAGGGGGGGGAGTGACATACACATGCAACAGGCAACATCCTCACACACAACAACGTACACATAAATACATGAAGAAACATTACATATACGCCCCCCACCCCTGGAAGAAGGCAAGGACAAAAGGAAAGTATTGTAATGATTGTAATCATTAAAAATCCATTAGTCAAAAGTCAAAATTCAGTAAATACAAATATGTACACCAACTACACAAGTCTGGGTAGTGTACTAATCATTGTCCGTGGACCACTGGGCCTAAAATACATGGGCGAGGCCCACACATGATACCTGACTGTAAACAGAGAGAACAGTGCTGGGGCATCAGATCGAAAATATACAGGCACCTCAGGGGGAGGGGGACATCTCATCCTGATGAACGCACAACGCCACTGCTGCACGAGGGGGCTCCATGCCCACTGCTGTATCCTGGGGAGTGCAAAGCCACAGTCTCTCAAGTCTCTCAAGTGGGTGGTTTGCCCACTGCTTTATCCTGGGGAGTGCAAAGCCACAGTCTCTCAAGTCTCTCAAGTGGGTCGTTTGCCCACTGCTTTATCCTGGGGAGTGCAAAGCCACATTCTCTCAAGTCTCTCAAGTGGGTGGTTTGCCCACTGCTTTATCCTGGGGAGTGCAAGGCCACAGTCTCTCAAGTATCTCCAGTGGGTGGTTTGCTCATTGCTTTATCCTGGGGAGTGCAATGCCACAGTCTCCCAAGTCTCTCAAGTGGGTGGTTTGCCAACTGCTTTATCCTGGGGAGTGCAAAGCCCCAGTCTCTCAAGTCTCTCAAGTGGGTGGTTTGCCCACTGCTTTATCCTGTGGAGTGCAAAGCCACAGTCTCATAAGTCTCTCAAGTGGGTGGTTTGCCCACTGATTGGTCCTGGAGAGTGCAGAGCCACAGTCTCTCAAGTCTCTCAAGTGGGTGGTTTGCCAACTGCTTTATCCTGGGGAGTGCAAAGCCCCAGTCTCTCAAGTCTCTCAAGTGGGTGGTTTGCCCACTGAATGGTCCTAGGGAGTGCAAGGCCACAGTCTCACAAGTCTCTCAAGTGGGTGGTTTGCCCACTGATTGGTCCTGAGGAGTGCAAGCCCACAGTCTCTCCAGTGGATTTATCTCTCCACTGGTTCTGGAGGGGGCTTTATACCCAGAGTGCTTCATCCTGCCAAGGACAGAGGTAGTGGATGTATCTCTCCACTGTTCTGGAGGGGGCTTGGTGCCCAGAGTGCTTCATCCTGCCAAGGACAGAGATAGTGGATGTATCTCTCCACTGGTTCTGGAGGGGGCTTTGTACCCAGAGTGCTCCACATGCAGTGTGGTCGGTACAATTCCCTCACCTGGGTGTGCGTGCCCACCCAGGTGATACGCCATGGAGGCAGCGACATACCCCACATTGTTGCGGCTGCGCCTTCCACCTGCAGTTGCAAACAGTGATGGAAGAAATGCCTCATGGAAGCTGGCCAGCATCCAGGAATTCTCCTCCAGCCTCAGACGACTGACCACTGGGGATGGTAGCCATGTCAGCGGTGGTGCCTGTGTCTGAGGATGCCGCGGGGCCGGTGGCGGTGCTTGCGGCGGTGTCTGTTGCGGCAGTGCTGGCGGCGGTGCTGGTGGCGGTGCATGGCTCAGCACCTGCTGAGGGACACAGCAGGACGTCTCCTGCAGCCTCGGATGGCTGCCCACTGGGAAAGAGGCTGGGGACTGTCGCTGAGGCTGTAGACGTGCTGGGGGCAGTGCAGGTGGGGGTGCTTGAGGCGGTGTCTGTCGCAGTGGTGCTTGCGGCGGTGTCTGTTGCGGAGGTGCTGGCTGAGGTGCATGGGTCAGCACCTGCTGAGGGACACAGCAGGACGTCTCCTGCAGCCTCGGATGGCTGCCCACTGGGTAAGAGGCTGGGGACTGTGGTTGAGGCTGTAGGTGTGCCAGGGGCGTTGCAGGTGGCGGTTGTGGTGGCGGGGCAGCTAGCGTTGTTCGCCGCCATACAGGTTGGCGTGGTCGTCGACAGAAAGTGTGACACTGGTCGCTCAGTCGGTGCCACCATGCCCTCTCCTGACCTGCTCTTCAGCTTTTGGCACTTCCCCAGCTTTAATGGTGCCGCAGTTGTCTTGCCACTATCCCCTTTGTTTTTTGCAGAGCCCTTGGTGGCTGGTATTTTCGGCTTCTCCCTCCGGGATGTGGGCACCTTTTTCACCTTGGCAGGTGGCGGAACGTCCTTGCCCTCGCTACGTGACACACTGGCAGCCCTGATGGGTGGCGCACTCGATGACCCCGTAGTTGCTGGCACCACTGTGCCTGGGGATTTGGTGGCAGAGGTGCTGGGCTGGGACCTGGAAAGCCTGGCCCGAGGGGAAGGACGGGGGGGAGGTGAAGGGAAGAAGTCAAGGGTTGACAGGAAAAGTTTTTTAAACACACTGGGACAGGAAGGTGGAGGGGGTTTGGGAGTGGAGGTAGAGGTTGTAGGAGGTGTACGTCTGCTGAATTTGGGTGAAGGTGCATGGGCCGGAGGGTGTTGTGAGGTGGATGGCTGTTGGGTGGGTGTGTGCCTGCATTTGTGTACTTTGGGAGGAGGGCTCACTGACACACTGGGAGAGGACACAGGGGATGTGTGAATGGTAGTAGGGGAGGTGAGGGCACGTGAGCGATGTGTGGTGATAGGCGTGCTGGTGATGGAGGCAGTGGCTGGGGATGTAGTGCATGCAGGTGTGAGTGGAGATGAGACAGGGAGGGAGAAGGAGGACATGGAGGAGGGGGACACAATGAAAGCAGTGGATGTTGCTGTGTCTGCATGGGGATGGTGCTTGTGTGAGTGCCTGTGGGATGTGTGGTGCTTATGTTTGCCATGTCCACTCTCGTGTGTTGATGAATGTGCATGCTGGTCTGATGGTGTGCTTGGGATAGGCTGAGGTACAGGGGACTGGGTCTGGGTGGAGAAAGTTGGAGGGGGGAGGCTGGACACAGGGACAATGGCTGCCATCAGTGCTGAGGCCAGAGCCTGAAATGCTCTCTGTTGGGCTGCCTGGCCAG
The DNA here is from genome assembly GCF_031143425.1 of Pleurodeles waltl. Lineage (NCBI taxonomy): Eukaryota > Metazoa > Chordata > Amphibia > Caudata > Salamandridae > Pleurodeles > Pleurodeles waltl. The sequence goes on along the minus strand of NC_090448.1, from coordinate 1,036,590,999 downwards.
AATGAATGCCCTCCAGGTATGCATTTTTTTGGTGCAAATGCCTCTCTATACCCTGGATGGCATTCACAATGGTAGATTGCCCAACAGTGAGGGATCTCAGGAGGTCAATAGCCTCCTCATTGATGGCAGCAGGGCTGACTGGGGCAGGGCCTGAGGTGCCTGGGGTGAAGGAGATGCCCACCCTCCTGGGTGAGCGGGCACAGGACACACGCTGAGGGGCTGCTGGGAGGGTGGTGCTGTACCTGTTGATGCGATGGACACAGAGGTGCCCGCCACCGCAAGGTAGCTCCCATCAGTGGAGGAGTCGCTGTCACTGCTGTCTGCTCCTGTCCCCGCCGTGGAGCTCCCCTCGCCCTCCATCCCACTGGTGGCTTCTGACTCCATTGTTTCGCCCTCCAGGGCCAAGTGGGTTGCAGCTCCCTCCTTCTCCTGTGCAATGCTCCTCCGCCTGAGGATGCTATTGCACACAAGAACAGTGAGACCACAGAAAGGGGGGGGAAGACAGAAGAAAGACATGTTCAGTGCATGCAACACCACTAGCGTTGGTGGACACAACACACAGGGAGCAGCCTTCTGCACTACGTCATGCACTGACAGTTCCTAGAAATTTCAGCTGACTATGGGGTACGAGGCCTAAGACCAATTGCTGCACACCTGGAAGTCACAGGAGCCTGACTAGGTGTAGATGGCTATTCCCACTGGTGGGGTTGGGGTGCCACATAGCCTGCCTCACAAGGGACCTTGCCTACCAAGTTTGCCCTGGCCCAGGGGAACCCACTGCCCACCTCCCCCACCCAGGCACCTCGTACTGCACGCAGAGTCAGCTGAATGAGAATGTACTCACCCCCTTGTGACTGCTGTGATGCCCTTAAGTGCCCATCCAACTCCGGGTAGGCCACCGTCAGGATCCGGAACATCAGGGGGGGGTCATGTTGTGACAGGCACCCCTCCCACGTTGAGAGGCAATCCCCAGGTGGGCCTCTGCCGTTTTGTTGCTCCACTGGCGCAGGTCCTCTCATCTTTTCCGGCAGTGGGTGCTCCGCCTGTGGTAGACCCCCAGGGTCCGGACGTCCTTGTTGATGGCACGCCAAATACCCTTATTCTGGTGGGCGCTGACCTAGAGGAATGGTACAGTGGGAAAGGAAATTACTGACCCGTCCGGACCATCATACTCATTGCCCCCCAGTTCCCACCCTTTCCCTGACGCACATACACTACACATCCGCACATGCAGGCCTCAGCCCCTCATGTATCTTCCATCCACACCACTCAAAACAGGCATTGCCCATGCAGCATGCTCACAGTGTACTCACCTGTTTGTCTGGAGGACCGTACAGTTGCATGTACTGGGGGAGGACCCCATCCACTAGTTTCTCCAACTCCTCTGAAGTGTCGGCAGGGGCCCTTTCCCCAGACACCTGTTGAAGGTCAGGTATCAAGTGAGTGAACAGACAGAAAATGGTGGTCACGTCCACTGCGGTGCGTACCGTCACCAGCGGCGTGCATCTTCATTGGCTCCTGGGACCCATAGGGCCAAATGTTAACCAATGAAGAATTGCGCTGTGGTCTTCGACCGCCCACCGGACGGTGTAGAAGCCAGCACAGTTACCTCATATCCCCTTGTCCCACCTTACAGGTCAGGCAGCCGCCATTTCAGAAGGCCACATGGGATGGATGTTAACTGCGTCACACCTATCTAGGCCGGGAATATAGACAGATACCAACACATTGCGGACTAATAACGTTTCTGCAAATAACACATTTTGATACCTCAGTGTTGGATGACTCTCTGCTCGCTGTTCTCCTCCATAGGGCACATCCGCTGGGGCAGGTGATGAGATGGCGGCCTCCTCCGGTGTACAGACCCCTGGTGGACCTGTCGACAATGGAAGAGAGGCACATCCTAGTCACATACAGACTTGATCGTGCAACACTCCAGGAACTGTGAGCCCAGTTGGAGCCGGACCTGATGTCAGCTATCCGCCATCCCACAAGAATCCCCCCTCTAGTGGAGGTCCTGTCTGTACTCCAGTTCCTGGCCAGTGGGTCTTTTCAAACAACAGTGACCATGGCATCAGGGATGTCCCAGCCAATGTTCTCTAACGTGTTGTCCAGAGGGTTGTCTGCCCTGCTGAAACACATGCGCAGCTACATCGTGTTCCCTCAGGTGGAGGATTTGCCCACAGTGAAAGGTGACTTTTATGCCCTGGGACATATACTCAACATCATTGGTGCCATTGATGGTACACATGTGGCATTTGGACCACCCCCCCGCAGAAATGAACAGGTGTACAGAAACCGGAAGAGCTACCATTCTATGAATGTGCAGATGGTGTGTTTGGCAGACCAGTACATCTCCCATGTGAATGCTAAGAATCCTGGCTCAGTCCATGACACTTACATTTTGAGGAATAGCAGCATCCCTTACATGATGGGCCAAATCCAGAGGCACCGTGTGTGGCTAATAGGTGAGCCTAAAGTCCCCACACAGTTTCATTTGCTGTCTGGGTATGGGGCTGTCCCTAAGGGCTAGTGTGTGTGTAACAGTTGTCCCTCGACATTTGCAGGTGACTCTTGTAACCCCAACCTGTCATGGTTACTGACCCCAGTGAGGAATCCCAGGACAAGGGCAGAGGAACGCTACAATTAGGTGAACTAGGATGGTGATCGAACGCACCTTCGGCCTCCTGAAGGCCAGATTCCGGTGCCTCCATCTGACAGGCGGCTCCCTATACTACTCACCGAAGAAGGTGTGCCAGATAATCGTGGCCTGCTGTATGCTGCACAACCTGGCTTTGCTACGCCAGGTGCCTTTTCTGCAGGAGGATGGGCCAGATGTTGGTCTTGTGGAAGCTGTGGAGCCTGTGGACAGTGAAGAAGAGGAGGCAGAAGAAGAGGATATCGACAACCGAAACAACATCATCATGCAATACTTCCAGTGAGACACAAGTAAGAAGATGTCCCTGCTTCCCACATCTCATTCTATTGTTGGAACTAGCATAAGTGTGTCATTTTCATTTAGTGTACGGACCCTGACTTGTCAATTTGACTTTCCATTTCACAGATCTGGGTCCCACTTTGTGCCCTCTGCTATGTTTACTGCTGGCCTACAGCTGTGTTACATTGGCATGTGAACAAATAAATTGACAGTGCTATATTCCATAGTTATTGCAATTACACATTTGTGAAAGCACAGACTGACTCCGGATTGAAGTGTGTTTATTCCTGTGCTAATAAGTGGAGGGGGTTGTAAAATGGGCTGGGGGGATGGTGGAGGAATGTCCATGGCAGAGTCCAGTCTATTTGTTTCACAGGTGCATTGTCCAAAGGGACATAGGAAGTGGAGCAATGGCAGTTTAAGGATGGACAGGGTGACATAGTGGGACAGAAGGGTGACATTCAGGGGGGTCTCATTTCCTGGTGGGGTCTTGGCAATGTTCTCTGTCTTGTTCCTGAATCTCAAGGACCGTTTGTGGGGCGGTTCTCCATCTGCAGGGGGCGGGGTGCTGGTGTCCTGTTGTTCCTGTGGTGGTGCCTCCTGTCCACTAGCGCCGGCCGAGGTGGAGGGCTGTTCATCGTCCATGCTAGTGTCAGGGGACCCTTGTTGTGCCACTGTGTCCCTCCTGGTGTTGACAAGGTCTGTCAGCACCCCTTCAATGGTGACCAGGGTGGTGTTAATGGACTTCAAGTCCTCCCTGATCCCAAGGTAGTGTTCCTCCTGCAGCTGCTGGGTCTCCTGAAACTTGGCCAGTACCGTTGCCATCATCTCCTGGGAATGATGGTAAGCTCCCATGATGTTGGAGAGTGCCTCGTGGAGATTGGGTTCCCTGGGCCTGTCCTCCCCCTGTCGCACAGCTGTCTTCCCAGTTTCCCTGTTATCCTGTGCCTGTGTCCCCTGAACCGTGTGCCCACTGCCCCCCCAGGTCCCTGATTTTCTTGGGTTGGTGGGTTTGCCTGGGGTCCCTGTAGTGGTGGACACACTGCTGATTGACGTGTCCTGGGGACAGAGGGATGGGCCTGCTGGGTGGGTGCTGTGCTGTTGTTTCATGAGGGGGGAGGCTCTGTGGTGGCTTGTGACAATGTCAGGGGAACCGACTGCCCCGAGGTCCCAGATGGGCCGGGCTGGTCATCTTGATCCAGGCGTGCAGAGCTGCTGTCATCACTGTGGGCCTCTTCTGTGGGGAGACTGGATATGTCTGGCACCTCCTGTCCAGTGATGTTGGGTAGGGGTCCTGTTGGGGTGTAAATGCATACTTATTGTATCTGTGTGTGCCATCTTGTGCAATGGGTGGTTGACCCTCTACTTCAGTGCTTGCATTATTGGCTTGGCCCCTGTGTGATTGGTGATTTTGGGGCACAAGTGAGTGTCTGGAGTGGACATGCTTGGGTGATGGGTGTCCATGCATTGGTGTTACATGCAGAGCTTGGTTTTGGGATGTGTGGGTTGTGTTGGTGGGGTATCTGTGGGTTGTTGGGGTGATGGGTGTGAGGGTAAGGGTGGGAGTATGTGATGGCATGCAGGTGGGGTGGAGGGATAAGCTAGTAAAGATTTGCCTTACCAGAGTCCAGTCCTCCTGCTTCTCCTGTGAGGCCCTCAGGATGCAGTATTGCCAAGACTTGCTCCTCCCAGTCCTCTGTACAGCAATCTGGTGTCTGGAGACCACGGAACACACCTTCCCCGTAGGTCGTTCCACCTCTTTCTGATGTCATCCCGAGTTCTTGGATGCTGTCCCACTGCGATTACCCAGTCAACAATTCTGCACCGTAGCTCCATCTTCCTAGCAATGGAGGTTTTCTGCACCTGTGATCTGAATAGCTGTGGCCCTACCGGGATGATTTCCTCCACCATGACCCTGAGCTCCTCCTCAGAAAACCTGTGGTGTCGTTGAGGTTCCATGATGTGGTGTGGGAGATGTGAAAGGTTGTGTCTGTTGTGATGTGTAAGGGGGTGTGTTGGTGTGTGTTGTTTGAGGTGCATGGATGTTGTGTAAGTGATGGTGTTGTGTGTCTGCTGGTGTTGTTTTAGGTAGTGTCTCTCTCTGGCCTGCTTTCAAATTTCTGGTAGTAAGGGTTTGTGGGTAATGTAGGTGTGTGCTTTATATTGGATTGGGTGTGTGGGTGTGTTGTGTGTATGTGTATCAGGTGTGTGTATTTCGAATTGTCCAATATGGTTATGTTTTGTATATGTGTGTGTATTTTGAGCACGGCGGTGTGTACCAGCAATGGATTACCGCGGTTGAAAGACCGCCGCGTTGATTCGTGGGTCGTGATAGTGTGGGCGTATTCCTGTTGGCCTAACGGTGTCGATTTTGTTATCGCCAGTTTGTCACTGACCTTTGGTGTGGGGGACTTGTGTGTGCGTCTGTATTGTGGTGGATTCCGGGCTGGGGGTCTTAATACCTGTAGCGGAATTCCGTGGCTGCAGCGGTATGTTGGCGGTCTTCTGCACGGCGGTAAGTGGGATTTACAGCCAGGGTTGTAATGAGGGCCTATGTCTTCTTTTTGGAAAGTCTTTCACAACCAGGTTGATGCAGTGCACCAAACACAGGCCGCAGAAATAGCCAGCATCTACCATGGTCTTGACATTGTTATTGCTGTTGTCCGTGGCAACAAATACAATTCTGAGACCTCTGGGTTGCAGCCTTTCAAACACTTTGCGATGAAATTCGTTCAAGATGTTTGCAGCTGTATGTGATTTCTCCATGGTAAGCACACTTTCTGTAGTATGTTGCTGAATACTGTTAAAAATTTCTTCAGATCCAAGATCTGTAGATAACTTTTGCCCTACCCCCGCAAAAGATACACAGAGGCAGATTTAAGGAAAGTGGGGCTGCACCTAGTGCACCCCACTTTCCTTGCACCTCCTTGCCGCCACCATGTGTGTGCTGTATTTAAAATACGGCACACCATTTTGCAGGGTACGAACAATAATCTAATTTTTTCAACTCAATTGATGTACCTAGGGCCCCATTGTAAATAAAAGAAACCCCCTTTAAGTGTCTGCTCTGAGCAGGCATTAAATATGCAGAAATAAATGGCACAAGTGGCATTTTTTTGGCCCCCCTTAACAGGGTAATGCCCCCCTTGTATACATTATTCCTGGTGCATGTATAATGAGATGCAAAGTGGCGCAATGCATGCATTGCACGACTTTGTAAATATGGGGAAGGGAAAATGCAACCTTAGTGCCACCATAGCATCAGAAAAATGACGCTATGGCGGCACTAAGGTGGCACTAGTGGCTCTTAAATTTGACCCCCAGTGTTCAGTGATGCACACACAATCAGTAGCCTGACAACTGGTCCACATATATGTCATCAGGAGGATAGTGTGGACAACACTTTGCTGCAATGCTTGTCCAGTCACTTGCAGCACACCATGATACAGTTGATTGGAGTTGTACGGCTCCTCCTGCCTAAACATGCCTGTAATAGTAGCCTGGATTGTCTTCTTTTGTGGGGCCACTGACCAGGTGACTTTTGAGATGTAGATGGGGAGAGACTCAATGTGCTTAGTGGCGTAGTCACCATATGCTGTTGTGTCTCCATCTGGCTCTGACTCCACCTGTGCCATATGCTTCCTGTGTGTAGGAAAGTAGCCTCTTTCTAGCATGGTTACCCCCACTTTTGGCCTGTGTGTGAGTGTGTGTCAGTGTGTTTTTACTGTATCACTGGGATATTGCTAGCCAGGACCCCAGTGCTGCTCATAGATAAAAACTAATATGTCAGTGTCTTTTGCCTGTCTCACTGGGGTCCTGCTAGCCAGCACCCCAGTGCTCATAGTTTGTGGCCTAATGTGTATGCCTGTGTAGTGCCTCACTGTGTCACTGAGGCTCTGCTAACCAGAACCTCAGTGCTTTTGGTCTCTCTGCTTTTAAATGTGTCACTGTAGGCCAGTGACTTCACTTACCAATTTCAATTGGCATACTGGACCCCCTTATAAGTCCCTAGTATGTGGTACCTAGGTACCCAGGGCATTTGGGTTCCAGAAGATCCATATGCTCTGCAGCATTTCTTTTGCCACCCATAGGGAGCTCAGACAAACCCTTACACAGGACTGCAATTGCAGCCTGGGTGAAATAGTGGACACACTATTTCACAGCCATTTTTCACTGCACTTAAGTAACTTATAAGTCACCCAGATGTCTAACCTTCACTTGCTGAAGGTTAGGTGCAAAGTTTCTAAGAGTGAGGTAAATACCTATATGTAGCTTCAAAATGGTAACTCTGAATATGGCCATGTAACATGTCTAAGATCATGGAGTTGTCCCCCATTCCAAATCTGGTTTTGGGGAGCCAATTCCATGCATCTCGGGGGCTCCACCATGGACCCCCAGTACATCTAAACCAGCTCTCTGAGGCTTGCACTGCAGCTACAGCTGCTACCACCTCACAGACAGGGTTCTGCCCTCCTGGGGTCTGGGGTCCCTCTCCCTTTGGAAATAGGTGTTGTAGTCTGGAGAGGGGTAGCCTCCCCCAGCCTCTGGAAATGCTTTGAAGGGCACAGATGGAGCTCTCCTTGCATAAACCAGTCTACAGCGGTTGAGGGACCCCTTCTCTCCTTCTCCGGTGGGAAACTGGTCAAAGGAAAGGGGAGTGACCATTCCCATGCCCATCACCACCCCAGGGGTGGTGCCTAGAGCTCCTCCAGTGTGTCCTAGACTTCAGCCATCTTGCTTTGCAAGGTGCGGGGGCACTCTGGAGGGCTCTGAGTGGCCAGTGCCAGCAGTTGACGTCAGAGACCCCTTCTGATAGGTCCATACCTGATAAGGTAGCCAATTCCCCTCTGAAGCCTATTTAGGGTCTCTCCTGTGGGTTCTCTTCAGATTCTGCTTGCAAGTTTCCTTCAGGAATCCTCGGCAACAACTTCAGCATCCTCTGACCTCGGATCAAGCACAGCCTGCTCCAAGAGACACTTTTCTTCAGCAACCTCAGCTCTAAGTCAGCAACTACAACAGTTTCCACAGTGTGCATGCTCTGGGGACTCCCTGTCTTCATCCTGCACCAGAAGGACCAAAGAAATCTCCTGTGGAGTGATGGAGTCACTCCCCTGCTCCAAGCAGGCACCTTCCAAGGCGACGACCTGGGACTCCTCTCATGGTGACGAGCGTGCTCCTAAGGACACAGAGGGTGGACATCATCGACATACACTGTCCTGAGGTCCTGCTGGCACAATTTGGAGGAGGTAAGACCTTGCCTTCCCCGGGAACAACCCTTCTTCACCTCCTGAGGCCTCTGTGCACTCTTTGCAAAATTCCTTCATACACAGCCTGGCCCAGGTCCCCAGCACTCCACCCTGTGACTCTCAACTCGCTGAGTTGTTCTCCATCGGCGTGGAACCTTCTTTCTTGTGCTGCATCAACTGCATTTTGAACCCGGATTCTGCAGCTTTTGGGGGTGCTGGCTGGCATCCTGAGGGCTCTCTAAAGTGCTGTGAGCCCCCTCTTCCTCCTCACACAGAGTTGAAGCCCCCAGGTCCCTCCTGGGTCCATCCAACGCCATTTTGATGAAAACCCACTTTTGCCGTAGCCAAGGCTTGTTTGCACCTTCCAACAAGAAATCTCATCTGTAACAATCTTCATGCCATGGGACATCTTTTGCATCATGCAGAAACCTGCTGGCACCTTCCTAGGGTGCATTTCTGCAGTCTTCAACTATCCAGGGACTCTTCTTTTGCACCCTCTTCCGGGTTGGCAGGGGCTCCTGTCCTTCCTGAAACTTCTTTCGACTTCTGGACTTGGTCCCCTTCCTTTACAGAACTTCAGGTCCAATAATCCAGCAGTTGCTCTTTGCAGACTTGGTTGGTGTAGGAGGCTGGACTGGCATGTAGAGAGTACCAAGGGGTACTTACACCTTGCACCAGGCCCAGGTATCCCTTATTAGTGTAGAGCGGTGTCTAGCAGCTTAGGCTGATAGAAAAGGTAGCTTAGCAGAGCAGCTTAGGCTGAACTAGGAGACGAGTGAAGCTCCTACAGTACCACTAGTGTCATATGCACAATATCATAAGAAAACACAATACACAGATATACTAAAAATAAAGGTACTTTATTTTTATGACAATATGCCAAAGTCTCTAAGTGAGTACCCTCAGTATGAGGATAGTAAATATACACAAGATATATGTACACAATACCAAAATATGCAGTAATAGCAATAGAAAACAGTGCAAACAATGTATAGTCACAATAGAATGCAATGGGGGCACATAGGGATAGGGGCAACACAAACTATATACTCTAGAAGTGGAATGCGAACCACGAATGGACCCCAAACCTATGTGACCTCGTAGAGGGTCGCTGGGACTGTAAGAAAACAGTGAGGGTTAGAAAAATAGCCCACCCCAAGACCCTGAAAAGTGGGTGCAAAGTGCACCTAAGTTCCCCAAAGAGCACAGAAGTCGTGATAGGGGAATTCTGCAGGAAAAACCAACACCAGCAATGCAACAACAATGGATTTCCAGATGAGAGTACCTGTGGAACAAGTGGACCAAGTCCAAAAGTCACGATCAAGTCGGGAGTCGGCAGATGCCCAGGAAATGCCAGCTGTGGATGCAAAGAAGCTGCCACCTGATGGTAGAAGCTGAGGATTCTGCATGAACGACAAGGGCTAGAAACTTCCCCTTTGGAGGATGGATATCCCACGTCGTGAAGAGTCATGCAGAAGTGTTTTCCTGCAGAAAGACTGCAAACAAGCCTTGCTAGCTGCAAGGGTCGTAGTTAGGGTTTTTGGATGCTGCTGTGGCCCAGGAGGGACCAGGATGTCACCAATTGCGTCAGGAGACAGAGGGTGCACCCAGCAAGACAAGGAGCCCTCTCAGAAGCAGACAGCATCTTCAGAAGTGCCAGAACAGGCACTACAAAGTGGAGTGAAACGGTGCTCACTCGAATTTGCACAAGAGAGTCCCACGCCGCCGGAGGACAACTCAGGAGGTCGTGCAATGCAGGTTAGAGTGCCGTGGACCCAGTCTTGGCTGTGCACGAAGGAAATCCTCGGTGAGTGCCCAGGAGCCGTAGTAGCTGCAAATCATGCGGTTCCCAGCAATGCAGTCTAGCGTGGGGAGGCAAGGACTTACCTCCACCAAACTTGGACTGAAGAGTCACTGGACTGTGGGAATCACTTGGACAGAGTTGCTGAGTTCAAGGGACCTCGCTCGTCATGCTGAGAGGAGACCCAGAGGACCGGTGATGCAGTTCTTTGGTGCCTGCGGTTGCAGGGGCAAGATTCCGTCGACCCACGGGAGATTTCTTCGGAGCTTCTAGTGCACAGAGGAGGCAGACTACCCCCACAGCATGCACCACCAGGAAAACAGTCGAGAAGGCGGCTGGATCAGCGTTACAGTGTCGCAGTAGTCGTCGTTGCTACTTTGTTGCAGTTTTGCAGACTTCCAGCGCGGTCAGCAGTCGATTCCTTGGCAGAAGGTGAAGAGAGAGATGCAGAGGAACTCTGATGAGCTCTTGCATTCGTTATCTAAAGAATTCCCCAAAGCAGAGACCCTAGATAGCCAGAAAAGGAGGTTTGGCTACTTAGCAGAGAGGATAGGCTAGCAACACCTGAAGGAGCCTATCAGGAGGAGTCTCTGACGTCACCTGCTGGCCCTGGCCACTCAGAGCAGTCCAGTGTGCCAGCAGCACCTCTGTTTCCAAGATGGCAGAGGTCTGGAGCACACTGGAGGAGCTCTGAGCACCTCCCAGGGGAGGTGCAGGTCAGGGGAGTGGTCACTCCCCTTTCCTTTGTCCAGTTTCGCGCCAGAGCAGGGCTGAGGGATCCCTGAACCGGTTTAGACTGGCTTATGCAGAGATGGGCACCATCTGTGCCCATCAAAGCATTTCCAGAGGCTGGGGGAGGCTACTCCTCCCCAGCCCTGACACCTTATTCCAAAGGGTGAGGGTGTAACACCCTCTCTCTGAGGAAGTCCTTTGTTCTGCCTTCCTGGGCCAAGCTTGGCTGGACCCCAGGAGGGCAGAAACCTGTCTGAGGGGTTGGCAGCAGCAGCAGCTGCAGTGAAACCCCGGGAAAGGCAGATTGGCAGTACCCGGGTCTGTGCTAGAGACCCGGGGAATCATGGGATTGTCTCCCCAATACCAGGATGGCATTGGTGGGGCAATTCCATGATCTTAGACATGTTACATGGCCATATTCGGAGTTACCATTGTGAAGCTACACATAGGTAGTGACCTATATGTAGTGCACGCGTGATAATGGTGTCCCCGCACTCACAAAGTCCGGGGAATTGGCCCTGAACAATGTGGGGGCACCTTGGCTAGTGCCAGGGTGCCCACACACTAAGTAACTTAGCACCCAACCTTTACTAGGTAAAGGTTAGACATATAGGTGACTTATAAGTTACTTAAGTGCAGTGTAAAATGGCTGTGAAATAATGTGGACGTTATTTCACTCAGGCTGCAGTGGCAGGCCTTTGTAAGAATTGCCAGAGCTCCCTATGGGTGGCAAAAGAAATGCTGCAGCCCATAGGGATCTCCTGGAACCCCAATACCCTGGGTACCTGAGTACCATATACTAGGGAATTATAAGGGTGTTCCAGTATGCCAATGTGAATTGGTAAAATTGGTCACTAGCCTGTTAGTGACAATTTGGAAAGAAATGAGAGAGCATAACCACTGAGGTTCTGATTAGAAGAGCCTCAGTGAGACAGTTAGTCATAACACAGGTAACACATACAGGGCACACTTATGAGCACTGGGGCCCTGGCTGGCAGGGTCCCAGTGACACATACAACTAAAACAACATATATACAGTGAAATATGGGGGTAACATGCCAGGCAAGATTGTACTTTCCTACAGTTGGCGCTGCAAAATCCCCAAAACAAGGTATAGTCCTAAGGAAACTTACAGTACTTTACTCCTGCTTTTCTGGGCTCTGGGGTGGGGTAATTTACTTACCTTTACTGTATTCTTACTCTACACATTCTACTTTTTTAGTATATGATTTGTGTTGCCCCTAGACCTATTTTCTCCCATTTCATTCTATAGGATTTCCTACTTTTTGCATTGTTCTATGACTATTTACTTGTCTAATTCTGGTGTCTAGTGTATCTATTGTATATAATACTTACCTCCAGAAGGAGTATTGTCTCTAAGATATTTTTTGTACTGTGTCACTCAAATAAATACCTTTATTTTGGTAACACTGAGTATTGTCTTTACTTGTGTATTAGTACTGTGTAACTATAAGTGGTATTGCATAATAGTTGCATGTCTCCTAGTTCAGCCTAAGCTGCTCTGCTATAGCTACCTCTATCGGCCTAAGCTGCTAGAACACTATTACTTCACTAATAAGGGATAACTGGACCTGGTATAATGTGTAAGTACCCAAGGTACCCACTACAAACCAAGCCAGCCTCAAACACCGTGCCATTGTGAGGTCGCTGAGGAAGTTGATTCGATCACACTGCTGGGGACAGGACTGCTTTGCATGAGGATGTCACCCTCTTCTTCCTCACCTTTAACTGTAATTTGATCAGGTGTAGCTGATGTTTCCCGGCTCTACTCATCTTCACAATGGCAAACACGTTTAGCCATTTTTTAAACGTGCTCCTCCCACCAGATTGCCTGATGTTTTTTCATATAAGACCTCTGGTCTCCAGTATCATGATGTGGACCAGGTGTACCTCATCAAGCACTTGTGTGGCAGATGGAGCATAGCACAATGTTCTCCTCCTATTTGGCAATCACAAAAACGTCATAAAAATGTCCCAAACTGGAGAGAAGTACTTTCTTACTGGGCCACTGCCAGTGCCCGAACAAGAACTGGAGGTGTGTCGGTGTGTTGATTGCCTCTCTTCAATGCATACTTCTACTGACAGTGACGGGTTGGTGCAGGTCTCTGCTGGGGCCTTAACAAAATGAGAGCTGGCAGTGCTGCCTGTGCCACATCCCTCAGAGTAGGTTAGATAGTAATGTTGGACTCCTCTGTGTCAGCTTCCACAATGATTGGCTCATCATCATCATCTTCCTCACTATCATCCTCTTCCTTGATTCTAAGGCTTTCTGGAACTTTTCTTTTCCCTTGTCTGTCCTAGCATCCCCCGGACTCACCGGAATACACTCCGTGTCCCTATCATCCTCATCAGAAGTGGTGCTTGGAGAAGATGGTGGATTGCCTGATGTTTTTTCATATAGGACCTCTGGTGTCCAATATCATGATGTGGACCAGGTTTACCTCAACAAACACTTGTGTGGCAGATGGAGCATAGCACAATGTTCTCCTCCTGTTTGGCAATCACAAAACCGTCACAAAAATGTCCCAAACTGGAGAGAAGTACTTTCTTACTGGGCCACTGCCAGTGCCCGAACAAGAATTGGAGGTGTGTGGGTGTGTTGATTGCCTCTCTTCAATGCATACTTCCACTGGCAGTGACGGAATACACTCCGTGTCCCTATCATCCTCATCAGAAGTGGTGCTTGGAGAAGATGGTGGAGTAGTACCCTTCCTTTTTCTTGCTGGAGATCTTGGAGCCATTGATGCTAAAAGAGGAGGTTCTTGCTTGTCAGGAAGCTCGACCTCCTGTTCTGATCCAACTTTGGGAAGATCTACTATTGCTGGCTGTGGCTTCTGCCCACTTTGCTCTGTTTCCTGAAATGAATGGATACTACTTTCTGAAAGGGACAAATCCAACTCAACATCACTGCTTGTCTGCGTTGCCATGATTTCAGTGACTGCCTCACTGACAGACATGGTCTTGGGCTTAGGTTGGGGCAGTGCTATTCTCAGGTTCCTCCCCTGAGGCCAGTGTGGCAGGCACAAGTCTCCCGAAAAAAGTTGCAGTCGGTACAGCACTGGTGGAAAGCTGCTTCTTCTCACTGACAACTTTCTTTGTAGCAACTTTCTTTAGAGCCATCGTAAAGCACTCAGTTGGCAGTGGCACTGAGCTGCACAAGTGAAGGAGACTGGATGACTTAAATTAAGTAACTGTACAGGCCTTCTCTTTGGCAGTACTGCAAGTGATATTACTTATCTTCTCTTGTGATCCTAAAAGCAACCAAGCAAGAAAAACGGGCAGTTAGTGAAAATGCAAAATTAGTGCAGTTGCTTACTTGTAATAAATAAACACCAATTAAACGAAACATTGTAAAGTCATTGTATACTCCTTAAAACACCTAAAGCGGCAAGGTTGTCCAGGGGAAATGGAGTAATCATTAAAAAAATGAGTTATGCTCTGGATTTGTCTACAGTCCACCACTGTCAGGATGTCCAGTAGGAAATATTACACAAATAAAGAAATGGAATGCTGTAGTGTGGCTGTGTGCCTTTCATTGATGGGTGGATGGAGGAATGGATACGGGTGGCTGGTTAGATGGACCAAGACATAGGGGGTCATTACAACCCTGGCGGTCGGTGTTAAAGCAGCGGTAATACCGCAAAACAGGCTGGCGGAGAAAAAAAGGGAATCATGACCCTGGTGGAAACCGCCAACAAAGACAGCCACTTTAACACACCGGCCCCCACGGCGGTACAGACAAGCAGCGCGGCGGTCACCGCCAACAGACAGGCGGAAGACAATGTACCGTCCATAGTATCACAACCCGCCAATCCGCCACCTTTTCCGGGGCGGATTCACCGTGGATAAAAACACGGTGGAAACAGTTTCTGCAATGTGAAAACGCTCACCTGAACACATCCCACGAGGAAGGAGGACACCATGGAGCCGGAATCACAAATCCTACCTGCCCTTGTATTCCTACTCATCTACGAAGACCAACGCCGGCGCCGGCGAAGACAACGGTGAGTATTGCACCTACGACATAGGGGAGGGGGGAGGTAAAAGTCAGGGGGAAACACACGCAACACCCCCACCCCCACCCCCACCCTCGCATATTACAACACACACCAATGCATGTAGAAATATCACAGTAACAACCCACAACCCTCCCGGAAGAATCCAAAGACAAAACAAAATCAGTTCAAACATTGTAATGTATCAATATACATGTCTCAAATATATACAGATATATTATAAACTCATTCAAAAGTATATACATTACGAGAAGTAGTGCAGATATGTACATATCAATGTCTGTGCACCACTAGTCCAAAAATGCATGGGCGAGGCCCACACAAGATACCTGTCCACAAACGGAGAGAACACTGCCGGGGCATCAGAGAGAAATACAACAAGCACCTCAGGGGGAAGGGAAGGGGGGGCACCTCAGCCGGATGAGTGCAAAGCCAGATCCACGACAGGGCTCCATGCCCATTGATGTATCCTGGGGAGTGCAAAGCCACAGTCTCTCAAGTCTCTACAGTGGGTTGCTTGCCCACTGGACCATCCTGGGGAGTGCAAAGCCACAGTCTCTCATGTCTCTACAGTGGGTGGCTTGCCCACTGGACCATCCTGGGGAGTGCAAAGCCACAGTGTCTCAAGTCTCTACAGTGTGTGGCTTGCCCACTGGACCATCCTGGGTAGTGCAAAGCCACAGTCTCTCAAGTGGATAACAGTCTCCACTGGTTCTGGAGGGGGAATGGTGCCAGACTGGATTAGTCTCCCGTGACAGTTCCTGTCCCGTCACTGTCCCAGCTGCACATGGGATAACGATGCTTGATGTGGCGGTCTTTTCCTTCTTCAGCGGTGCATGCCCTGTTCAGCGGTGCTTGCCCTGTTCAGAGGTGCATGCCCTGTTCAGCGGTGCTTTGCCATGGCGGTTCGGGACTGTTCAGCGGTGCTTTGCCATGGCGGTCTCTGGACTGTTCAGCGGTGCTTTGCCATGGCGGTCTCTGGACTGTTCAGCTGTGCTTTTCCATGGCGGTTGGGACTGTTCAGCGGTGCTTTGCCATGGCGGTTAGGGACTGTTCAGCGGTGCTATGCCATGGCGGTCTCTGGACTGGGCCTTGGTGTGCGGCATGACATTCTCTAGACTGGGCATTGGTGTGTGGCATGACGATCCCTCATAGCCCAGTGGGGCTCTGGCTGCCGGGGCCCTCCTGGGCAATGACTCTGGCGGTGGTCTCCTGACCAGTGACAATACTTGGGCCCTCTTGGGCACTGACTCCGGCGGTGGTCTCCTGACCAGTGACGATACTCGTGCCCTCCTGGGCAATGACTCTGGCAGTGGTCTGCTGACCAGTGACGATACTTGCGCCCTCCTGGGTACTGACTCCGGTGGTGGTGGTGGTCTCCTGACCAGTGACGATACCTGGGCCCTCCTGGGCAATGACTCTGGCGGTGGTCTCCTGACCAGTGACGATACTTGGGCCCTCCTGGGCACTGACTCTGGCGGTGGTCTCCTGACCAGTGACGATACTCGTGCCCTCCTGGGCAATGACTCTGGCGGTGGTCTCCTGACCAGTGACGGTGCTTGGGCCCTCCTGGGCACTGACTCCGGCGGTGGCGGTTGTCTCCTGACCAGTGACGATACTTGGGCCCTCCCGGGCACTGACTCCGGCGCTGGCGGTGGTCTCCTGACCAGTGACGATACTCGTGCCCTCCTGGGCAATGACTCTGGTGGTGGTCTCCTGACCAGTGACGATACTTGGGCCCTCCTGGGCACTGACTCCGGTGGGTGGTGAGGTGGTCTCCTGACCAGTGACGACGGTGCTGGCGGTGGCGTCCTGGCTGCCGGGAAGTATGCCGCCCTTCTCTGCCGTGATGCTCACACCAGGCTGTGCAGACTTCTTCTGGTCCTTCCCCACCTTTGGAGGAGTCACAGCTGACTCTGCAATCCCCCTGGGACCCGTGTGAGTTGTTTTGCCTCCAGGAGTCTTCACACGGTCCCGTCGGCCACTTTCCAACTTCAGAGCCTTTACAGGGGGTGGACTGGCAGTGCCTTGGCTCCGTGTCACACTGCCTGCCCTGGTGGCCGGTGCACTCCACACACCTTGAACACGCACCACTGGTACTAGAGGCTTTTTGGCTGAGGCGCTACGACGGGACTGATGAATTGGAGGGGGGGTGGGGGCAAAAAGGTCAACTTTACAGAGGGACAGTTTCTGACGAACACTGGGATGGGTAGCTGGAGGGGGTCTGGGAGTGGAGGAAGAGGAGGTGGTTGTAGGAGGTATCACTTTAGGTGTTTTGGGTGCAGATGCAGGTACTGGAGGCTGTCGTGAGGTGAATGGATGTTGGGTGTGTGGGTGCCCGCGTTTGTGTACTTTGGGAGGGGGCGTCTCAGACACACTGGGAGAGGACACAGGGGACGTGTAAATGGGAGTGGAGGTGGTGATTGCAGGTGAGCGGGGTGTGGTGCTGGGTGTTCTGGTGCGAGTCCTGGTGCCTGTAGATGTAGTGCATGCAGGTGAGAATGTAGACGACACTGGGAGGGAGGAGGGAGACGATGAGGAGGGGGACACAGTGGAGGCAGTGGATGTTGCTGTGTCCGTATGTGTGTGATGCTTGTGTGAGTGCCTTTGGGATGTGTGGTGTCTATGTTTGCCTGAGCTACTTTTGTGTGTTGAGGTGTGTGCATGCTGGTCTGATGGTGTGCTTGGAATGGGCTGGGGTACAGGGGATTGGGTCTGGGTGGAGGAGGTTGGAGGGGGAGGCTAGAGACAGGGACAATGGCTGCCATCAGTGCTGAGGCCAGAGATTGTAGGGTTCGCTGAAGGACAGCCTGACCAGAATGAATGCCCTCCAGGAATGCATTACCGTGCTGCAACTCCCTTTCTACACCCTGGATGGCATTCACAATGGTAGACTGCCCAACAGTGAGTGACCTGAGGAGGTCAATGGCTTCCTCACTGAGGGCAGCAGGGGTGACTGGGGCAGGGCCTGAGGTGCCTGGGGCAACGGTGATGCCCACCGTCCTGGGTGAGCGGGCACGGGGCGAACGTTGAGGGGCTGCTGGGAGGACGGTGCTGGTAGGGGAGGTGGCGGCTGTACCTGTAGAAGTGGGGTGCACAGATGGTGCCGCCACCACAAGGGAGCTCCCATCGACGGATGAGTCCGTGTCGCTGGTTGGTGATCCGTTGGCCGACGTGAAGCTCCCCTCGCCCTCCGTTCCATTGGTGCATTCTGAGTCTGTGGTGTGGCTCTCCATGGCCATGTGGGATGCAGCTCCCTCGTGCTCCGGTGCCACTGTACCTCTGCCTGATGATGCTGATGCACAAAAGAACAGGGAGAGCACAAAAAGGGGGGGGAAGACAGAAGAAAGACAGGTTGAGTGCATGGCATACCACTACTGTTGGCGGAAAATACAGACACAGCAGCCCCCTGCACTACGCCGTGCTCCTGGCCTCTATAGATGCAACTTCTGGGATCTGGCATACATGGCTATGGTGGACATCTGCACACATGGATGCCACAGGGGCATGTATACCTGTACTTGGCACTCTACTGCGGTGGGGTAGAGTGCCACATGGCCTGCATTACGGAGGGGCCTAGCCTACGTATTTCTGCCTGGCCTAGGTACACCCACGACCCTCCTCCCTCAGCCAGCCCCTCCACTGCGTGCCAAGTACCCAGAATGAGGTTGTACTCACCCCCTTGTGTCTCATCCAACTCCGGGTAGGCCACCGCCATTATCCGGAACATCAGGGGGGTCATGGTGCGACGGGCACCCCTCCCACATTGGGAGGCCATCCCCAGCTGAGCCTCCGCCGTCTTCTTGCTCCAGTGGCGAATGTCCTCCCATCTTTTCCGGCAGTGGGTGCCCCGTCTCTGGTGGACCCCCAGGGTCCGGACGTCCTTGGCGATGGCAAGCCAAATGTCCTTCTTCTGGTGGGCGCTGACCTACATGACATGCACAAGGGAAGAAGAGAAGTCATTACCAACTGCACCGTCGATGTGAGTGTCCCCCCTCCCTACCCTAGCCATGTGGCACATTCATTCACATGCATCAATGTTCCCTGAACTCTGCCCCCTTCCCTCTTACAATCAGCCCTCTCCACCCAGGCCTAGCCCAAACAACGTGCTACCTGTGTACTAACCTGTTGGTCTGGAGGACCGTAGAGTAGCGTGTAATGGGGGAGGACTCTGTCTACTAGTTTCTCCAACTCCTGAGCAGTGAAAGCAGGGGCCCTTTCCCCAGACGCAGCAGCCATCATTGCTTCCAGACCGAGGTCACAGCAGCACTTGCAGTGTAGGTCCTCTCCTGTCGAAGATCAGGTATCTAGTGATTGAACAGATAGAAAATGGTGGTGACGTCCGCGGCGGTGACGTCCGCGGCGGTGCGGATCATCACCGGCGGCGCACTTGTTCATTGGCTCCTGGGACCCATAGGGTCCAATGTTAACCAATGCAGCATTGCGCTGCGGTCTACGACCACCTACCGCGACGGTGTGCAACGGCAACGCAGTTACCCCACAATCCCATTGTCCCAGTTTAGAGGTCAGGCAGCCGCCATTTCAGGGGCCCACATGGCTTCATTTACTTCTGTGTCACACATAGCTAGGCCGACACTCAACACACATACAGGAAGGGTTTTGTGTTTGGTGTCGTGTTCTGTGTAACTGTGGGTACATACCTGGAAACAAGTTGACTCTGTGGTCGCTGTTGTCCTTCCTAGGCACCGTCATTTGGGACAATTGAGAAGATGGCGGAATCCTCCGGTGTACCGACCGCTGGTGGACCTGTTGACAATGGAGGAGCGACATTTAATCGTCACCTACAGGTTTGACCGTGCCACTATCCATGAACTATGTACCCAGTTGGAGGCAGACCTGATGTCACCAATCGCCATCCCACTGGAATCCCCCCTGACGTGCAGGTGCTGTCAGTGCTCCATTTCCTTGCAAGTGGGTCTTTTCAGACAACAGTGGCCATGGCATCAGGGATGTCCCAGCCTATGTTTTCCAACGTGCTGTCCAGAGTGTTGTGTACCCTGCTGAAACACGTAAGGAGATACATCATTTTCCCTGAAGTGGAAGATCTGGCTACAGTGAAAGGTGACTTCTATGCCCTTGGACATATCCCCAACATCATAGGTGTTATTGATGGGACCCATGTAGCTCTGGTCCCCCCCCACAGGAGTGAACAGGTGTACAGGAACCGGAAGAGTTATCATTCCATGCATGTACAGATGGTATGTTTGGCAGACCAGTACATCTCTCAGATAAATGCTATGTTTCCTGGCTCAGTGCATGACGCCTACATCCTGCGGAATAGCAGCATCCCTGATATGATGGGTCAACTCCAGAGGCACCGTGTGTGGCTATTAGGAGACTCTGGTTACCCCAACCTGTCCTGGCTATTGACCCCAGTGAGGAATCCTAGGACCAGGGCAGAGGAACGCTACAATGAGGGCCATGGGCGGAGTAGGAGGGTGATCGAACGCACCTTCGGCCTCCTGAAGGCCAGGTTCAGGTGCCTCCATATGACAGGTGGTTCCCTATTCTACTCACCGACGAAGGTGTGCCAGATCATCATCGCCTGGTCTATGCTTCACAATCTTGCATTGCGACGCCAGGTGCCTTTTCTGCAGGAGGATGGTCCAGATGACGGTGTTGTGGCAGCTGTGGAGCCTGTGGAGCCTGTGGACAGTGATGAGGAGGTAGCTGAGGAAGAAGACAACGACAACAGGGAGTCAGTCATACAGCAATATTTCCAGTGACACACAGATGAGAACATTTTCATTTTTACCATTACATTCACTCTCACATGTCTTACGCTATCCTGTGTGTAATTTCAGAGGATTATTTGGTAACTGAGTTGTTCCTTTCCATTACGGTTTCACAGGTGTGCTTACCAATGTGTAACATCTGCATGCATCCTTCAAGGACTTGTGATGTGTGACA
Source organism: Pleurodeles waltl (assembly GCF_031143425.1). Taxonomy (NCBI): domain Eukaryota; kingdom Metazoa; phylum Chordata; class Amphibia; order Caudata; family Salamandridae; genus Pleurodeles; species Pleurodeles waltl. The sequence goes on along the minus strand of NC_090448.1, from coordinate 1,036,570,314 downwards.
TAGGTATGTTGCCTTTACAACTAGAAACGCATTTTGACACTGTCATTAATAATACATTTTACCAAATCATAGACTGACTCAACATTGTTTTGTGGTTCAAGGGTGTTTATTTACATGCTCAAAAATGGAGGGGGGTTGTAAAATGGTGATGGGTGATGGTGGAGGAATGTCCATGGCAGAGTCCATTCTATTAGTCTCACAGGTGCACTGCCCATATGGGCATAGGAAGTGGAGCTGGGGCAGTTTAAGTATGGACAGGGTAACAAAGTGGGACAGTGGGTGGACAATCAGGGTGGTCTCATTTCCTGGCGGGGGTCTTGCCATCTTGCTCTGTCCTGTTCCTGGATCTCAGGGACCGCTTGCGTGGTGGTTGTCCGTCTGCAGGGGGTGGGGTGCTGGTGTGGTGGTCCTGTGGTGGGGCGTCCTGTCCACTAGCGCCGGCGGAGGTGGTGGGCAGTTCATTGTCCATGCTAGTGTCAGGGGCCCCTTGGAGTGCCACGGTGTGTCTCAAGGTCTGCTGTATGTCCTTCAGCACCCCTACGATGGTGCCCAAGGCGGAGCTGATGGTCCTGAGCTCCTCCCTGAACCCCAAATACTGGTCCTCCTGCAGGCGCTGGGTCTCCTGAAACTTGACCAGGACCGTGGCCATCGTCTCCTGGGAGTGGTGGTATGCTCCCATGATGGAGGAGAGGGCCTCGTGGAGTGTGGGTTCCCTTGGCCTGTCCGCCCCCTTTCGCACAGCAGCCCTCCCAGTTCCCCTGTGTTCCTGTGCCTCCGTCCCCTGGACCCTGTGCCCACTACCACTGCCCCCAGGTCCCTGTTGTTGTTGGGGTGGTGGGTTAACCTGGGTTCCCTGTAGTGGTGGACACACAGCTGATTGACCTGTCCTGGGTACGGAGGTTTGGGCCGCGGAGTGGGTGCTGTGCTGGTGTTACCATAGGGTGGAAGGTCAGTGTTGGGCTGTGTAGGGGAACCGACTGTCCCGAAGCCCACGATGGTCCGGGCTGGTCATCAGGATCCAGTAGGGCAGAGCTGCTATCGTCACTGTGGGCCTCTTCTGTGGGTGGAGTGGAGTTGTCTGGACCCTCCGGTGTGGTGACGGTCCTTCGTGATCCTGCAGGGGTGTAAAAGCATGATTATTGCATCTGTGTGTGTCATGGTGTGCAATGGGTGGGTGTGCGTGTACCCCAGTGCAAGCATTCCTGTGTGGGGGCTTGTGTGATGATGGTTAGGGGTTGTTATGGGTTTGTGCAGTGAGCATGCTTTAGTGATGGGTGTCCATGCTTAGTTGTGTCAAGCAGGGCTTGGTGTTGGGATGTGTGGTTTGTGTTATTAGTACATTAGTGAGGAGTTGAAGTGATAGGGGAGGGGGTGAGGGTGGGGGTGTGTGATAGCATGCAGGTAGGGTGGGGGATATGATAGTTAAGATTTGACTTACCAGTGTCCATTCCTCCACCGACTCCTCCGAGGCCCTCTGGATGCATGGTGGTCAAGACTTTGTCCTCCCATGTTGTTAGTTGTGGGGGAGGAGGTGGGGGTCTGCCGCCAGTCAGCTGAACCGCGATGTTGTGCCTGGAGACCACTGAACGCACCTTCCCCCATAGGTCGTTCCACCTCTTCCTGATGTCCTCCCGATTTCTTGGATGCTGTCCCACAGCGTTGACTCTGTCCACGATTCTGTGCCATAGCTCCATCTTCCTGGCTATGGATGTGTGCTGTACCTGTGAGCCAAATAGCTGTGGCTCTACCCGTAGGATTTCCTCCACCATGACCCGGAGCTCCTCCTCGGAAAAGCGGGGGTGTCTTTGGCGTGACATGGGGTGGTGTGTGTGATGTGTGGGGCGGTGTCAGTGTTGATGTGTGTGGTGATGTGTAGTGGTGTGTGGTGTTTTGTGCGTGGATGTTGTGTGGGTGATGGTGTTGTGTGCCTCTGTGTGGTGGGATTGTCTATTCTGTGCTGTCTCTCTGGCCTTCGTGACTAATTTTTGGTCGAAGGTGTTTGTGGGTGATGTGGGTGTGTGTTTTATATTGTGTTGGGTGTGTGGGAGTGTTGTTTGTATGTGTATCAGGTGTGTGTATTTGAAATTGTCCAATGTGGCAGTGTTTTGGAGATGTGTGTGTATTTTGACCGCGGCTGTGTGTACCGCCAATGGAATACCGCGGTTGAAAGACCGCCGCGTGGATTCGTGGGTCGTAATAGCATGGGCGTGTTTCTGTTGGCGTGGAGGTGGAGGTTTTGTTTTTGCCAGTTTAACACTGACCTTTGGTGTGGCGGACTTGTGTGGGTGTCTGAATTTTGGCGGATTCCGAGATGTGGGTCATAATAGCTGTGGCGGAATTCCGCGGCCGCGGCGGAGTATTGGCGGTCTTCTGTACGGCGGTAAGCGGCTTTTACCGCCAATGTTGTAATGACCCCCATAATGTAGAATTAAATACAATTAAACATTTTTTAAGACAAAAAAAGAAAAAATACAATAAGAAAATAAATGTAAAAATAAAATAAAAACTTAAATAAAAAAATGAAATGAATAATTCAATCAAAATGTAATTAAAAACTAAAATAAAAAATAAAAATAAAAAACTTAAAATAGAATATGAAAAAAATAAATAAATAATTAAACATAAATTAAACAAATAACCAATAAATTATAATGTTTGTATGCAAGCCAATGACAAACACGAACTGGCTGGATGCACAAAACGGCTGCTAGCCACATTGTAAAACAACAAGGAAAAAGGAATTATGGCAAACAAAGAACACATGACATATGGTAAAGGGACACTGTCTAGATGGGCAAAATGGCCACCAGCCACATGAACAGACAACAACAAGGAACAAGGAAGTGTGGGGAACAAAGAAGAACCCATGCAAGCCTATGGCAAATACACACTGTCTAGATACACAAAATGTCTGCCAGCCATATGACAAAACTACAATGAGGAGCAAGGAGGCATGGTACACAAAGAACACATGCAGGTATATAGCAAAGGGACACTTGCTAGATAGATAAAATGGCCACCGGCCAAATGGTCAAACAACAAGGAGCAAGGAGACATGGGAAACAAAGAAGATCCCATGCAAGCCTATGGCAAAGACACACTGGGTGGATGCACACAATGACTGCCAGCCACATCGTAAAGCAACAACAAGGAGCAATGAGTCATGGCAAACAAAGTACACATGCATGACTAATGCAAAGGGACACTGGTCAAACAACAACAGCGAACAAGGAGGTCTGGAGAACAAAGAGCACATGCAAGCCTATGGACATAGACTGCACAAAATGGTCCTGGCCACACGGCATGATGAACAAAGACACATAGTGGATGATGACAAACACACACACACAGTAGCCATAGGAGGCATGGTGGTAACACTGAAAAAACACTAATGTTAACTCAGTAATGCAAAACGCAAAAATGAAATGAGCAATAAAAGTTTCACAACAACAGTTCACAACATCAAATATTATCACTCAACATATACACTTATTGAAAAAAAAATGAAATGCAAATAATAGCCACATTTTTTATTTAATCCAATGTCATCCTTGCCTTAAATAAAGTTTTAAAAACATGTACTACTGAAATATGTATTTCATGCTACTACTAAAACTAGGCCTAATGGCTAGATATTCCTGTGGAAATCTAGGACACTTGGTAAGAAATATTGTAAATGGTATAAACGTGGAAAAGGACAGGTACTGAGCCGTGCAACAATTTTCCTTACCAAAATATGAAAAATCAATTAAATGCAAAATAATATTTAGGCCCATACTTAAACTCCAGTATAATTTTTTTTAATGAAATTAGAGTTCAAAGAAATATTGGTGCATGCCCAAGCAAACAAATAACACCCTCATGCAATAGTTTTGAAACTTACCTGTGTGATTTCACAAAAACAAAATCCTTAAATCCAAAGGTATATCCAGGAGACAAAGCGAGTGATCCTTCCAACTTGAAATCCAAGTAAAATGTCGACCAGGAGATGGGCAAACTACTGGGAGTAGCCTCCTGGACAGGAACCGAAAAACAACTTGAAGGGTACATTGGAGAAACAAATCCACTAAAAAATCACCTTTTAACTAGTTTAGATATACCTGGAGTAGAAAATCTACTTCAGGTGCATTCTCGCTCAGGAGAGGGGCTGTTTTGGCCACCGTTGTGGCTGGAAGCAGCACGGGTAAATGCAAAGTCTTGCGCATGCGCCTGAAAACAGTGCAAACGAAAGCAAAGACTCTCACACAGTCTAGCAGCCCAAGAGTATCATGGCACTATAGACAGAGCACCAATACCCAAACACAAGCATGTTAATAAACTCCGCTATGTGGAATTCAAGAACTTTGCTCTACTCCGTGGAGTGCAAAGTGAGCTAATTCTGCAAACTCCATAGGTGGAGCAGAGTTCTACACCCAGGCCTAGTTGTAGTGTCCCATCCGAGAAGTCAATTTCCAACCCAACACCTGGCCCTTTGTGAAGTATGAATACATTTTAGTTCTGTGCTGCAGTGGTTCACAGATGTCTCAAGGCTTGTGTGTTTACTCATGCTGTCAAAAACACTTTTTCATGGAGGGACCTGCAAGTGTAAAAGTGACAAAGGCATAGATGATATGGGATCTGGCATGTGGGATTACTGAATTTTTTTCAAATGGTGTGTGATGAACATTAATGTTCAGCTGTAGTTGCACAGATACCCTCAAACTTTTGCACCTCTGTTTACAGCATCATCTGGGCAAGGCAAAGGTGACAGTGGCCACATTGGCAGGGAGAAAGGAGGCCACTGGGAATCAGGTTTGGACAAACTGACACCAAGGGAACCAGTGGCATGTAGGGTGAGGGGAGTGGCACGGAGACCATCATTGACTCCACATCTTCTTTTGAGGCCTCCAATGAAGATCAGCCCCTTGTGGTGGTCCTTAGAGCACTGTGACGCCTTCATCATTGTCTGCCATCCACATTCCCTCTTGCTACCTCACCAGTTGGCGATAGCCACCCTCTTAAAAGAGGCGTTGTCACCTTAGATTCAGGCACCTATGCCCCTGCCCCGGTGTTCATGGTTGCACCCAGTAAGGAGGCTGTTGACCTGTTACGAACTGTCACTGTAGGCCAGACTGTTCTTTTAAATGCCATCCAAGAGCTAACTGGCCAGAACACCCCGATGCTGGCTTACCTGGATGGCATTCATGGTGACCTACATCATTCATTGCAGGGTCTGGCCTCCTTATTGACCACAGCCTCCCACCTACCGCAACCTTGTGGCCAGACACCCACCCCTTCCTCATTCAAAACCACTCATCTCTGCACTATCCCAAGCTCATGCAAACATTTTCACACATGCACTGCAATAACCACAAGCAGCACATCCTCACACTGACACAGCAAAAAACACAGGCACAGGCACATACATGCAGACACTACACACCCCACCACCACACAAACACCCACCCACCACCAGCACCACCAGCACACCCATAGACACAACACCCACCACTTTACCAGCACCCCACACATCACAATCACCACCCACTCAATGCACCTACCACTACACCAGCACCCACACACCACAGGCATACGCCATCAGCGCACCCACGAACGATACCAACACCCACTTACACCACACACACACCACAGGCACACCCCCTGTCAGCACACCTAGGACCACATACGCATGCACCAGCACACACTGACACCACACCAAAACATACCACATCCAAAACTCACTTATACACACACAGATACTGAAACCAAATGCCCAAACTCACCCACCCAACAGACAATCCGTAAGAGACAAAAATCTAAACATACAGCACCTACACCAGCCTCTCGGACACCCACACCTTCAACACATACCCACACAACAGACACAGCCACTCCCTCTACGTCACAACCCAAATCCTCATCCAAATCCAAAGTCCCTGAGCACCACTCCCAAATGTCATTCCAGTCCTTCCACCTCCAAAACCACCCCTTCCACCTCCAGACCCACTGTTTCCACATCCCACCCTGTCCCTTTCACATCCCACAACACCCCTTTCAAACATAAATCTACCCCTCCCAAACTCAAAACCACCACTCCTAAAACCAAGGACCCCCTCCCAGTGAGATCATTGAAGTACCTTCTCTCTGCCCCATAGATGCCTATTCCACAGTAGGTTTATTTTGGCAGTGACATTAGGAGGCAAGCTGTGGGCATGAACCCACACTGTGGACAACAGGCCTTGTGTTTTTATTTTTATTGTGTAGTTTTTTTTAAACATTTTCTATGAGAGATTTATTTCATATTGATAATACAATTTTATTTTGAGAACACTTTTGTCCTGGCCTTCTTTGATGAATATTACTAATTGTTTGCTGATAATGTCATTTCTAATAATATGTGTGCCATGCACTTATTCTCAGTTGTGACAGTGACCAGCACAGTTTGTGGGTTGTAGTTTACTTAAAAGAAAATGCATACATTAGAGTTGGGCATTTGAGGGGAACATATTAATGTTGGTGCAAGCATTCAGTTTGTCTCTGGACACTTTTATTTGTGTTTTGTTGTGACTGGAGAGTGCATGCATGTGTATTTATTTTGACATGATGCATTAATGATATGCACATATACATTACACAGAGTACCTGGCACTTTACAACTAAGTGACATCTAGTGGTTGTGATGTATTGTACACAAAAAGAGGGCACATATCCTTTATAATCCACTTCCATGTCTGCAGTTTAGCAGTAAGACTGGTAGCACATTCTGTGTACACCCACCTGTAGCAAATTGTAGTGCAGTGCCAGTTGCCAAGGCAGATCACACCTTATTGGTGGGTGCTAATCATATCTCAAGGTCCGTTCTGATACATTTTCCAACTACAAGATTACACACCTAAGTATTACTCATCATTATGGTGTTGTTTGCACACAATATTTACCCATGCATGAGTCTAGTACTACTGCGAAACAACAACTCCGAGGAAGACAGGAATGACTGTGACTTACCTTATGTCCCAGCGACAACGGGGGTCAATTTCCATCTTGGACCTGGCATAGAAGCAAAGCCAGGATGGTAGCAGCAAGTTCATGGTTGCAGGAAATGTGGAAAGAGTAAAAAAGCTGAGTTTTGTCCTTATTTGATTCACAATCTGGCAATTGAGGTGTGGAGGTCTCACTGCCATAATGCATCAGAGGGAATGCACATCATGATTGGCTCCTGGGTAAAAGGGCCGCCAGCCACTTTTGCCTATGGTGCTGTTGACACCAGTGAAGATTCTAGGCAGTGACGGGGGACTGTCAGCATACTTTGGCCTATGATGCTGCTAATATCTAAATAGGACAGACGGAACGTCATGGCTGGTGATAGTTTTCCAGTGGAAAACTCAACAACAGGGCTGTTACAGTCAACATCTAAATCAGGCCCTAGTTAGCTAATATATATATATTTTTATATATATATATATATATATATATATATAAATATATATATATATATATATATATATACTTTAACATTTTTGACCAAAAAACTGCAAGGCGGGGGTGCAAGTTATAGTTACCTTAAGGCATGAGTTATAGTTACTTGTGGTAACTCTATAACTGGTGAATTTATATGGTTTTGTACATTTACAATGTGAACCTAACTATACATTCCCTGTAACCTTAGATCTTTTAAAGAATTTTTATGTTTTTTAAATTCTATTTTGGAGCAATAACTTCCCTGTAACCGTTATTTCTTTCAGTAAATATATAAATGTGTGTGTGTTTGGGGGGCATGTGTGTAGATATATATATATATGGGAGAACACTTCAAGTCGGCGTATCCTTCCTGCACCGTAAAACATCAAAGGTGCCTTCTGACGCGCGCCACCGAGTCTAATATAAAACACCTTTCTCCTACGATACAGAAGGACGGCACTCCACGGGCATTGAAAAAAATGTGATTTATTCACACACAGGAACGCGTTTTGGCGTCACTGCCTTTGTCAATCTAACAATCGCCATCTTGGCTACACATATATCATGTGATCCTGGTAAATATTTCCAAAACACAATGAACTTAAACTCAGTTCCAAAACAATAATTACCACATTCACAATAAATCATGATGAATATTGCACTATAAAACTCATATCTCACCCACAATTAATTTACTTGAATACCTTTCCTTGGACCCAGCCACATAGCGATGACAATAGGCTTAAAATAAAATCAAACCTATTGCCTACAGAAGAAGATACACATGATTACGAGATAATCTAACCATTGGGTTTGAGAGTTATAACTCATTTGATTGCTTTTTCAAACTAATTTAGAGAAATATTGTCACATGAAGCATACCATTAATGATCTTTTATATTAAACTTTAACATACTATGGTATCATGGAATATGTAGCTAATAGTTCATTTGAATTCAATGATCTTCATACTACAAAATACCACCTATCAATACGTGTAAAATACACATTGTTCAATTCACTGAAATATATCAAATAAAATAAAATATGCCTTCATAATCAAATCATCCAAAAAAGTGAACATTGTTATCAAATGAACTTATTGGTATGTCAATGAAGATGATTAGCTACGCTTATATATCATGTGATCCCAGTAAATATTTCCAAAGCGCAATAAACTTGAACTCATTTCCAAAACAATAATTACCACATTCACAATAAATCATAATGAATATTGCACTGTAAGGCTCATATCTCACCCACAATAAATTTACTTAAATACCTTTTCTTAGACCCATCCACATAATGATGACAATAGGCTTAAAATAAAATCAAACCTATTGCCTACAGAGGATGATTATACATGATTTCGACATAATCTAGCCATTGAGTTTAAGAGTTATGACACATTTAACATGCGAGCAGGGAAAGAGATGAAAACTTTGCTCCCGCATCCTGGGAGCTTCTACTTGTATCAGCTTCCACTGTGTGGGAGCAATGCTGGTTCCCGCAGGAGATGAGAGCCAGTGAGACCACAGGGATCTTCAGGCTCTGCTGATAAATATGAAAGAGCTGCCCAGCAACCCAGATCCCTGCTGTAAAAAATCAGAAGAGGAAGGACTGCCTTGATGAATCCCGGGTCTGCACCTGAAAGAGTGCACCCTCAAAGTCTGCATCAGCTGCATAGTCTGGGCTTCACCACCAAAAGGACTTTGCCTGGCTTCTCAAGATTCAGGTACAAATGAGCTACAAAGAGACTTCTGCACCAGGTCCTACAAGAAGAGTCCAAATGATCATCCTCCAGTGGCCTTTTGAGGATTCTGACCAGGTGCATTCTAGGAATGGTATTCCCAACTCACAAGGAGCTGTTCAGAGCTTCTGGAACCTTGAACCAAGTTTGTGAACACTGCAAAAACCCAGAAAGGACTTCTGGGAGAAGATCCAGAAGTTTGGAGAAGGTTGGAGCAACTTTGTGAAAAACCTCCAAAAGGTGACCAAACTGTTGTTGAGAGTCAAGCCGGTGAAGTTGAACTGTGACCCAGCCTGATTTTCAGTTTTGTCTCACTGAAACTCCAGAGATATTCCCCATTGACAAGTCTTTCAAAAGTTGATCGGAACCTTGTGCTGAGCCAATCTGACGATATTGCATTGCAAGCCGGTCTAAAGAGGAGCCTTGCTTGACGCCATGAGAAAAAGCTCCAGAAAAAAACCTAAGTCTGAAGTTAAAACTTCCACTGAGGCCTACCACTCAGTTTTTTTTCAAACTTGGGATGAATTGCTGTTAACTTCAAACTTTGACTTTGCCCCAGTCAAGCACAACCAGATGTCTGTGGTCGAAGCTTTTTGCTTTTAGGCAATAGAAAGCAAATTATCACATTTAGGGCCTTATAATGAGTTTGTCAGTCAAACCAACAGACCACCATGGTGGTTACTGCAAGAATAATGCCATGTTGGTAGTCTTACAGGCTGCCAGAATATGAGTTACACAGCCAAGCCTGCCAAAAGACAGCCAAAAACCTGACACAGCCAGGACTCGTGAAGGCGGGACATAGGCTGTCCAATCACTGGAACCGCCAGCCTGTCAACCTAGCACTGAACCTATTACAAGTCGAAAATCTGCATGGCAGTCATGCCATGGCGGTCTTCCAATGGTGGTGGGAACTGTGGCGGTCTGCAGTCCCCACAGTAATACACTAGACCACAATGGTGAGCTTTGAAAAACACATAGCTGATACACATTCACACATTCGACACACCTGCAATTCACGCTGTAAAACACACCACAATCCTTTGCATCTATAACAATCCATACAGAACCATAGAATAGAAAACCCTCCATCTTTCACTGGGCACACATCCCACACCCTCACAACACCCCACCACACATAATAGCACCTCTACAACAGAGTTGCTCCCTGTCACCCCTCATTGAACAGCACCTACATTTCATTACTAGTATTTTTCTTATTTACCACCACGATGTCACCACAGAAACATCCCCATTCACAGAAGACGAGTTAAGAGTCATGGTGGATGAAATCATGAGAGTAGCGCCACATTTATTTGAAGCTCAAGTCCAGCAGACTACAATTGCGAGGAAAATGGAAATGTGGCAAAGAAGAAGAACAGTCGACATACTGAATTCTGTAGGCAGCTACCTGCAAGAAAGGGACAACATCAGGAAGAGGTGGAAGAACCTCAAGGGGAAGTTACATTCCATGGCTGCCAGGCACCAGCTGGCGGGCCACACAGGGGCGGCGCCTTCCATATGGTGAAGGAGCGTCACCCCACTGGCTTAGCCAGCCGCAGAACCATAAAACCATACTTGATTTATTTTTCTGCTGCTGGCTCAGCCAGCAGTGCAGGGAGGAGTGGGGCTGGGCCACAGGAGGTGGGAGGGAGGAAGAGGAGGTAGTGCACCTAAGTATGCATGTGTGTCTGGCCGGCTGTTTCAGGCCGGCTAAACATACATGCACACTTAGGTTTCTCCAGCCCAACTGTGCTTAACATCCGGACTAGAGAAACTGCACAGACCCCAGGGTTATGTCTGAGAAGCAGTCCGAGTTGCACAGACCAATCCTAGGGCTGCTTTCCTGCTACGTTTAGCATGAAAGCAGCACCAGGATTGCTGGAAAGCCTGTGCTGGTGTCCCAGTGAATGCTGGGACACCACATTGAGGGAACAGGAGTGAGATGGCAGAAGACAGCATTAAGGTAAGTTTATTTTTTTATGTATTGATTTTTTATTCCCCCGCCCTTCCCCTTCAAATTTGCGGCAGTCTCCACGTGGTCTACAAGACTGGCAGTGGTCCCCCACCTCCTCCCCTACAGCTCACATTATGGGAGGAGAAGGTCTAGGCCATCTTGCATCCTGAGGACGTGACAGGAATACCTGGGGGATTGGAGTTGGGTAAGTCACAACAATACAAATGGCACAAAAATGTGTTAGCATGCATGCTCACTGATCTCCTTTTGCTACTGTAACTGTCACTCCACTCACTGCCTCTGTGTCTAACTGTCCAAATACCCCTGTCTGGCATCTCACATGTGAAGCAGAATAACCAGGGGGCACAACTTCTGTGTATGGTGTATGTAGTACAGGGACTGACAACACTACAAATCCGAGAAGGCATTGGTCTAAGATTACAAAAACCACAACAGTGTACCACACACAAAATCACCTTGCTGTGCAAATCACTTGTGAACTGTACTGACCTAAGTGGGTCCCATCTGTATAGTGTGTGAGTAGGACAGGCAATGATAGGAATGCTAAAGCCAGCAGGACTGGGACTCATACTATACTCATACTATACTCCGCAAAAACACTGTCCTCTGCTACAGTGACCCTTCTCCCACTATTCAGATATTGCACTGTACTGACCTGAAGGGATCTTAGCTGTATAGAGTGTGGGTATAGGAAATACAATGTCAGGAATGCTAAAGCCAGCAGGCTAGGAGGCTGGCCTGGCTTATAGTTAGTACCTTGTGGTAGTTACACCTTGTGCCAGGTCCAGTTATCCCTTATTAGTAGATTACTAGTGTTCTAGCAGCTTAGACAGATAGAGGTAGCTATAGCAGAGCAGCTTAGGCTGAACTAGGAGACATGCAAAGCTCCTACTATACCACTTATATCATATAGCACTATATCATAAGAAACACAATACTAAAAATAAAGGTACTTTATCTTAGTGACAATATGCCAAAAGTATCTCAGAGGATATACTTCCTTAGGAGGTAAGTAACATACACAAAATATACACACAAACAAAAACCAGGTAAGTATAACACTAAGAAAAGTAGTGCAAACACTGTAGAACACAGTAGAATGCAATAGGAGACAATAGTCCTAGGGTCAACACAAACCATATACTCCAAAAGTGGAATGCGAACTACGAATGGACCCCAGACCTAGTGTAGTGTATAGAGGATTGCTGGGAGCGTAAGAAAACACTAAGGGTGTCCAAGATACCCCACCCCAAGACCCTGAAGAGTAGGAGTACCCTACTACCCCAGAAAGACAATAAAGACGAGATAGGGGATTCTGCAAAGACAACAACTGACTGCAAAGCACTGAAGACGGATTCCTGGACCTGAGGACCTGCAAAGGAAGGGGACCAAATCCAAGAGTCACGCAAGTGTCCAGGGGGGGTAGGAGCCCACTAAACCCCGGATGAAGGTGCAAAAGGGCTGCCTCTGGGTGAAAGTAGCTGAAGATTCTGCAACAACGGAAGGCGCCAGGAACTCTTCCTTCATTCAGAAGATGTCTCACGGCGCGCTGGAGGTTGCAGAGCTGTTTCCATGCAGAAAGACTGCAAACAAGCCTTGCTAGCTGCAAGAGTTACAGTTCAAGATTTTGGATGCTGCCAGGGCCCAGGAAGGACCAGGAGGTCGTCCATTGGAGGAGGAGACAGAGGGGGTTCTCAGCAACAGAGTGAGCCCATGCAGAAGCAGGCAGCACCCGCAGAAGCACCTGAACAGGCATTCAAGAAATCTGAGCACAGTGGTCATCTCAGCACAACAAAAGAGGGTCCCACAAAGTCAGAGGTCAACTCAGCGAGTTGGGCAATGCAGGACAGAGTGCTGGGGACCGGGGCTGTGCTGTGCACATAGGAAGTCTTGCAAAAGTGCACAGAAGCCCTAGCAGCTGCATATCACGCAGTACACAGTACTGTCTGGCGCGGGGAGGCAAGGACTTTCTTCCACCAAATTTGGACAGAAGGACCACTGGACTGTTGAGGTCACTTGGATCCAGCTCCTCTGTTCTAGGGACCAAGCTCGTCAAGATGAAAGAGGACCCAGAGGACCGGTGATGCAGAACTTTGGTGCCTGCTTTAGCAGGGGGAAGTTTCCGTTAACCCACACGAGATTTCTTCTTGGCTTCCAGTGCAGGGTGAAGGCAGACAGCCCTCAGAGCATGCACCACCAGGAAACAGTAGAGAAAGCCAGCAGGATTAAGCACTACAATGTTGCTGGTAGTCTTCTTGCTACTTTGTTGAGGTTTTGAGGCGTCCTGGAGCAGTCAGCGGTGGATCCTTGGCAGAAGTTGAAGAGAGAAGTGCAGAGGAACTCTGGTGAGCTCTTCAATTTGTTATCTGAAGCGAAACCCACAGTAGAGACCCTAAATAGCCCTCAGAGGAGGATTGGCTACCTAACCAGGTAAGAGCCTATCAGGAGGGGTCTCTGACGTCACCTGCTGGCACTGGCCACTCAGAGGTCTCCATTGTGCCCTCATACCTCTGCATTCAAGAAGGCAGAGATCTGGGACACACTGGAGGAGCTCTGGGCACCACCCCTGGGGTGGTGATGGCCAGGGCAGTGGTCACTCCCCTTTCCTTTGTCCAGTTTTGCGCCAGAGCAGGGGGTGGGGGCTCCCTGAACCGGTGTAGACTGGCTTATGCAAGGACGGCACCATCTGTGCCCTTCAAAGCATTTCCAGAGGCTGGGGGAGGCTACTCCTCCCCAGCCCTTAACACCTATTTCCAAAGGGAGAGGGTGTAACAACCTCTCTCAGAGAAAATCCTTTATTCTGCCTTCCTGGGACTGGGCTGCCCAGACCCCAGGAGGGCAGAAACCTTTCTGAGGGTTGGCAGCAGCGGTAGCTGCAGAGGAAACCCCAGAGTGCTTGTTTTGCAGTTCCCGGGGTCCATGCTGGAGTCCCGGGGATGCATGGGATTGGCACCCCAATACCAGATTTGGCTTGAGGGACAATTCCATGATCTTGGCCATGTTCGGAGTTACCATTGTGAAGCTACACATCGGTATTGACCTATATGTGGTTCACGCGTGTAATGGTGTCCCCGCACTCACAAAGTCTGGGGAAATTGCCCTGAACAATATGGGGGCACCTTGGCTAATGGCAGGGTGCCCTCACACTTAGTAACTTTACACCTAACCTTCACTAAGTGAGGGTTTAGACATATAGGTGACCTATAAGTTACTTGAGTGCAGTGTAAAATGGCTGTGAAATAACGTGGACGTTATTTCACTCAGGCTGCAGTGGCAGTCCTGTGTAAGAGTTGTCTGAGCTCCCTATGGGTGACAAAGGAAATGCTGCAGCCCATAGGGATCTCCTGGAACCCCAACACCCTGGGTACCTAGGTACCATATACTAGGGGATTATAAGGGTGTTCCAGTGTGCCAATCAGAATTGGTAAAATTAGTCACTAGCCTGCAGTGACAATAGCCTGCAGTGACAATTTTAAAAGCAGAGAGAGCATAAACACTGAGGTTCTGGTTAGCAGAGCCTCAGTAATACAGTTAGGCACCACACAGGGAACACATGTAGGGCACAACTTATGAGCACTGGGGTCCTGGCTAGCAGGATCCCAATGACACAGGCAAAAACAAACATACATAGAAGTAAAAAATGGGGGTAACATGCCAGGCAAGATTGTACTTTCATACAACCCCACCACCCAGATCCCTCATAAACCGCTCAGAGTCAGCTTTATGACACTGTACTCACCCCATTGTGGCTGCTGTGATGCCCTCAAGCACCCGTCCAACTCCGGATAGGCCACCGCCAGGATGCAGAACATTAGGCGGGTCATGGTGTGATGGGCACCCCTTCCATATTGGGAGGCCATCCCCAGCTGGGCCTCCGCCATCTTCTTACTCCAGCGGCGCAGGCCCTCCCATCTCTTGCGGCAGTGGGTGCTCCATCTGTGACAGACCCCGTGGTCTGCACTTCCTTGGCAATGGCACATCAAATACCCTTCTTCTGGTGGGTGCTTACCTAGAGGGAAAGGACAGGAGGAAAGGAATTTAGGGCCAGATGTAGCAAGAATTTTTTTTGCGACTTACAAATTGTGAGTCATACCGACTCGCAAATTGCAACTCGCAAAAGTGCATGCAGAAAGGTGTCTCAGACACCTTCTGTGACTCGCTGTAGGGTCGCAAAGACCCACCTCATGAATATTTATGAGGTGGGTCGCAAATTGCGACCCCATAGCGAGTCCCTGCACTCACAGGGATTGTGGCCTGCTGGAGACAGCAGACCTCCATGTCTGTGACTGCTTTTTTTAATAAAGCAGTTTTCTTTTTTTGAATTCAGCCCTTTTTCCTTAAAGGAAAACGAGTTGCAATTCAAAAAAATAATGAAACCATTTGGTTTCTTTTTTTCACCATAGGCAGTGGTCCATTGGACCAATGCCTGCTCTGAAAAAATATTTTCAGCGACATTCACAAAGGGACCCCTTCCAGTTTGCGAATGCGTTACCACCCACTTCAAGTGGGTGGTAACTGCGAGTTGGTTTGCGACCGATTTCGCGGTCACAAAGCAACTCAGCATGGTGATGCAGTCGCAAATAGGAAGGGAACACCCCTTCCTATTTGTGAGTCGGAATCACATTTTGCGAGTCAGTACCGACTCGCAAAATGTGACTCTGCATCACGATGGCCGTTATGCATGTCGCAAACTGTATTTTTTGCAGTTTGCGACATGCAAATTGGTTGCTACATCTGGCCCCCACTCACCCGTCCGGACCGTCATACTCATGGCCCACCAGTTCCCACCCATGCCCTAACGCACATACACTGACCATCCTCACATGCAGCACTCACCCCCCCCAACATGAGGCTTCCATCCACACCAGTCCAAACAGGAATTGCCCACGCATCAAGCTCACAGTTTACTCACTTATTTGTCTGGAGAACCGTAGAGTAGTGTGTACTGGGCGAGGACCCCATCCACCAGTTTGTCCAACTCCTCCACAGTGTAGGCAGGGGCCCTTTACCCAGACACTGTAGCCATTGTCGCTTCCAGACTCAGGTCACAGCAGCACTGGCAATGTAGGTCCTCTCCCGTTGATGGTCAGCTATCAAGTGAGTGAACAGATAAAAAATGGCGGTCACGTCTGCAGCGGTGCGTACCATCACCGCCGGCGTACATGGCCATTGGCTCCTGGAACCCTGGAACCAATAGGGCCCAATGATAACCAATGCTGAGTTGTGCGGCCATCTTTGACCGCCTACCAAGACGCTGCACAACGCCAGCGCAGTTACCTCATTTCCCCTTGACCCTCCTCACAAGTCAGGCAGCCGTCATTTCAGGGGTGTACATGGCATGGCAGCTACCTGCGTCACACCACATATTGGCGCATTTACGGACTAACTCTTTCACACACGGATTCACTAACATTCATGCAGACACAGTTGTACTACCTATGTGGTAAATTACCCTCTGCTCACCGTTCTCCTCCATAGGCTACAACTGCTGGGGCAGATGATGAGATGGCTGCATCCTCCGGTGTACAGACCCCTGGTGAACCTGTCTACAATGGAAGACAGACACATCATAATCACATACAGATTTGATTGTGCCACAAACCAAGAACTGTGTGCTCAATTGGAGCCAGACCTGATGTCAGCAATCCGCCAGCCCACAGGTATCCCCCCTTTAGTGCAGGTCCTGTCAGTGCTCCATTTCCTGGCAAGTGGCTCCTTTCAAACTACAGTGGCCATGGCATTTGGGATGTCCCAGCCAATGTTTTCTAATGTGTTGACCAGAGTTTTGTCTGCCCTGCTGAAACACATGCACAGCTACATCGTGTTCCCCCAGGTGGAGGATTTGGCCACTGTGAAAGCTGACTTTTATGCCCTGGGAAATATACCCAACATCGTTGGTACCATTGATGGTACACATGTGGCATTTGTCCCCCCTTGCAGAAATGAACAGGTGTACAGAAATAGAAAAAGCTACCATTCTATGAATGTGCAAATGGTGTGTTGGTGGACCAGTACTTCTCCCATGTGAATGCCAAGTATCCTGGCTCTGTGCATGATGCCTATATCTTGCGGAATAGCAGTATCCCTAATGTGATGGTCCAACTCCAGAGGCACCGGGTGTAGCTAATAGGTGAGCCCAAGGTCCCCACACAGTATGTGTAGGTGTCTGAGTATGGGGTAGTCCCTAAGGGTGAGTGTGTGTCTAACAGGTATCCCTCAAAATTTGCAGGTGACTCTGGTTACCCCAACCTCTCATGGCTACTGATCCCAGTGAGGAATGCCAGGACAAGGGCAGAGGACTGCTACAATGAGGCACATGGACGAACTAGGTGTATTATTGAGAGGAAGTTCGGTCTCCTGAAGGCCAGATTCCGGTGACTCCATCTAACAGGTGTGCCAGATAATCGTGGCATGCTGTATGTTGCACAACCTGGCATTGGGACGCCAGGTGCCTTTTCTGCTGGAGGATGAACCTGGTGATGGTCTTGTGGCAGCGGAGAAGCCTGTGGACAGTGAGGGAGAGGAGGCAGAGGAAGAAGATATTGACAACAGAATGAACATCATCATGCAGTACTTCCAGTTACACACAGGTAAGAGACTGTAACTCCTTCTCACATTTCAGTATACTTTTGAACATTGTACATGTCAGCCTCTTAACCTCTGTCTATGGACACTGACTGTTCCCTTTGGATTTCCTTTTTCCAGATCTGGGTACCCCATTCTGCTTTCTTCTATATGTACTGCTGCCCAACAACTGTCATACATTGGTATGAGTAAATGAACATTTACAGTGCTATTTGTTGCTAATGTTGTAATTATACGTTTGTTAAAGATCAGACTGACTCCAGATTCGTTTTTGATTAGAGGGTGTTTATTTAGGTGCTAATGGGTATAGGGGTATGTGCAGGGGGCTGGGGTGATGGTAGAGCAAGGTCGATGGTAGAGTCCAGTCTATTGGTATCACAGGTGCATTGTTCAATGGGGCATAGGAAGGGGAGAAATGGCAGTTCAAGTTGGACAGGGCGACATAATGGGACAAAAGGGTGACAATCAGGAGAGTCTTATTTCCTGGCGGGGTCTTGGCAATGTTCTCTGTCTTCAGCCTAGATCGCAGGGATCGCTTGCGGGGTGGTTCTCCTTCTTCAGGGGGTGGGGTGCTGGTAGCTTGTCCACTAGCGCCAGCGGAGGTGGAAGGCTGTTCCTTGGTTTGGCTCATGTCAGGGGCCCTTTGTTGAGCCACTGCCTCCCTCAGGGTCTTGCCCATATCAGCCAGCACCCCTGCTATGGGGACCAGGATGGTGTAAATTTTGGTGAGGTCATCCCTGATCCCCATGTATTGTCCCTCCTGCAGCCGCTCGGTCTCCTGAAACTTGGCCAGTACCGTGCCCATGGTCTCCTGAGGATGGTGGTATGCTCCCATGATGTTGGAGAGTGATTCGTGGAGAGTGTGTTTCCTGGGCCTGTCCTCCTCCTGTCGCACAGCAGTCCTCCCAGCTTCCCTATTGTCCTGTGCTTGTGCCCCCTGACCCGTGTGCCCACTGCCACTGACTCCAGGTCCCTGATCCTCCTGTGTTTGTGGGGTTGCCTGGGATCCCTGTACTGGTGGACACACTGCTGATTGACATGTCATGGGGACAGAGGGATGGGCCCGCTGGGTGGATGATGTGCTGGTATTTCCTGAGGGGGGAGGTTCTGTGGTGGGTTGGGACTGTGGCAGGGAAACCGACTGTCCAGAGGTTCCAGATGGGCCAGGCTGGTCATCCAGATCCAGACGTGCAGAGCTACTGTCATCACTGTGGGCCACTTCTGCAAGGGGGACTGGATGTAGCTGGCACCTCCTTTCCGGTGACGTTGGGTAGGGGTCCTGTTGGGATGCAAATGCATTGTTATTGTTATTGTATCTGTGTATGGTATCTTGTGCAATGGGTGTGTTTCCCTGTATAAACGTGCTTGCAGTGTCGCCTTGGCCTTGTGTGATTGATGATTATGTGGGCTGGGTGAGTCTATCGATTGTGCATGCTTTGGTGATGGGTGTCCATGCAGGTCTGTGATGGTGGTCCATGCATTGTTGTTGCATACAGGGCTTGGTATGGGGAGGGGTGGGTTGTGATAGTGGGGTATATGTGAGGTGTTGGAGTGATGGGGTGATGGTAGGGGTAGGAGTTTGTGATGGCATGCAGAAAGGATGGGGGATATAGTAGTAAAGATTTGACTTACCAGAGTCCAGTCCTCCTGCTACTCCTGCGAGGCCCGCAGGATGCATGATCACCAAGGCTTGATCCTCCCATGTTGTTAGTTGTGGGGGAGGAGGTGGGGATCCACCGCCAGTCTTCTGTACAGCAATCTGGTGTCTTGATGCCACGGAATGCACCTTCCCCAGTAGGTCATTCCACCTCTTCCTGATGTCATCCTTTGTTCTTGGATGCTGTCCCACGATGTTGACCCTGTCGAGGATCCTCCGCCATAGCTCCATCTTCCTTGCTAAGGAGGTCTGCTGCACCTGTGATCCGAATAGCTGTGGCTCTATCCGGATGATTTCCTCCACCATGACCCTTAGCTCCTCCTCAGAAAACCTGTGGTGTCTTTGACGTGCCATGATGTGGTGTAAGTGATGTGTGAGGGGATGTGTGGGGTGCTGTGTTGTGATGTATTATGTAATGTGCGTGAATGGTGTGTGTGTGATGGTGTTCTGTGCCTCTGGGTGATGGTGTGGTCTTTGCTTTTCTCTCTCTCTGCTTGTTCTAATTTGTTTGTTGAAAGAGTTGTGGGTAATGCGGGTGTGTGTGTTATAATGGTGTGAATGTGTGGGTGTGGTGTGTGTATGTGTGTAGTTTGAATTGTCCAATTTGGTGTAGTTTTGTAAGTGTGTGTGTATTTTGAACACGGCGGTGTGTACCGCCAATGGTTTACCGTGCTTGAAAGACCACCACGGTGATTCGTGGATCGTAATACTGTGGGCGCATTCCTGTTGACGTAACGGTGTGGGTTTTGCTATCACCAGTTTATCATTGCCCTTTGGTGTGACGGACTTGTGTGGGTGTCTGTATAGTGGGGGATTTCTCTGTGTGAGTCATAATACCCATAGCAGAATACCCGTAGCGGAATTCCACTGCGGTCACGGTTTGTTGGCGGCCATCGCCACGGCAGTAAGTGGGATTTACCACCAGGGTTGTAGTACGGCTTAAGTGATTTGGACATCTCATCGGTTTCTGACTGAGATATATTTCATTTGAACCTTTGTACTATTAACTGAAGTTGTGCACTAATTTGATGTAGTGTTTGCCTCTATTTATGCATGAATGCTTCCATGATACCTATTGAAGGAATAGCATGTTGTTACCAGTGTTGTGCGCCTTTCCTTAGCAGCATCTTTTTTTGGTGATACATGAAATCAGTGCAAGGTAGATGTGGGCATAGGACTGTGTCTGTGTAATTTGTAGGGTACCTTACAATGGGTTCCAATTGTTGGCTACTTGTTCACTGGTTCCACTTGTTGGCTAATGGTTCACTGTATTGTGCTACGTATGGCACAGGTTTGGGCCACCTAGTTTATATACAGTTAGTGTGTTAGCCAGCTCTTCCCTGCTATTGTAGTCATCTGTGACCAGGATTTGCTCATGTGTTACCTTTGTAATTCGTAGTGGCATGCATGGTATTGTCTTGGTACATGATGATGCCTCTTTGGAGTCAATTCATGCCGGGGGCCACTTGACATGACGCTATGTTTTGTCTCTCAGGGTGTGATTGATGTTTTATCGTGTACATATTATGACCATACTTCACTTTCTTTTGGCAGCATCAGCACCAGCAGGTGAAGTAGACGAGGTCGACCCAAGTGGGAAAGGATCTAGCCACTGGACCTCAGGTCACGGCACCACTAACACAGAGGGACCCAGTGGCCCCATAGGATGAGGAGAGTACCACAAGGGAGACTGGATAAGCCTCTGCATACTTATATTCCTCCTCCAATGGCCACTCCCTAGAGTTGGCGGATCCTTCGGGGACCACCCCAGTACCATCTCTGTCTGCCACCCCGTTCTATCACCGAGCCTCCCTGTTGCTGCCCACCCAGTTGGCCGTGCTCCCTCATCCAAGAGGGTGGACATCTCCTTTGCTGCAAACACCTCTGCCCTAGCCCCTGTTAGTCTTGAAGCCCTTAGTGAGGAAGATATTGACCTCCTGAGAACCAACTCTGTTGGTCATTCCGCCAACATGAATGCCATCCAGGGATTGGTGACACAATTTCATTAGACAGGCATGTTACGGGCGAGCATTTCCAGTGCAATGGCTGGCCTACAGAGATCCTTTCAGGCTCTGGCCTCCACACTGATGGCAGCCATTCACCCCTTGTCTACCATGCCCCTCCACCTTCCTCTTCCCAGTCCAAATCCCAACTTCTCTGATCCAGCCAAAGCACACAAAAAGACTTGCAAGCATCCACCTTAACAGACAAGGGAAGCACAGACAAACAAAAAGCACCACCAGGCACACCACTGGCATGCACACAAACAACATCCACCTGCAGACAAAGCAACAGTCATGTCTTGCCTTGACATACCCCCACCCTCATCATCACACACATGACATCTGGCACACCTACAGACACCACATCAACATTCTCTGAAACAGCCACCTCAACCATCCTACCCACAGACCCCACCCCAGCAGACCCCCAGACATCCACACCAGTCACAACACCTGCAGACACCACAACCACAGACACACCTACATGTAGCACCTCCTCCATACCTGCGGTCACCACTCCAACAGACACCCACCTAACCCCCACATCAACATTTAGTACCTCCACCCCTCAACCAAAAGACACATAAACACCCTCACTCACCCACCCAACAGACACCCACCACACGCAAGCACACCTCTCAAAAACATGCACCCAAAACATCCACACCTATGCATCAGACAACCACTCCCTCAATCTCCAAATCCTGACCCCCTTCTAATGACCATCCCGTGTTTCTAAAAACATTACCTTTGTCACCTTGACCTTACCCCTGTTAGCCCCACCCTGTGATACCCCCAAAAGGACCGTTTCCCTGCCAAAGGCCACCCTTCCACCTTCATGGCCTCCTCTGCCTCCTTGGAAGCACCTATGCCCCTCCCCCACCAAGAAGAAGCCTACCCCTTCCAAGAAGGTTCCCCCCTCCCGAGCCAAAACCCAAACCCACCCCTCCCAAGCCCAAACCAAACCACTCCCTACTCTGCCCCAAGCCAGATAATCCCTGAGGTGCCTTCCTGCCCCCTTGATGCCCTACCCGTGAATGTTACATGGAAGTCAGGAGTTGAGTTGGGACTCAATATTGCACCTTTTGGGCTACAGACTTCGGACTGGCCTATGGCCTTGGACAAAAACACTTGTAATCATCTTATTCATTAATAAAGCCAACCAGATGTTATTTGTTTGGATACACGTTTCTACTGCATTTTCGACCCTTGATTTCTGTGTTCCAGACTCATATTGGTTTGGTGCCTGTAGTTGTGTGTCCGGATAGGCCACCGCCAGGATGCGGAACATCAGGCAGGTCATGGTGTGATGGGCACCCCTTCCATGTTGGGAGGCCATCCCCAGCTGGGCCCGCACCATCTTCTTACTCCAGCGGCGCAGGTCCTCCCATCTCTTGCAGCAGTGGGTGCTCCATCTGTGACAGACCCCGTGGTCTGCACATCCTTGGCAATGGCACACCAAATACCCTTCTTCTGGTGGGCACTGACCTAGAGGGAAAGGACAGGAGGAAAGGAATTTAGGGCCAGATGTAGCAAGAAAAAAATTTGCGACTTGCAAATTGCGAGTCATACCGACTCGCAAATTGCAACTCGCAAAAGTGCATGCAGAAAGGTGTCTCAGACACCTTCTGCGACTCGCTATGGGGTTGCAAAAACCCACCTCATGAATATTTATGAGGTGGGTCGCAAATTGCGACCCCATAGCGAGTCCCTGCACTCACAGGGATGGTGGCCTGCTGGAGACAGCAGACCTCCATGTCTGTGACTGCTTTTTTTAATAAAGCAGTTTTCTTTTTTTGAATTGCAGCCCGTTTTCCTTAAAGGAAAACGAGTTGCAATTCAAAAAAATAATGAAACAATTTGGTTTCTTTTTTTCAGAGTAGGCAGTGGTCCATTGGACCACTGCCTGCTCTGAAAAAATATTTTCACCGACATTCACAAAGGGGAAGGGGTCCCATGGGGACCCCTTCCCGTTTGCGAATGCGTTACCACCCACTTCAAGTGGGTGGTAACTGCGAGTTGGTTTGCGACCGATTTCGCGGTCACAAAGCAACTCAGCATGGCGATGCAGTCGCAAATAGGAAGGGAACACCCCTTCCTATTTGTGAGTCGGAATCACATTTTGCGAGTCAGTACCGACTCGCAAAATGTGACTCTGCATCGCGATGGGCGTTTTGCATGTCACAAACTGTATTTTTCGCAGTTTGCGACATGGAAATCGGTTGCTACATCTGGCCCCCACTCACCCGTCTGGACCGTTATACTCATGGCCCACCAGTTCCCACCCATGCCCTAACGCACATACACTGACCATCCTCACATGCAGCACTCACCCCCCCAACATGAGGCTTCCATCCACACCAGTCCAAACAGGAATTGCCCATGCATCAAGCACCCAGTTTACTCACTTATTTGTCTGGAGAACCGTAGAGTAGTGTGTACTGGGCGAGGACCCCATCCACCAGTTTGTCCAACTCCTCCACAGTGTAGGCAGGGGCCCTTTACCCAGACACTGTAGCCATTGTCGCTTCCAGACTCAGGTCACAGCAGCACTGGCAATGTAGGTCCTCTCCCGTTGATGGTCAGCTATCAAGTGAGTGAACAGATAAAAAATGGCGGTCACGTCCGCAGCGGTGCGTACCATCACCGCCGGCATACATGGCCATTGGCTCCTGGAACCCTGGAACCAATAGGGCCCAATGATAACCAATGCTGAGTTGCGCGGCCACCTTTGACCGCCTACCACGACGCTGCACAACGCCAGCGCAGTTACCTCATTTCCCCTTGTCCCTCCTCACAAGTCAGGCAGCCGTCATTTCAGGGGTGTACATGGCATGGCAGCTACCTGCGTCACACCACATATTGGCGCATTTACGGACTAACTCTTTCACACACGGATTCACTAACATTCATGCAGACACAGTTGTGCTACCTATGTGGTAAATGACCCTCTGCTCACCGTTCTCCTCCATAGGCTACAACTGCTGGGGCAGATGATGAGATGGCTGCATCCTCCGGTGTACAGACCCCTGGTGAACCTGTCTACAATGGAAGACAGACACATCATAATCACATACAGATTTGATTGTGCCACAAACCAAGAACTGTGTGCTCAATTGGAGCCAGACCTGATGTCAGCAATCCGCCAGCCCACAGGTATCCCCCCTTTAGTGCAGGTCCTGTCAGTGCTCCATTTCCTGGCAAGTGGCTCCTTTCAAACTACAGTGGCCATGGCATCTGTGATGTCCCAGCCAATGTTTTCTAATGTGTTGAACAGAGTTTTGTCCGCCCTGCTGAAACACATGCACAGCTACATCGTGTTCCCCCAGGTGGAGGATTTGGCCACTGTGAAAGCTGACTTTTATGCCCTGGGAAATATACCCAACATCGTTGGTACCATTGATGGTACACATGTGGCATTTGTCCCCCCTTGCAGAAATGAACAGGTGTACAGAAATAGAAAAAGCTACCATTCTATGAATGTGCAAATGGTGTGGTGGTGGACCAGTACATCTCCCATGTGAATGCCAAGTATCCTGGCTCTGTGCATGATGCCTATATCTTGCGGAATAGCAGTATCCCTTATGATTAGGGCCAACTCCAGAGGCACCGGGTGTAGCTAATAGGTGAGCCCAAGGTCCCCACACAGTATGTGTAGGTGTCTGATTATGGGGTAGTCCCTAAGGGTGAGTATGTGTCTAACAGGTATTCCTCGAAATTTGCAGGTGACTCTGGTTACCCCAACCTCTCATGGCTACTGACCCCAGTGAGGAATGCCAGGACAAGGGCAGAGGACTGCTACAATGAGGCACATGGCCGAACTAGGTGTATTATTGAGAGGAAGTTCGGCCTCCTGAAGGCCAGATTCAGGTGACTCCATCTAACAGGTGTGCCAGATAATCGTGGCATGCTGTATGTTGCACAACCTGGCATTGGGACGCCAGGTGCCTTTTCTGCTGGAGGATGAACCTGGTGATGGTCTTGTGGCAGCGGAGAAGCCTGTGGACAGTGAGGGAGAGGAGGCAGAGGAAGAAGATATTGACAACAGAATGAACATCATCATGCAGTACTTCCAGTTACACACAGGTAAGAGACTGTAACTCCTTCTCACATTTCAGTATACTTTTGAACATTGTACATGTCAGCCTCTTAACCTCTGTCTATGGACACTGACTGTTCCCTTTGGATTTCCTTTTTCCAGATCTGGGTACCCCATTCTGCTTTCTTCTATATGTACTGCTGCCCAACAACTGTCATACATTGGTATGAGTAAATGAACATTTACAGTGCTATTTGTTGCTAATGTTGTAATTATACGTTTGTTAAAGATCAGACTGACTCCAGATTCGTTTTTGATTAGAGGGTGTTTATTTAGGTGCTAATGGGTATAGGGGTATGTGCAGGGGGCTGGGGTGATGGTAGAGCAAGGTCGATGGTAGAGTCCAGTCTATTGGTATCACAGGTGCATTGTTCAATGGGGTATAGGAAGGGGAGAAATGGCAGTTCAAGTTGGACAGGGCGACATAATGGGATAAAAGGGTGACAATCAGGAGAGTCTTATTTCCTGGCGGGGTCTTGGCAATGTTCTCTGTCTTCAGCCTAGATCGCAGGGATCGCTTGCGGGGTGGTTCTCCTTCTTCAGGGGGTGGGGTGCTGGTAGCTTGTCCACTAGCGCCAGCGGAGGTGGAAGGCTGTTCCTTGGTTTGGCTCATGTCAGGGGCCCTTTGTTGAGCCACTGCCTCCCTCATGGTCTTGCCCATATCAGCCAGCACCCCTGCTATGGGGACCAGGATGGTGTAAATTTTGGTGAGGTCATTCCTGATCCTCATGTATTGTCCCTCCTGCAGCCGCTCGGTCTCCTGAAACTTGGCCAGTACCGTGCCCATGGTCTCCTGAGGATGGTGGTATGCTCCCATGATGTTGGAGAGTGATTCGTGGAGAGTGTGTTTCCTGGGCCTGTCCTCCTCCTGTCACACAGCAGTCCTCCCAGCTTCCCTGTTGTCCTGTGCCTGTGCCCCCTGAACCGTGTGCCCACTGCCACTGACTCCAGGTCCCTGATCCTCCTGTGTTTGTGGGGTTGCCTGGGATCCCTGTACTGGTGGACACACTGCTGATTGACATGTCATGGGGACAGAGGGATGGGCCCGCTGGGTGGATGATGTGCTGGTATTTCCTGAGGGGGGAGGCTCTGTGGTGGGTTGGGACTGTGGCAGGGAAACCGACTGTCCAGAGGTTCCAGATGGGCCAGGCTGGTCATCCAGATCCAGACGTGCAGAGCTACTGTCATCACTGTGGGCCACTTCTGCAAGGGGGACTGGATGTAGCTGACACCTCCTTTCCGGTGACGTTGGGTAGGGGTCCTGTTGGGATGGAAATGCATTGTTATTGTATCTGTGTATGGTATCTTGTGCAATGGGTGTGTTTCCTTGTATAAACGTGCTTGCAGTGTCGCCTTGGCCTTGTGTGATTGGTGATTATGTGGACTGGGTGAGTCTATCGATTGTGCATGCTTTGGTGATGGGTGTCCATGCAGGTCTGTGATGGTGGTCCATGCATTGTTGTTGCATACAGGGCTTGGTATGGGGAGGGGTGGGTTGTGATAGTGGGGTATATGTGAGGTGTTGGAGTGATGGGGTGATGGTAGGGGTAGGAGTCTGTGATGGCATGCAGATAGGGTGGGGGATATAGTAGTAAAGATTTTACTTACCAGAGTCCAGTCCTCCTGCTACTCCTGCGAGGCCCGCAGGATGCATGATCACCAAGGCTTGCTCCTCCCATGTTGTTAGTTGTGGGGGAGGAGGTGGGGATCCACCGCCAGTCTTCTGTACAGCAATCTGGTGTCTTGAAACCACGGAATGCACCTTCCCCCGTAGGTCATTCCACCTCTTCCTGATGTCATCCTTTGTTCTTGGATGCGGTCCCACGATGTTGACCCTGTCGACGATCCTCCGCCATAGCTCCATCTTCCTTGCTAAGGAGGTCTGCTGCACCTGTGATCCGAATAGCTGTGGCTCTATCCGGATGATTTCCTCCACCATGACCCTTAGCTCCTCCTCAGAAAACCTGTGGTGTCTTTGACGTGCCATGATGTGGTGTAAGTGATGTGTGAGGGGATGTGTGGGGTGCTGTGTTGTGATGTATTATGTAATGTGCGTGAATAGTGTGTGTGTGATGGTGTTCTGTGCCTCTGGGTGATGGTGTGGTCTTTGCTTTTCTCTCTCTCTGCTTGTTCTAATTTGTTTGTTGAAAGAATTGTGGGTATTGTGGGTGTGTGTGTTATAATGGTGTGAATGTGTGGGTGTGGTGTGTGTATGTGTGTAGTTTGAATTGTCCTATGTGGTGTAGTTTTGTAAGTGTGTTTGTATTTTGAACGCGGCGGTGTGTACCGCCAATGGTTTACCGTGGTTGAAAGACCGCCATGGTGATTCGTGGATCGTAATACCGTGGGCGCATTCCTGTTGCCGTAACGGTGTGGGTTTTGCTATCACCAGTTTATCATTGCCCTTTGGTGTGACGGACTTGTGTGGGTGTCTGTATAGTGGGGGATTTCTCTGTGTGAGTCATAATACCCATAGCAGAATACCCGTAGCGGAATTTCGCTGCGGTCACGGTTTGTTGGCGGCCATCGCCACGCCAGTAAGTGGGATTTACCACCAGGGTTGTAGTAGGGCCTAAGTGATTTGGACATCTCATCGGTTTCTGACTGAGATAAATTTCATTTGAACTTTTGTACTATTAACTGAAGTTGTGCACTAATTTGATGTAGTGTTTGCCTCTATTTCTGCATGAATGCTTCCATGATACCTATTGAAGGAATAGCATGTTGGTACCAGTGTTGTGCGCCTTTCCTTAGCAACATCTTTTTTTGGTGATACATGAAATTAGTGCAAAGCAGATGTGGGCATAGGACTGTGTCTGTGTAATTTGTAGGGTACCTTACAATGGGTTCCAATTGTTGGCTACTTGTTCACTGGTTCCACTTGTTGGCTACTGGTTCACTGTATTGTGCTGCGTGTGGCACAGGTTTGGGCCACCTAGTTAATATACAGTTAGTGTGTTAGCCAGCTCTTCCCTGCTATTGTAGTCATATGTGACCAGGTTTTGCTCATGTGTTACCTTTGTAATTCGTAGTGGCATGCATGGTATTGTCTTGGTACATGATAATACCTCTTTGGAGTCAATTCATGCCGGGGGCCACTTGACATGACGCTATGTTTTGTCTCTTAGGGTGTGATTGATGTTTTATCATGTACATATTATGACCATACTTCACTTTCTTTTGGCAGCATCAGCACCAGCAGGTGAAGGAGACGAGGCCGACCCAAGTGGGAAAGGATCTAACCACGGGACCTCAGGTCACGGCACCACTAACACAGAGGGACCCAGTGGCCCCATAGGATGAGGAGAGTGCCACAAGGGAGACTGGATAAGCCTCTGCATACTTATATTCCTCCTCCAATGGCCACTCCCTAGTGGTGGCGGATCCTTCGGGGACCACCCCAGTACCATCTCTGTCTGCCACCCCGTTCTATCACCGAGCCTCCCTGTTGTTGCCCACCCAGTTGGCCGTGCTCCCTCACCCAAGAGGGTGGACATCGCCTTTGCTGCAAACACCTCTGCCCTAGCCCCTGTTGGTCCTGAAGCCCTTAGTGAGGAAGCTATTGACCTCCTGAGAACCAACTCTGTTGGTCATTCCGTCAACATGAATGCCATCCAGGGATTGGTGACAATTTAGACAGGCATGTTACGGGCGAGCATTTCCAGTGCAATGGCTGGCCTACAGAGATCCTTTCAGGCTCTGGCCTCCACACTGATGGCAGCCATTCACCCCTTGTCTACCATGCCCCTCCACCTTCCTCTTCCCAGTCCAAATCCCAACTTCTCTGATCCAGCCAAAGCACACAAAAAGACTTGCAAGCATCCACCTTAACAGACAAGGGAAGCACAGACAAACAAAAAGCACCACCAGGCACACCACTGGCATGCACACAAACAACATCCACCTGCAGACAAAGCAACAGTCATGTCTTGCATTGACATACCCCCACCCTCATCATCACACACATGACATCTGGCACACCTACAGACACCACATCAACAGTCTCTGATACAGCCACCTCAACCATCCTACCCACAGACCCCACACCAGCAGACCCCCAGACATCCACACCAGTCACAACACCTGCAGACACCGCAACCACAGACACACCTACATGTAGCACCTCCACCATACCTGCGGTCACCACTCCAACAGACACCCACCTAACCCCCACAGCAACCTTTAGTACCTCCACCCCTCAACCAAAAGACACATAAACACACTCACTCACCCACCCAACAGACACCCACCACACGCAAGCACACCTCTCAAAAACATGCACCCAAAACATCCACACCTATGCATCAGACAACCACTCCCTCAATCTCCAAATCCTGACCCCCTTCTAATGACCATCCCGTGTTTCTAAAAACATTACCTTTGTTACCTTGACTTTACCCCTGTTAGCCCCACCCTGTGATACCCCCAAAAGGACAGTTTCCCTGCCAAAGGCCACCCTTCCACCTTCATGGCCTCCTCTGCCTCCTTGGAAGCACCTATGCCCCTCCCCCACCAAGAAGAAGCCTACCCCTTCCAAGAAGGTTCCCCCCTCCCGAGCCAAAACACAAACCCAGCCCTCCCAAGCCCAAACCAAACCACTCCCTCCTCTGCCCCAAGCCAGATAATCCCTGAGGTGCCTTCCTGCCCCCTTGATGCCCTACCTGTGAAGGTTACATGGAAGTCAGGAGTTGAGTTGGGACCCAATATTGCACCTTTTGGGCTACAGACTTCGGACTGGCCTATGGCCTTGGACAAAAACACTTGTAATCATCTTATTCATTAATAAAGCCAACCAGCTGTTATTTTTTTGGATACACGTTTCTTCTGCATTTTCGTCCCTTGATTTCTGTGTTCCAGGCTCATATTAGTTTGGTGCCTGTAGTTGTGTGTGTTTGTGCTGTTTGTCACTCCATATTGTTCTTTTTGCAGTTTGTGAGTTTGTAGGCAGTGCTCTTGTCCCCAAGGTTAGGGGGGGGGGTTGTGTGATGGGTATGTGTATGTAGCTGAAATGTTGGTGTCATGGCATTGTGTTGTGCCTGTAGTGGTATATGTTTTTTTTTGTGAAGTGTGATTTGGGAATGTATTGTGTCTGGCATTTCCCCTGATATGGCTATTGTCTACATGTGGTGTATCAGTGCAGACATCGAGTGTGTTGAGTTGTGGTAGTTTGCTTTGCATTTGTGTGTGCATGTGTCTATTTAGGTGTGTGTCCGTCTGAGCTGGTTGGTGAAGGGGTATGTCCCATGGAGTGTGAGTTGTGAGTGCTTTGTTGCCTTACCCTTCACCCATTGTGTGACTGTGCATGACAAATGATGTTGCTATTGCCTGTCCCTGGGATCTAATTGTGGGCAATTCCTGTGCGCATGTTTTGTGGGGCCTTGTTCAACATGATGTGTGTCCCAATGCAGCCTCCTTCCATGTATGGTCCTGCTGCTCCCATAGCAGCTGTGCAGGTCTTGTTGTGGTAGTACACCTTGTGTCACTTGCCTATGTGTATCTGTGTGTATTACACATGGAATATTGCCTCCATTGTGAAATGTGTGTGTGTTTGTTGTGTGTGTCAATTGCAGGGTTGTTTGATGGTGGTGTTGTGTGTTCCATGGCGCATGGATGTATATGTGTGTTGTATGTGTGGGCAGTCCCTGTCGAGTGTTGGGAGTAAGTGTGTGAAATGTATTTGTGCATGTGCAGTTGTTGTGTTGCGGTTGCTGTGTGTGTGTATGTTCCGTGGTCTTCAGTGTTCCTGATCCTGTGCTGTGTAGCCATGTTTATATGCATAGTATTACCATCCAGTGTGTGTGTACTGGCTGAAGCATGTGTGTTGTGAATATGTGGGTGTCTTTGTTGCAGTATGTGAATGTGTGTGTCTAGAAAGATTGGTGTAGCTGCTGCTTATCCCCCCCCATGATCTGTTTGCTTGCACAGCATGCTGGTTTTAAAGGGATAATGTTACAGGTAGGTGTATGTACTTATGGTTGATGTAATCCACAACAGCGTTGACTTTGTTGTCTTTCTGTGAGCAGCAGCATGACCTTGAGGAATGGCTCCATAGCAGCTCCTGACATATATGGCAGTCTGCAGGTGAGTGTCTCAACTTATGCTGTTTGTTTTTACCTCCTGATTCGTGGTGGCTGGGCCACGTTCGTACTCCTAATACGTATGGGGGAAACATGGTCTCTGCCGGCCTGTTTGTGGCTCTGACAGACTGTGGCGGTCTATGCTGCCTGGTGGTGGGGGCAGACCCTGGCGGTCTTCTGCTGCCTCCACCGCCAAACTCATAATATGACAGTCTGCTCCGCCAGTCTGTTGGAGGTCAGACCACCACTGCCAACATAGCGGTCCTCGGACCACCAAACTCATAATCAGCCGCTTAATCGTTAAAAGTTCATATCTCTGGTTCTGTACAATTGATTTTTGTTATTTTAGTGTCATTTTAAAGATAAAAATATTTCCTAGGGCCTCATTATGAGCAAACCAACTGCTTGCCAACCAGCCCCATGGATAGGAGACCACCACGGATGTTACCACTGGGCTGACCGGCGGAAACCTCCATATTAAGAGTTTTCTGACAGTCAGGCCAGTGGAAAAAGTGTGGTGGTATTGGCCTCGGCTCTTCATGGAGTTGAAGCCAATGCTGTCAGACAGAGGGGGCCCGAGAACCCTTGGAGTGCCAATTGTCTGCCATAGCAGAAAGTGTGTATTCAGAGGGTGCTGGGCGGGGGGCTCCTGCACTGCCCACTACTGAACTCAGTGCTGCTGTGGCTGACCAAGACTCTGACTGCTGCTACTCTGTCAGGAACCATGTTCCCGGTTGTGGCAGTGGTCCCCTTGAGTTCAACCGCCAGGGTCATAATATGGAGGTCGGACAGCCAGGAGTGTGGGTGTCCGACAGCCAACACGAGACCGCCAGACTCGTAATAAGGCCACTAATTTTCTAAATTGCTGTTGGAATTTTAATAAGTGTTGTGTTTTACTTATTTACTGTTTTTTTTTATAATAAATTATTCACACACTTGTCTGCTAAGTTAAGCCTACTCGTGGGCCAAGCTACCAAGGGTAAGGAAGGATTTATTTATTGACATCTTGATTACTAAGTGTAGGTACATGCCTGTCCTTACTATTGTCCACTTTCCAACATGTATCATTACCAAAATACATCGTCTAGTTTCAGACACAACCATGGTATTTGTGTTTTTTGAACCGCCTTCCCCACAGAGTATGTCTGTTGTTTCATATTTACTGCCCTACAATGCTCGAGAATTCTCTTTTCATTTCATAAAATGGTACTTCCATTCACCACTTCTAGAGTGGGCACTCCAAAGCATACAAGCTAAAGATAGTGATTTTAGCAGCACTTTATAACTAGGTACTTCAAACGCTGTTCTGCTGCAGGTATTTTTTGCAACCTTTGCAGTTAAGGGATCTGTAGCATCTGCTATTTTTAAAGTCAAGTTTATGATTTGTACTTCTGAAGTAACCGCTAACAAAAAAATCTCCCATCTTAATAAGTAATACTGCTTATCTCTATGCAGCCCTTGGCACCCCATAGGGCATAATGGAGACAAATGAATTATTTAAAAATAATAACCATGCTGATGGGGCTGAAACACCATGGCAGAAGTTGCAAAAATAAATAACAGTATGGTGGACATCAGGCTTAAATACATTAATTTAATTTAAATTATATCGACCCCCATTCCCAATCATCATGGCATGAAATATTGAAAAATCTGTATAATTAGAAATAATATCTAGAGTCTTTAAACAGCGCATGGAATCCCTATGAGAGAATGGGGAAGGCTGACAAAAAAATGATAACCCTATTTAAAAAAAAATAATTATTGATGGCTAACAGTGAATAACGGTGATGTTTTTTTATTGAGAGTGTCTGAATGGAATCAAATAGCCAACAAGAGTAAAGGTTGAATGTTCTATAATATTAGCCAGAACACCAAGGTGAAAGTCATGTCAGTCAGTTATTACCTGTAATTACCTATCTACAAATTTATGTTAAACAGGAAGCAAGGAACTATGGGTAATTGTATGTTATTTATGTCCCAACCACATTATTGGCATCTGTTTTTATTAGCTATGCAGGTGAAGAGCAATTATCAGGAAGCCATGCACAACATGGCCTTACCTGCATCAGACCCCAATGTGTGTTCCACTTGGTATTCTGAAAATAACCCCTGTCATCCCCTACCCATAGGGCCCTTCCTCAAAATACAGAATGTCTAACATCCTGATGTCCTTCTACACACCTTTTGCTTTATCTTCTAACTGTTTTAGAAAACATATCCAGTATCCTACCACTCATCGTCAACATCCCCTGAATCTACCACTCTGTTGCCACCCAATTTTGAAAAAAGAATTTGGTGTCCTGCCACACACTAGTACCATCCTCTCATCACTCCACCCCTACCCAATTAAATGTAAAACTAATAACTAGGATCCTGACACCTACCCTTTCCAGTCTGCAAATCTTTTCTCCAACCAACCAAAGCAATGTTGAGTGTTCATCTTATCAGAGAGCCAGTGATGTACTGAAAGGCATATCAGAGCATCCTGGAATTCTTTATGATGTAGCAACAGTAAAAAAAAAAAACTGTTGTTTCTTACTGATACTATGCAATTTTGTAAAATGAGAAAATATATCTGGTTATCTATTAGTATCTATCTGATCTGTCTGAGATCATGGGTAGGCTGGTTAAAATCAAGTGAATATGGCACACCTGGACTAATTACAATTGAAGGCAATGTTAAACAAAAATATGCAAAGTGAAAAAAAATCCAAAGAGTCCCTGTAGGGCCCATGAGAACTCAAAAAGAGCCTCGGGCATTGGTTAAAATTGGGCAATTCATTAAAAATAATAGCAATAACTCCCTACTTCAATGACTGTGGCAGGAAAATTATGTAAAATGAGCAATAAAATCTGGTGTCCCTCCTGAACTATGGCAGAGGCATTGTTGGAAAAAAAGATGATGGATTGAGTGCTTGACTGATTCTTGGCCACTGATTATTCAGGGGCGCAATCCAGTCCATTATTTTTTGCCACTGTTTCACTCTAGACAGTGACCAAATGTAGGAAAAACAGTCTTGATCTTTTCTCAATGGAAACAATGCAGCTTGATCATCCATGTCTTATCCACTTTGAATAGGGAGACAATGTAGGTGGATGGCCTTCATTATAGTGTACAAAAATTATGTGCACTGTGTAGATAGTCCAAGCAACCCCACCTTGGTTTACAGAGGTGAAAACTAGACCACCTAATGCTTTAATAATTATGGTAGCTTGGTCGAGCAGTCAGGTCAATCTTGGAGAAGTGCTAAACATGTGTTGTACTCACAGTATCAATAAATGTGGGCACACACTCAAAAGAATAACTCAAGACCAATTTACGAAAATACATCAGATATTTCTTAAATGTTTAAGGCCAAAAGCTTAAACATCTGGTGAGTGCTTTTTAAGTTATGATTTTTCAAAGGTTAGCAAAAATAGTATTTTTGAGAGTAATTACGCACCATATGAATCAATTGGAAAAAACTTTGAAAATGCATATAAAATCAGGCAATGTATTTACCAATGTGTCCTTTTGTTTTTAGGTCGAGGTCATCAAGATGTCCTGTGAGCCAGCGAGAGCAGCTCCCGGTTTTGTCAGGAGCAGCTGCTGAAAAGTCCTTGGAGCTGGTGCAGGACCACTGGGAGCACCACTTGGAAAAGCAATGCACAGGCGGACTTCAATGCGAGTCTAGTGGGTCTCCTTGCAGTGTAGAGGTTGCAAGGGGTGGGGGGCCCTCAGAGCACAGCTGGTTCTCCTGTGCAGGGCCCAGGGAGACCGGGTGCGGAGCAGATAGGTGAGCCAAGAGCTGTGCCCAAAGGTCGCCTTCGAACCAGCAAGCAGGTCACTTTGAGGATGTATTGCAGGTCAGCAGAACCACTCTGGGGGTGGTTCTTATGTGTCCTGTAGTCCCTTGATGGGAGAATCCAGATAGGACTTTTACTCTGGGTGTCAGATGTTGGGGGTCTAGTACCATGTGCTATTGCTCGGTTCAGCCACTGGAGGTTGCAGTGCCACCAAACTTGGCACAGTTGCAGGATTTGTCCTTCAGGTATTTAGTCAGGCCCATGTGTACAGTTCCTTGGTCAGCAGCCGGTCAGTGAACTTGGCTTCACTGGTCTTTTGGTTCTTTGTTGCAGGGAGTGATGCTTTCACTCTGGAGGAAGATCTTTAGCGGTGTTCAGAAGGGTGGAGGTCCTCTGGGTTTTTGTAGAGTCTGTCCAATGTCTATGCAGCCCCTCAGAGGCAACTGTCAAGTCCTGGGTGCAGCAGGCAGGGTATGGCGCCTTTTTCTTTGTGTAGCAAGATTACAGTTCTCAAGCCCTGGGTCTTCTTTGTTGTTGGCCTTTATGTGTGCTTGTAATCTGATCTGCAGATCTAGGGAGGCCCACTAAATACTGATTCTAGTGGGCGTTTAGGGGAGATCCTAGTAATGACCAATGAGTTATCAACCTTAGGGTGGCTAAACCCAATATGTGACCACTTCCTGTAGGCAGAGGTCACTTCCCTGTCCCTGATAGGCTATTTTCCTACCATGCAAGATGGAGGAAAATTAAATGGATGGGTCACCTTGAATGCAATGCCTTTGGGTGGTGCAGGCTGGGGGTGGCCAATCATCCTGTTCTTTGTGCATTTTCCCGCCATTGCTGCCACCGAAAGTGGTGGGTTGTAATGGGGGCAGCCATTTGCTGCAGGCAGCAGGATGGGGGGGGGTCACCTTTCAAGGGCAGCAAGCCCTTTGAAGCTCACTGGCAGGGCAGTGCACATTGCTGTGGGAGGATATTTAACACCTCTGCCCAGGAAGAGCTTTGTAATCTGAACTCAGAGAGCAAGGCTCCAGAATCTTGTCTGGTGGTGGCAGGCTGGTTTTGACCAGCCATCAACCATGCCAGGATTAGTTAGCTTTTGCAGGGGTCACCTCTACAGTCACACTGTCATCAGTGTGGATTTATTGTTCTGAGTTATTTGATACCAAACAACCCAGGTTTCAGAGTGGCCATCAAGTAGCTGTGAAACTCGAACTGACCAGTGTCCAGTACATGCATTTAAAATGTCCACTCTGTTCACTTACTATGTCCCAGGTTAGGTAAAGACACAGTAGGGGCATATTTCTCTTGCATCTATGCGCTCACATGCATTATAGTGCACCCTGCCATAGGGCTGGAAGGCATGCCAAAGCAGTGGCTTATATATATTGCAGGCAGTATGTAGTGGACTGGTCATACAGGCTGGGTGCCATGTCAGTTTTGCATTTTAGGATTGCACCAAGATACTTAGCCTTCAATGGCAGTGCAGGTGCACTTGGATGCATGGTGTCCGAGGTTGGCACAATCTGTGCTGCTGCCCTCAGGGGCCTACCCTTAGTACCCTATGCCCTGTGTACCTAAGTACCAATTACTAGGGACTAATAGTGGCAGCCAAAGGTGTTGCCAATTGTTCCAATACACAATAATAGTTTTAGGAAAGAGATCTGACCCTGGGAATCTGGTTAGCAGGAGACCTGGGCACTAACAACTTCAAAACCACATCAAATACCAGACAAAAAGTGGGGGGGTGGGCTAACCATGTAAAAAGAGAAACATTCTCCCACTATCCCCCTAAAAAGAGGATGAGACTACCCTTTCCCTAGTGGGTCTTCATCATCTAAGTGGAATAACCTGGAAAGGCCATCTGCATTGCCATAGGCAGTCCCAGGTTTGTGTTACCATTGAAAGTCTATTCCCTGTAGGGAAATAGGCCATGTAAGTGGTTTGGGGTTTTCACCTCTAATTTGTTGCAACCATCTGAGAGGCCTGTGGTCTGTTAGAACTATGAAGGGAGAGTCAAACAGGTATGTCCTCACCTTCTTCATGGCCCAGACCAGAGCAAAGGTTTGCCTCTCTATGCAACTCTATTTTTGTTTGATAGGAAGTAGTCTTCTGCTTATGAAAGCAACAGGCTGGTCATGTCACTCCTCATTTTTCTCGACTAGAACAGCTCCTTCCCCCGGTTCTGATGCATCTGTTAGGACAATAAACTGCCTGGAGAAGTCTGGAGTATGTAGGACTGGCACAGAGCACATAGCATTGTTCAGAGTGTCAAAGGCCCTTTGACAACTCACTGTCAAGTTAACCGTTGTGGGCATTTTCTTGGAGGTCAATTCTGTGAGGGGGGCCACTATGGTGCCATAATCCTTCACAAATCTTCATAATACCCAGTCATCCCAAGGAAATGCCCTGACCTAAGTCTGGGTTGTGGGAGCTTCCCAAGCCAGAATGCTATGGATGTTAGGATGGAGGGGGTTGAATTGGCCTCCACCTACCAGGTGGCCCACATAAACAACTTTACCCTGCCCTATCTGGCATTTACTTGATAGTGAGGCCTGCCTTTTGCAGGACGTTAATGTCCTTTCCTAGGTAGATCAGGTGATCTTGCCAGGTGGAGCTGTAGACAGCTATGTCATCTAAATAAGGTGCACTAAAGGATTCCTGCTGAGCAAGGACTTGATTTACCAACCCTTGGAAGGTGGCAGGGGCATTCTTTAATCCAAAAGGCATAAAAGTAAACTGATAATGCCCCCTTGGAATAGATAATGCAGACCTCTCTTTTGCTCCTGGGCTCAGACCAATCTGCCAGTACCCAGAAGTAAAATCCAAATTACTCAGATATTTTGCTGCCCCTAATCTGTCTATGAGCTCATCTGTCCTTGGAATTAGGTGTTCATCTGTCTTAGTTACTGAGTTGAGGCCTCTGTAATCCACACAGAACCTAATTTCCTTTTTCTCTCCTTTGGAATGAGGGTAAGAGAATAAAACTATTGGGCTAGCCTAGGGACTCTCTGAGGGTTCAATGATATCCAAACCCAACATTTTTTTTACTTCTGTCTGAATGCGCTCCCTAGCATGATCTGACTATCTGTAAGTTTTGTTTATGACATGCAAGCTGTCACCTTTGTCCACATCATGGGTATACCAATCCCTCTTCTCAGGGGTCAGTGAGAATAACTCAGCACACTGGTTGAGGACTTGCCTGTAATCATCTTGCTGTTGCTCTCTGAGGGTTTCTGATAGGACCACTCCGTCCATGGAACCATCTTGTGGGTTACTGGAGAGGAGATCAGGGAGAGGTTCACTCTCTTCTTCCTGTCCCTCATCTGTAACCATGAGCTCTGTCATAGTAGGGTTTTAGGTGGTTTACATGAATTATTCTCTTGAGGTTTTTGCAACTGCCCAGGTCAACTCGATAAGTGACCTCCCCTTTCTTTTCAAGTATGGGATGGGATACAAACCACTTGTCTTGAAGAGCCCTAGGAGCCACAGGTCCAGCACCCAAACCTCCAGCCCTGGTTGGAATTCCACCATGGCAGCTTTTTGGTCATACCCGTGCTTTTGCAGCTACTGGCTGACCTGAAGGTTTGGGCTTGTTTTTACCATGTACTCTGCTATCCTTGAATGTAGGCCAAGTACATAGTCTAGTAAGTCTTGCTTGGGCTCTTTGAGAGGCTTCTCCCAGCCTTCCCTTACAAGACTCTGTGGCCCCCTAATAGGATGCCCAAAGACAAGTTCAAATGAAGAGAATCTTAATCCCTTTTGTGGCACTTAGCTGTAGGAAAAAAACAGACATAGAAGTAAGACATCTCATCTCCTTCTGCTTTTTTTCAGGGAGTCCCCCAATCATGCCTCTTAGGGTCTGGTTAAATCTTTCAACCAACCCATTTGTCTGTGGTGGTATGGAGTAGTGAACTTATCAGTTAGATCACATTCCTTCCACACATGTTTTAGGTATGCAAACATGACGTTAGATAAAAATACCCAGGAGGGCTTTTGCTACTACAGGAGCAGTGATTGTCCTAAGGGGTATGGCTTCAAGTTATTTAGTGGCATGATCTACTACCATTAAGATATATCTATATCCTGATGCCATCTG
The DNA here is from genome assembly GCF_031143425.1 of Pleurodeles waltl. NCBI lineage: Eukaryota > Metazoa > Chordata > Amphibia > Caudata > Salamandridae > Pleurodeles > Pleurodeles waltl. The sequence goes on along the minus strand of NC_090448.1, from coordinate 1,036,530,843 downwards.
AGGGTCAAGGGGGAGAACAATATCAAAACCAACCCTTTTAAAGAGTACCCTAACTACAGGTAGTAGACTTAAGGGGGGCTTTAGGTGGCCACATGTGTTGCCACTGGCTTGGCAGGTGATACAGGACTGTCAAAAGTCCTTCACCTTCTGGGACATTCCAGGCTAGTTAAAGTGGTTCAATAGCCTGCTACAAGTTTTAGTTTGGCACAAATGCCCTCCAGGGTAAAGTAATAGGCTAGAGAAAGGAAAGACTCTCTGTACTGCTGAGGTACTACCGCCCTCCTGGTTGCACCAAGCTTGAGGTCTCTGGCCTCAGTGAACAGGGGTCCATTCTCACAATAAACCCTGTGGGTACCACTGACACTACCCTTCTCTTCCTGTGCAGCTTGCTGCCTCAGGCCTTCAATAGTGGTACAGGTTATTTGACCCTGGCACAGACCATCCCTCAGAGCTCTGGATGGTAAGGTCCAAGATGTACAGGCTCAATTCCCTCAGGGAATAACAAGTCATGTTCCTGAGAAGAGGGCTTCTAGGTTGAGATCTGTATAGAAGCTGGCTTCCCAGTCTGCTTGCCTTTTCACTTGGAAGGTTGGTCAACTATTTTAGGATCCAAAATTACCTTTTCTCTATGAAGTTTGCACTGTGCCCCACTCTTAATACAGGCACATTCTTGAATCCCAAGCCTGGCTGCATGGGTCTTCAGTTCTACTTCAGCCCAGGGGGACTGCTTCGTGTCCTTTCCAAGCAGAAAATCTACCTGGATGGACAGGGACGCAACCACTTCTTTCTATCCAACTACTCACTCAGTCAAATGGTACCATTGAAATGGGTCATAGGATTGTCGGCATTGGTGACAGGATAAGACTTCCTTAACAGGAACTGATTTGAGCGGACCTGGTGCTGGGTCACCATGGTGACAATAGCTCTTGTGTTCCTCAAGGCTTCAACTTTTTTCCATTTATCAAAGGGAGCTGCCTGTATCTTTGCATATTGCTAAGCGAGGCAGTACAGGTGAATTCTACCACTAACTAGTGTTGGCTCTGTGGGTTCACTTACATGGTCAGGCCACAAATGTAATCCGATCTGATGATTAGTAATTGCATTTATTACAGGTTGGCAAAAGGCATTTTTCTTGTGTTTACAGCTAGGGTCTCCAGTTTGATGCCCTCTATTCTTGCAATCATAGCACCAAGCTTTGATTGGATCAAAGTTCTCACCTTTGTACCTATCCTATCCTATCCCTAGGCTTTGAGAAGACTCTGGGCCCACCCTCCTGTGCAGGTTTTTGGGGGCCTTATGAAGACTCTTTATTTTTATTCTGGCTCCCATCTGTCTCTTGGAGGGTCTTTTTGGTCTTTTTCTTTTGGTCTCCCCCACCAATGGTAGTTTTGGTCACCCTTGTCTTAACCCAATGGTCTGCCTTCTTCCCACACTCTAGAGGAGAAAGTGAAATTAAGTCTATCAGGTATTGATGTAGCTTCTCACTACAACAATTTAGCAGACGGTCTTTCATGAACAGGTTATACAGCCCATCATAATATTGTACCTTGTTACCAGCTAACCAACCACCCAGAATTTTTAGTGAATAGTCCACAAAATCTACGGAAGTTTGGCTCTGGGTTTTTTGAGCCTCCCTGATCTTTATGAGGTACTCTTCAGTTGTAAATCCAAGACCCTCAATCAGGGTACCCTTCATAAAGTCATAGGATTTAGAATCTGCCTCATTCAGTGCCTGGATCCTATTGCTGAACTTTCCTGAGAATAACTCCCACAACAGTGTGCCCCAATGTTTCTTTTCAATTTCCCACCCAATGCAGGCTCATAGATTGTCAGCGTTCAACAAAGAGAAATCTACAGCACATCACAAATTCCATGTTTCTTGTCTTTATTTTTCCATGATAAGTCGGTGAATGTCCGAACAGATGGAATTCTGCAAGTTTGTTGATGCTACAAATGTCAACAAGCCGAACTAATTGTAACAATTCAAAACCTTCCACAGCCAGAGTAGTGGGTTGAGGTCCTCAAAAGACGGGAAGAGAACCACTCGTAAACCCCTGGGAATTTGTTTGATTTGCAGATATTTTTGTAGAATGGTGAAGTCCCACCATCTTGATAATTCCTGTTTCTTAAGTCGTTCTAATTTGACAAATTTCATCCTTAGCCCTTCCTTTCTTGTACTTGTAATACTCCTGGATACACCTACAGGTATGTTGGTGCTGAAAAGTTCTTCTAGCAATAGGTCTCTATTATCATCAAAATTAGACATGTTGAAACAAAGATGAATTGAGATCAACCAGAGCATATACAATAACAATATAAAGCTAGAAGTGTGCCTCCATACACAATTATAATTAAAAAAAACATGAAACGTGGCTGTGTATACATGGTGCGCGCTTCCAAAGTGTACGCTTGAGTATTTTGCAACAAAACAATATGCAATGTCCTCTAAATTAGTCCAGGGAGTGCCAGTGGTTATACACCCAGCCACAGGGTGTGGTGACTGTAATCCACGGGGCTTGACAGTTGTTTAGACGACAAAGAGAAAACCATGGCACATCACAAGTTTCTTGTCTTAATTTTTCCGTGATAAGTTGGTGAATGTCCGAACAGATGGAATTCAGCAAGTTTGTCGATGCTACAAATGTCAACCAGCCTTACTAATTGTAACAATTCAAAACCTTCCACAGCCAGAGTAGTGGGTTGAGGTCCCCAAAGGACCACTCCTAAACCTCTAGGAATTTGTTTGATTTGCAGATATTTTTGTAGAATGGTGAAGTCCCACCATTGTCAGCGTTTCACTGATAACTGCCAGTGGCAGGGCTCCTTTGGTGGTCCAAATGACCTGGTCAGACAACAGTACGATAAATACATTGAATCATTCAACGTGGCAAAACTAGTCTAAGTGGCAGACATATTCCTTGGTACAAGGAAGAACTAGGACTAATGTGCATGAAGATTGGGCTGGGTCTAGCACTGAGATTGTGTGTTGTTTCTCCTTCCCTTCAGGAGATCACAGTTGTGGCTGTTCTTGGGACTACATGTCCCAAACCCCTGAGTGCATCTTCATGTAGTGGCCATCTTGGTCAGGACATAGGAATTAATAGAATCCCCGCCTGATAGCCAAAGTGAATGTTATGGATCCTCAGATGGAGAGAGAGCTCCGTTGGCCTTTCTGCTCCACATTGCCATCCCCCTTGAAAAGCACGTTGGGTGGAACAGAGAACTCAGAATGAGTACAAGTTTAAGAGCACTTCTGCTCCTTTTTTATTGTTTAGTTAACTACAATCAAGAACAATTTGCCATAACAGCAATAATTGTAAGCTAAATGATTCCAAGGAAATGAATTAAGGAATCATACTGTGATATAGACATTGCGACTATGGAATACAAAACATCCAGTGAATGGAATTCTTCACCAACTGAAGTTATTACTACAACTGATGTATGTGTTTGTTTTGAAACTTGATATCTGATTACTCTTTAAAGGTGAGGTGTCATGCGCTGGCACAATCCAAGATTGACAAAAGACAACCACAGTGTAAGGGGAAGAACTAAGCCCACTGGAAATGGGAGTGCAGAACTAAAACTCCCATTCATCCTTAGGTCTCCTTCCCCACTGTTCCATTCCCAAAACCCACACTACACCTGCTCTAATCATCTGTGCCTTAACAAAGTATGTCCCATGTCAGTGCCTGGGTAGAAAGTCACAAATTAGGAGTAAAGATCACATAAAAAACAAGAAAAGACACAGCTGGTGATCCCTAAGAGAAAACAATTAAATCCAACATTTGGATTGTGTGTGTAGGATGAATATATGGCTAGAAATAAAAAGCACAACAAACCATCTGTAGGTGTCAGACGTTATGATGATTGCACCTTCAGTGGCTTGCTCCCTTTGAAGGGAACTAAAAGCTTATATCAAGTGACCATCCCTATTAACCTGGAGTAGTGGGTAGTGTACAATTCTTTGTATAAAAAATTCAGATATACATTCAGAGTTCTATTGACCTTGACATTGTTATCTTAATCATGGCATAATCAAGGCATGTAAGTTCTTTCACAAAAGAGAAAGCGGCTTCCGTGATATCATGGGTAATATTTATCCTATTTTCGTAAAACGTGGTTGTGATGTCTTTAAATGAAACTTCACAAGCACCAGACGACTTCCCATGTAGATATTTAGATACAAATCCATTCAATTTGTGCCATTTGCTTTCTGCTTTTTCAAGATCCCTTCGGACTCCAAAACTTAGGACCATATTTATACTTTTATAGCGCCGCATTTGCACCACTTTTTGATGCAAAAACGGCGCCAACTTACAAAATATAATTGTATTTTGGAAGTTTGCGCCATTTTTGTGTCAACAAGTGGCACAAATGCGGCACTAAAAAAGTATAAATGTGGGCCAAAGTGTACACTCACAACCCAGAGATGCACCCAACTGACCCTCCAATCTTTAATCTGTGTACCTAGTTCAGCAGAGACAGTGAACCAGTTTTGATATTCTGAGTCTCACAGAGGAAGGTGTTCATAAACTGGCTTGATTAAGGTTGAGATAATTTTGCAGTTACTACCGTTGGTATGACTTTGGATGGGTCAAACCTCACATTGACATTTAGCGGGTCATTACAACATTGGTGGTAAAATCCGCTTACCGCCGTGCAGAAGACCGCCAAACCACCGCTGCGGCCGCGGAAATCCGCCACAGCTATTATGACCCACATCTCGGAATCCGATGAAATTCAGACACCCACACAAGTCCGCCACACCAAAGGTCAGTGATAAACTGGCGAAAACAAAACCTCCTCCGTCACGCCAACAGAAACACGCCCATGCTATCATGACCCACGAATCCACGCGGCGGTCTTTCAACCGCGGTATTCCATTGGCGGTTCACACCGCCGCGCTCAAAATACTCATACATCTCCAAAACACCGCCACATTGGACAATTCGAATTACACACACCTGATACACATAAAAACACCACTCCCACACACCCAACACAATATAAAACACACACCCACATCACCCACAAACCCCTACGACCAAAACTGATTGATGAAGGCCATAGAGAGAGCACAGAATAGACAACCCCACCATACAGAGGCACACAACACCATCACCCACACAACATCCACGCACAAAACACCACTACACATCACCACACTCATCACCACATACACCATCCCACACATCACCTACACCACCCCATGGCACGGCAAAGACACCCCAGGTTCTCCGAGGAGGAGCTCAGGGTCATGGTGGAGGAAATCGTAGGGGCAGAGGCACAGCTATTTGGATCACAGGTGCAGCACACCTCCATAGCTAGGAAGATGGAGCTATGGCGAAGAATAGTCGATAGGGTCAACGCAGTGGGACAGCACCCAAGAAATCGGGACGACATCAGGAAGAGGTGGAACGACCTACGTGGGAAGGTGCGTTCCGTGGTCTCCAGGCACAACATTGCGGTACGGCGGACTGGCGGCAGACCCCCACCTCCTCCCCCACAACTAACAACATGGGAGGAGCAGGTCTTGACCATTATGCATCCTGAGGGCCTCAGAGGAGTCGGTGGAGGAATGGACACTGGTAAGTCAAATTTTAACTATCATATCCCCCACCCTACCTGCATGCTATCACACCCCCCCACCCTCACCCCCTCCCCTATCACTCCAACTCCTCACTAATGTACTAATAACACAAACCACCCATCCCAACACCAAGCCCTGCATGACACAACAAAGCATGGGCACCCATCACTAAAGCATGCCCACTGCACATACCCATAACACCCCCCCAACCATCATCACACAAGCCCCCACACAGGAATGATAGCACTGGGGTACACGCTCACCTACCCATTGCACACCATGACACACACACATGCAATAATCATACTTTTACACCCATGCAGGACCACTACCTAACGTCACCAGACAGGAGGGTCCAGACATCTCTACCCCACCCACAGAAGAGGCCCACAGTGATGACAGCAGCTCTGGCCAACTGGATACAGATGACCAGCCCGGACCATCGTGGGCCTCGGGACAGTCGGTTCCCCTCGCACAGGCACAGCCCAACACAGACCTTCCACCCTCTGGAAACACCAGCACAGCACCCACCCAGCGGGCCCATACCTCTGTACCCAGGACACGTCAATCAGCTGTGTGTCCACCACTACAGGGAACCCAGGATAACCCACCACCCCAACAACAACAGGGACCTGGGGACAGTGGTAGTGGGCACACGGTCCAGAGCACAGAGGCCCAGGAACACAGGGGAACTGGGAGGGCTGCCGTGCGACAGGGGGCGGACAGGCCAAGGGAACCCACTCTCCATGATGCCCTCTCCTCCATCATGGGAGCATACCACCACTCCCAGGAGACGATGGCCAAGTTTCAGGAGACCCAGCGCCTGTAGGAGGAACAGTATTTGGGCTTCAGGGAGTAACTCAGAACCATCAGCTCCTCCCTGGGCACCATCGTAGGGGTGCTGAAGGACATACAGAACAACATGAGGGACACCGTGGCACTCCAAGGGGCCCCTGACCCTAGCATGGACGATGAACTGCCCACCGCTTCCGCCGGCGCTAGTGGACAGAACGCCCCGCCACAGGACCACCACACCACCACCCCACCCCCTGCAGACAGAGAACCACCCTGCAAGCGGTCCCTGAGATCCAGGAACAGGACAGAGCACGATGGCAAGACCCCCGCCAAGAAATGAGACCACCCTGATTGTCATCCCACTGTCCCACTTTGTAACCCTGTCCATATTGGAACTGCCCCAGCTCCACTTCCTATGCCCATATGGGCAGTGCACCTGTGAGACTGCCATGGACATTCCTCCACCATCACCCCTCACCATTTTACCACCCCCTCCAATAATTAGTACTTCAATAAACACCCTTGAACCACAAAACAATCTGGAGTCAGTCTGTGATTTAGAAAATGTGTATTAGCTATGACAGTTACAAAATCTGTTCTCAATAGTAATGTCAACATACCTATGTCACACATCACAAGTCCATGAAGGATGCAAGCAGATGACACACGTTGGTAACCACACCTGTGAAACCATAATGGAAATGTACAACTCAGTTACCAAATACTGCTACTAATTGACAGACAGGATAGAGGTAGAAGTGTGAAAGTACTTGTAGTAGTCAAGAAAGTGTTCTCACCTGTGTGTCACTGGAAATATTGCTGTATGACTGAGTCCCTGTTGTCAATGTCTTCTTCCTCTGCTTCCTCCTCATCACTGTCCACAGGATCCACAGCTGCCACAACACCATCATCTGGACCTTCCTCCTGCAGAAAAGGCACCTGGCGTCGCAAAGCAAGATTGTGAAGCATACAGCAGGCGATGATGATCTGGCACACCTTCCTTGGTGAGTAGAATAGGGAACCACCTGTCATATGGAGGCACCTGAACCTGGCCTTCAGGAGGCCGAAGGTGTGTTCGATCACCCTCCTAGTCTGCCCATGGGCCTCATTGTAGCGTTCCTCTGCCCTTGTCCTGGGATTCCTCACTGGGGTCAGTAGCCATGACAGGTTGGGGCAACCAGAGTCCCCTAATAGCCACACACGGTGCTTCTGGAGTTGACCAATCACATAAGGGATGCTGTTATTCCCCGAGATGTAGGTGTCATGCACTGAGCGAGGGAACATAGCATTTACCTGGGAGATGTACTGGTCTGCCAAACATACCATCTGTACATTCATCGAATGATAACTCTTCCGGTTCCTGTACACCTGTTCACTCCTGTGGGGTGGGACCAGAGCTACATGGGTCCCATCAATGGCACCTATGATGTTAGGGATATGTCCAATGGCATAGAAGTCACCTTTAACAGTAGCCAAATCCTCCAACTGAAGGAAAATGATGTATCTCCTCATGTGTTTCAGCAGGGCAGACAACACTCTGGACAACACATTGGAAAACATAGGCTGGGACATCCCTCATGCCATGGCCAGTGTTGTTTGAAATGACCCACTTGCAAGGAAATGGAGCACTGATAGCACCTGCACTTGAGGGGGGATTCCTGTGGGATGGCGGATTGCTGACATCAGGTCTGGCTCCAACTGGGTACACAGTTCCTGAATTGTGGCACGGTCAAACCTGTAGGTGATGATTAAATGTCACTCCTCCATTGTCAACAGGTCCACCAGCGGTCGGTACACTGGAGGATTCCGCCATCTCCTCACATGTCCCAGCTAACGGTGCCTAGGAAGGACAAAAGCGACCACAGAGTTAAGCAACTCAGAGGTATGTACCCATAGCTACACAGAACACAAAAGATAATCCAAAAAGTTGTCTTTAAGAGTGTTGGGTCCAGGCCTAGGTATGTGTGACGCAGTTGAAAATGAAGCCATGTGGGCCCCTGAAATGGCGGCTGCCTGACCTCTAAACTGGGACAATTGGATGTGAGGTAACTGCGCTGGCTTTGTACACCGTCGTGGTAGGCGGTGGAAGACCGCTGCGCAATGTTGCATTGGTTAACATTGGACTCTATGGGTCCCAGGAGCCAAGGACGAAGTGCGCCGGCGGTGATGATACGCACCACGGTGGACGTGACCGCCATTTTCTATCTGTTGAATCACTCGATACCTAATCTTCGACAGGAGAGGACCTACACTGCAAGTGCTGCTGTGACCTCGGTCTGGAAGAGACAATGGCACGTGCGTCTGGGGAAAGGGCCCCTACCTTCACTGCACAAGAGTTGGAAATGCTCGTGGACGTTGTCCTCCCCCAGTACACGCTACTCTATGGTCCTCCAGACCAACAGGTGAGTACATAGGGTGCAAGTTGTATGGGCTATGCCTGGGTGGAGAGGGCTGGTTGAAAGAAGGAAGGGGGCAGAGTTCTGCGAGCATGAAGGACTGTGAATGCATGTGCCACATGGCAAGGGCAGGGATGTGGGCCACTCACTTCGACGGTGCAGTTGGTAATGACTTCTCTTCTTCCCCTGTACATGTCATGTAGGTCAGCGCCCACCAGAAGAAGGATATTTGGCGTGCCATCGCCAAGGACGTCCGGACCCTGGGGGTCCACCAGAGATGGAGCACCCGCTGCCGTAAAAGATGGGAGGGCATTCGCCGCTGGAGCAAGAAGACAGCGGAGGCTCAGCTGGGGATGGCCTCCCAATGTCGGAGGGGTTCCCGTCACACCATGACCCCCCTGGTGTTCTGGATCCTGGCGGTGGCCTACCCTGAGTTGGATGGGCGCTTGAGGGCATCACAGCAGACACAAGGGGGTGAGTACACTCTCATTCAGCTGACTTTGCACGCAGTGGAGAGGTCTGGGTAGGGGAGGAGGGCTGTGGGTTTCCCTAGGCCAGGGCGAGTTCCGTAGGCTAGGCCCCTCCGTAATACAGGCCATGTGCCACTCCACCCCACCTCTGTAGAGTGCCAAGAACAGGTATACATGCCCCTGTGTCATCTATGTGTGCAGATGTCCACCATAGCCATGTAGGCCATATCCAAGGAACTGCATCTGTAGAGCCCAACAGCGCGGCGTAGTGCAGGGGTCTGCTGTGTCTGTACTGTCCGCCAACGGTAGCGGTAAGCCATGCACTCAACCTGTCTTTCTTCTGTCGTCCCCCCCCTTTTTGTGCTCTCCCTGTTCTTTTGTGCATCAGCATCATCAGGCGGAGGTACAGTGGCACCGGAGCACGAGGGGGCTGCATCCCACATGGCCATGGAGGGCCACACCACGGACTCAGAATACACCAGTGGGACGGAGGGCGAGGGGAGCTTCACGGCGGTCACCGGATCAGCAACCAGTGACACAGACTCGTCCTCTGATGGGAGCTCCCTTGTGGTGGCGGCAACATCTGTGCCCCCCACTTCTACAGATACAGCCGCCACCCCCCTACCAGCACCGCCCTCCCAGCAGCCCCTCAGCCTTCGCCCCGTGCCCGCTCACCCAGGAGGGTGGGCATCACCTTCACCCCAGGCACCTCAGCCCCTGCCCCTGTCACCTCTGCTGCCCTCAGTGAGGAGGCCATTGACCTCCTCAGGTCACTCACTGTTGGGAAGTCTACCATTGTGAATGCCATCCAGGGTGTAGAAAGGGAGTTGCAACACACTAATGCATTCCTGGAGGGCATTCATTCTGGTCAGGCTGCCCATCATCGAACCCTGCAATCTCTGGCCTCAGCACTGATGGCAGCCTTTGTCCCTGTGTCTAGCCTCCCCCCTCCAACTTCCTCCACCCAGACCCAATCCCCTGTACCTCTGCCTATCCCAAGCAGACCATCAGACCAGCCTGCACACACGTCAACACACAAGGGAAGCTCAGGCAAACATAGGCACCACACATCCCACAGGCACTCGCACAAGCATCACCCACATACAGACACAGCAACATCCACTGCCTCCACTGTGTCCCCCTCCTCGTCGTCTCCCTCCTCCCTCCCAGTGTCGTCTACACTCTCACCTGCATGCACTACCACTACAGCCACTAGGACTCACACCAGCACACCCACCAGCACACCCCGCTCACCTGCACTCACCACCCCACTACCATTTACACATCCCCTGTGTCCTCTCCCAGTGTGTTTGTGACGCCCCCTCCCAAATTACACAAATGTAGGCACACACACACCCAACATCCATCCACCTCACAACAGCCTCCAGAACATGCACCTGCACCCAAATCATCAAAAGTTACACCTCCTACAACCACCTCCTCTTCCTCCACTCCCAGCCCCCCTCCAGCTACCCATCCCAGTGTTCGTCAGAAACTTTTCCTGAGCAACGTTGACCTCTTTCCCACCACCCCCCCTCCAATTCATAGGTCCCGTACTAGCACCTCAGCCCAAAAATCTCCGGTACCAGTGGTGCCTGTTAGAAGTATGTGGAGTGCACCGGGCACCAGGGCAGGCAGTGTGACACAGAGCCAATGCACAGCCAATCCTCCCCCATGTGAAGCACCAGAAGTTGGACAGTGCCCGACGGGATAGGGGTAAGACTCCAGCCGGCAAAGCCGCTCACAAGGGTCCCGGGGGGAGTGTCGACTCAGCTGTGACTCCTCCCAAGGTGGGGAAGGGGCAGAAGAAAGCGCCAAAGTCTGGGAAGAGCAGCACGGCGGAGAAGGCCGCCATCATCCCCGCTGTCCAGGAGGCCTCCGCCAGCCCGATCGTCACTGGCCAGGACGCCACCGCCAGAGTCAGAGCCCAGTAGGGCAGTCCCATCGTCACTGGTCAGGAGACCACCGCCAGAGTCAGTGCCCAGGAGGGCAGTACCATTGTCACTGGTCAGGAGACCACCGCCAGAGTCAGTGCCCAGGAGGGCCCCGGCAGCCATAGCCCCGCTGGGCAATGAGGGACCGCCATGGCAAACACCGCTGCACAGGTCAGAAACTGCAAAGTCTAGCACCGCTGAACAGGGCAAAGACCGCCATGGCAAGCACCGCTGAACAGGTCAGATACTGCAAAGTCAAGCACCGCTGAACAGGGCAAAGACCGCCATGGCAAGCACCGCTGAACAGGTCAGAAACTGCAAAGTCAAGCACCGCTGAACAGGGCAAGCACCGCTGAACATGGCAAAGACCGCCATGGCAAGCGCCGCTGAACAGGTCAGAAACTGTTAAAGTCAAGCACCGCTGAACATGGCAAGCACCGCTGAACAGCTCAAATACTGCAAAGTCAGGCACCGCTGAACAGGGCAAAGACCGCCATGGCAAGCACAGCTGAACAGGGCAAGCACCGCCAACTCAAGCACCGGTAGCCCATGTGCGGTAGGGGCAGTGACAGAACTGGGACCGTCACGGGGAGAGTGATGCACTCTGGGCACCAGTCCCCCTCCAGAACCAGTGGAGAACAGCATCCACTACCTCAGTCCTTAACAGGATGAAGCACTCTGGGCACCAGTCCCCCTCCAGAACCAGTGGAGAACAGCATCCACTACCTCAGTCCTTAACAGGATGAAGCACTCTGGGCACCAGTCCCCCTCCAGAACCAGTGGAGAACAGCATCCACTACCTCAGTCCTTAACAGGATGAAGCACTCTGGGCACCTGTCCCCTCCAGAACCAGTGGAGACTGTCATCCACTTGAGAGACTGTGGCTTTGCACTCCCCAGGATGGTACAGTGGGCAAACCACCCACTGAAAAGACTTGTGAGCCTGTGGCTTTGCACTCCCCAGGATAAAACAGTGGGCAAACCACCCACTGAAAGGACTTGTGAGACTGTGGCTTTGCACTCCCCAGGATGGTACAGTGGGCAAACCACCCACTGAAAAGACTTGTGAGACTGTGGCTTTGCATTCCCAAGGATGGTACAGTGGGCAAACCACCCACTGAAAAGACTTGTGAGACTGTAGCTTTGCACTCCCCAGGATAAAGCAGTGGGCAAACCACCCACTGTAGAGATTTGAGAGACTGTGGCTCTGCACTCCCCAGGATACATCAATGGGCATGGAGCCCCCTCGTGGATCTGGCGTGGTGCTGTCATCCGGCTGAGGTGCCCCCCCTTCCCTTCCCCTTGAGGTGCCTGTTGTATTTCTATCTGATGCCCCAGCAGTGTTCTCTCCGTTTTGCTCAGGTATCTGATGTGGGCCTCGCCCATGCATTTTGGGGCCAGTGGTCCACGGACATTGAATGGTGCATACCTGCACTACTAATCGTGATGTATATTTTGTTGAACGTGTATATATATCTGTATATATTAGCTTACTGTATTTTGATACATTACAATGGTTGCACTCATTTCCTTTTGTTTTTGCATTCTTCCGGGGGGGTTGGAGGTTGTTACTGTGATGTTTGGATATGCATTGGTGTGTGTGTTGTAGTGGGTGAGTGTCGGGGTGGGGGTGTTGCGTGTGTGTGTCCCTGACTTTTGCCTCCCCACTCCCCTATGTCGTGGGTGCAGTACTCACCGTTGTCTTCGGCGCCGGCGTTGCTGATGATCGTACAGGAGCAGGGAGTATTTGGAGTTACGGCTCCATGGTGCCCTCCTTCCTCGTGGAGTGTGTAGAGGTGAGCGTTTTCCCTTTGAAATGGCTTTTTCCGCCGTGTTTTTATCCACGGTGAATCAGCCCCGGAAAAGGTGGTGGATTGGTAGGTTGTGATACTGTGGGCGGTACTTTGTCTCCCACCTGTCAGTTGGCGTTGACCGCCCGGCTGCTTGTCTGTACCGCCGTGGCGGTTGGAGTGTTAAAGTGGCTGTCTTTGTTGGCGGTTTCCGCCACGGTCATAATTCCCTTTTTTTTTCCGCCGGCCTGTTTGCGGTCTTACCGCCGCTTTAACACCGTCCGCCAGGGTTGTAATGCCCCCCTTAATGTGATAGGAAACTTCCTTTACATTGTCACTGTGTATCACTTTGTCACTGTGTCTCACTTTGTCTCATTGTCTCTTCCCAGATTAATAAAAAGTGACCGTTCAGTGGTTCATCAAGGAGAGAGGACATCCTTGGTCAAATTGGGAGTGGATAATGAGAATACATATCTAATGCTGTATTGATAGAACCTGTTTTTATAAACCTATAAGGGCAGAATGAGTAGTAATTGAGCATGCAGCTGGAACACAGTAGTCTCTAGCCAGATGTTAAAGCCAACAAGTTCAACCGTATTTTTTAGAGTCAGAAATAATGGTTCTATGGCACCTCCAAACAGAATGTATGTCGGAACAGCGCATGCTGGAACTACGCATGACTGAACAACGAGGTCGGAACAACAACCACGTTGTTACCACTAATGCCTTTACCACGAATTCCTTAACAACGATTTTTTGTTGTAAAAACATTCCTGGTAAAGGCATTAGTGATAGGTATGCATGGTTCCAGCATGCATCCCCCCTGGCCCCCCACCCCTAAAAATTACTGTGACCCCCCACTCCTAAAACCACGCCAACACCCCACCCTTGTCCCTAAAACTACCCCAACCCCCACCTCGTCCCTAAAATTATCGCGACCCACACCCTGCCCCTAAAACAACCCCAACCCCATCCCTGAAACCTAAAGTACCCCAACCCCCACCCCTAAAACCTAAAACTACCCTGCCCCTAAAACTACCCGAGCCCCTCACCCTGCCCCTAAAACCCAAACCCACCACCCCCAACCCCACCCCTAAAAACCTAAACCACCCAGAACCCCCACCACCAAATTCTAAAAAATACTGCCCCCCCACCACGCCCCTAAAACTAAAAATACCCCTTCCCAAACCTAAACCGCCCGGCCCCCCACCCCTAAAACTAAAAATACCCTGACCCCCCACCCTCACTCCTAAAACTTAAAAATACCCCTCCCGCCCCTAAACCAAAACCTCCCTGATGCCCCTCCCCTAAAACTAAAACCTCAACCCCCACCCCTAAAATTAAAAATACCCCGACCCCCCCACCCCACCCCTAAAACTAAAACCCCAACCCCCCCACCACACCCCTAAAACTGAAAATACCCCGACCCCCCATCCCCGCCCATAAAACTAAAACCCCAACCCCCCACCCCTACCCCTAAAACTAAAAATACCCCTCCTCTCCCTCCCCTGCCCCTAAACCTAAACCGCCCGATACCCCTCCCCTAAAACTAAAACCCCAAACCCCCACCCCTAAAACTAAAACCCCAACCCCCCACCCCGCCCCTAAAACTAAAAATACCCTGACCCCCCACCCCCGCCCATAAAACTAAAACCCCAACTCCCCACCCTTGCCCCTAAAACTAAAACTACCCCGAACCCCCAGCCCCTAAAACAGCCCCACTTACCTGACTCATCGCGTCGTCCTCCTCAGCCGACTCCCTTGTTCTGTGTCTTAACCACGCATGTGCGTGGTTCAGCACATGTGTGGTTAAGGCACAAAAAAACGAAGTCGTGGTTAACGAAAGCGTTGTTCCACTTTCGTTGTCCACAACTTCGTTGTTACGGAGTCGTGGTTCAGGGCGTTTCCCCGTCCAGGAGGGTGGTTAAAAAGAAACAATAATAGAAAACTGTAGGTTTATGGCTGGAGCCTAAAAAGTGTCCAGTGGATTTATCTTAAGTTGGTTCATTTAAAGTGACCTCTAATAATTAGTGCGCTCCACCACATACACCCCGACCCCTGTCACAACGCAAGACCATGAAAGCAAGATCAATGGCTGCAGAGACATAAGGGCCAGAGTGCTCTACTAGAGTGTTTTATTGCAACCAAAATATCACACTGATAGTCCATGTTACGGTCTCTGATTTCCACCTTTTTTCTTAACATGCGAGCTTATATGAAAGATCGAAACTTGTAACGACAGCGAGGTAGCCTTGGGATGAGAAATAGTGGCATCATATCCTCATGGACGTCAGTTCACCAAAATGCCAGGGGTAGCTTTGAACTTCAATTTTACTCACACTCACATGCTTACACATACACACACATTTAAACTTAGAAATACTTTCTTCACCATGTAAACACACACTAACCTTCAAGCATGCACACAACATACATTTAAAAGTATTTTTTTACTTACCATTGCTTCCAGGGAAGGTCACATCCCAGATAATTGTACATCACTTTTATTGCACTAATAATCAATAATGAAATATTATGAAATATTTTTAATAATAAATATTATTCACTTTTATCGTAATAAAAAATAAAGGAAAACAGTGTAGAAGCCCAGCCGAAAGCCATAAGGACTAAGGACAAGCTGCCTATGTCTTCCTGGCACTGTTTTTTTCACCTCTGAGGCCAGGGGTCGCAAAATCAGTGCCAGGGTTCGCGGATGCGACCCATAGCGACCCCTAAATGACATCCATGCATATCCTCCTGATGGTATCTTAAGTGGTATCTCCATACTGCCGCAATTACCTGTGAGTTGATTGAACACTAACAATTACTAGGTCGTTGCAAATGTGTAATATTTTTCTTTATAAATTACAGGAGCGGTGCAGAGTGTGTAGTTCTAGTAATTAAAAAAAGTAAATGTTTGGCAGCACTCATTCTAGTTTGGAGCAGCAGTTACATGTCTTTGTGGCCAACACAGGCTATTATGTGCAGCTTCAGGTCTGGCAACAATTAGCTTTTGTCCACGGAACCCTGATCTGAGCTCTGCCCCCTAATGAGAAAATGTCCGGCTGGTCTGGCACTATCTCCCAACAACAACGACTCCCAATCTGTAGCCACACCCTGCACACTTCCGCCCACCCAGCACCGCTGTTTCCTGCTGTTACCGTCTCTGATCACGAGGATGCAACCTGATAATCCACCTTTTTCTTTTCCTGGATGTCTTGTTCTGCAAATATCTTAGAGCAGAAAAAAGTCATTGGGTGGCTTATTAGTATTTATTTTGTTTACTATTCTTCCTGTAGTCCTAAAATTTAAAATACTTTTACCTTCTTCCCGTAGGTTGCAATTTTAACACAACTACTAAAATGTGATAAAAATTACGCTAATGCCCAGTCATTCCTCTATGTATAGTTGATCGTCGGCTGTGCAGTTAAGTACCTTCTCCCAATGGCATCCTTCAACCCCGATTCAGAATCGCTGTTGGCATCAGCAGCAGGCCTTACCTTTGGTCTGGCTTTGTCATTGCCATGTCAAAAGATGCATATGACTGGGGCTCTAGAAGGACAGTAAAAGGGACAATCTCAAGTTAAAGACTCGGCACACTAAGGCGCATAACTGACAAGGAAACGAAATAGACTCCAGGGTTTTTAGCCCCTTAGCAGCCCATTAAAAATAGTAACAACAGATTAAATATGGTGAGGATCTGAAAACGATGTAAAATAATGTATTTTACAATATCATATTGGCACATCTCCTATACAACCTTGCAGGTCTCGGTCCATTTCAAACATTTTTGTGTGGTCATGAGTTCCTTATGAAGAAAGCAGTAGGAATGACAGTGGAAAGGACATTCACGGGGTGCGAGTCAAAGACCTCCACCTCCGAAAGTTACAAGAGCGGCCAAATGGAAAGCAAGAATAAAGTGTAAACGATGGGCCATAAAAGCTTATCTATGGAAACCAGTCCTGCCTATCAAAGTAAAAATATATTAACCACCGCGAAGAGCTCAAAATTATTCATAACAAATACATCTTTAAACATCATATTTGTACATGTGACGTGCAATCTAATAGGTCCCACATGGTCAAACCTCATTGATGGTGGTGGAGCATTGAAGAGGCAGGGGGTGAAGTCTTGAGAGTCGCTAGTATGTTGTTTGTGTTAGTGGCCGCAGTGAGATGGTGTTGTGGCACAATAGTGGTGGTATGGCAGAAAGGCAATGAGGCAGTGCCGCGGATATTGCTGTAGTTGAAAGAGCAAATAAGTGGTGCAGTGCACGGAGGTGGGGTTATAATCCTGAGAGATGTAAGACTTTGCCTGTACTCTGCTCTACTCTTCTTTTTTCCTGAAACTGCTAAATAAAAACACATGTAATGTACCTCATCGCATCTGTGTAAACGCAGACTCTGAAAAAGGGCTAACAGATGCTGCTTCAATTTAATTAGGGAACATTAATTTTATTGGGACCTTTTATTTTCCTGTTTCTTAAAACAGATGTGCTAAGGGAAATAAAAAAAAAAGTTTCCTGTGTCTATAAACGCGAAGCAGTTTCCTACAGATGCTGTCTGAACAACCCCACCTATGAAAAGTAAAATGTGCTTAACTGAGCATCACAAGTGATGTTATATATATGCATTGCATGTAAGAGTGGCCAAAACATTACAGCAGTTGCATGGCATCGATCCTGGAAGTGTATTGTAATGCTTCCAGCTTTACTTTTTTGTCCCATGCTTGCATATTATATTTCGCCTGCGATTAACACTAACAGTTAAAATCACCATTTAATCAATAAATGCATGTTCAATACTCTTGCCATAGGAAATAATCTTAGCATGAAGCACCTGCAGTGTGGTGAAAGGCTAACAAAAGGACCGTGTGGTTAAATCAGGGATGAATGGTATCAAGTAAAAAGTGTAGCATCTGATAAACAATGAGCCTTTCCACTTCTTTTCTGTTTGAACGTGTTCTATTGGTTCAAGCGGAACATATTTGTATAGGGGAGCATTTCCCAGTGGCAATGCGGAGCGCAGTAGATTCAAGAAACACACTAAACAGTGTGCGCCACTGACCTAATCATTTATAGCTTACATAGATAAAATATGCACACTGTTTTATTGATTTAATTGGACAGCTGCTTTAGTGCCAATTCTCCAAAGGGCGTCCCGACACTGAGGGTGGAGGAAAATAAAAAAGAAACAAGATTTATGGGCTGCAGAGCTCAAGAGTTTTAAAAAATAGTCACGTTTTTCAAATAATTTTTAACAACTTTATAGAATTATGGGGTAATGAAAGAAGCACAAAAGTCACAGAATGGAAAGAAGGGCAGTGAACAGACGGGAAAGGTGACACGTGTTCCTCATGTAGGCCATACAATTAGTAAACGGAATGAGGTGTAAGGGTTCGACTGCAAATCAAATTGGTCCGACTAATGCCTAAACTAAATTCCGAACACAATATACAGTACCAGATTTGTTGAATTCTAGAAATCTTTATACGGATTAATGACCTCTAGTACGGGGCCTCTGAAATCTGGGGATCGTCTTTGGAGGGAGATAAGTTGCACATGCCTGAGCATTTCAAATTTCTGGACATTGTCAACGCGATGCTTCTCGTTCATTATTCTCGTTCTATGAAGGTCACAAGGGTGCCATGTGTTTTTGAATCTATTAACTCAGGCTCATATTTATGGAATCTAGCGTCATCTTAGTGTCATTTTTTTTTTTACGCTAAAGCGGTGCTACTGAACTCCATATTTATATTTTAATGCTAAACCCATCTGGCATCAAAATATTGGAGTTAGCGCCATTTTTAGGAAGCACCAACCGACCTTGCATCTCATTGCGACAATAGGATGCAAGGTAGGTGTTCCCTTCCTAAAAATTAGCGTCACAATTTAACGCCTGGTCAGACCAGGTGTTAAAAAGAGGCCCACATACCACCACTCAAGGAAAACACCCAGAAGGAGCATTTGCAACCTCAAGGACAACATAGAAGTGGTACTGCTCCAGCTTGGCACATGCCACAGACACCAGCGAAGACAGCAGAACCCACTACCACCACTGCAGCAATTCCAAACACCACCACAGCAGCTGCAGAAGGTGGGAGAGGATCTTCAGACAGGAGGCAACCTTCCGTGGGCTAAGGGAACTGGATGTCATCAGGATGTACTGACTGAGTCTATTGTACGCCTGCTGCACCACATTGTGCCACACATCACAGCAAGGATGCAAACTCCCACAACTATTGCACCCATGACAAAACTCCTACTGTCCATCATATGCTGGTATCTGGATTTTTTCAGATGGTGGGTGGCTGGTATGTCCCAGCCATCATTCTTGGTCCTCCTACCTAAGGTCCTGGACGTAATCATATGCCTCACACCACACCACATCTGCTTCCCAAAACACCCAGCAACTGTAGCAGGACACCAAGCAAGATTTCTACCAAATTGTTGGGTTCTCACACGTGCTGGGAGCAATGGACTGCTCCCACATGCAACTGGTGCCACCTGCAGCAACCAAACATCTATGTAGGAACCGCAATCACACCCATTTGATCAATGTGCAGGGCATTGTGGACCACCACAAGCTCTTCACTAATATCCCAGCAAAACATCCCGGCGTCCATGATGCTGACCTATTCCGCCATTCCACTATCAACGAGCAGTTCAAGTATGGGCAATATGGCAATGGTCTACTTGTAGTTAAGCCACCATACCAATCATTACACACAAAACACACCAACCATGTAGAACAAACAAGACATACACCTCACAAAATACACATGGGCAGGGGAACACAGATTCACATGCAACAACACATATGCAACATGCCACACTACACCACAATCATTGCACATCACAAACACATACATCCACATGTACATAACATAGCCACAACCTGACTGGCACACCACACTTGGAGAGGTGGAGTAATGTCCCGTTTGCATACAGTAGCTGCCCACAAATCACAACAAGTGTTCACTGATTGACAACTAAATACAGATCCCACACACAATACACCAAACAAAGAATAGCTCAGCTATACCAATGGCATAGGCTATGGCCATTTAAAGAAAGTCACACATAGGCACAGCCCCACACAAATCATGATGTGCAAGCCTCTGGCAGCACCTATAACAAATGCCACCTAAGTGTTGCCATTACCAACCACATACCATCTACATGTACCTGTATTGTGCACACACACCTGTCTGCTGCATTGTGTGGTCCACATCGGAATACAAATTAGCCTGCCATGAAAGTCCATCGGGCAGAATCATGAGAAATGAGGCAGCACCTACTCCAGTGCCAACTCACATGAGCTCCTTATTGCCCCCTAACACCACCATGTCTGGTCCATATACTAGAAACGGTCCACTACAGTGCAGACTTTATGCAAAACTGTAAAGATCATGGATGCTAAAATAGGACTCGAAGGAGTATAGAGGACATACCTGACCTTAATTGAACCATACATACGGGCCCATGTGAAAAATAGGTGTGCCCCATCCCAGAGCATGTGTTGAAAGTATCTGTGATAAATCATGTATTGGAAGCTAGGAGATACTACTGCACCACATTAGATCATCCTACACATGTGTGATACATGCCCTCGTACGCGTGATGGCAGGTATAACCATCATCTGCCACAAAGGGTCACTAAGTGTTGCACTGCATGCATAGTGCCACATGGTAACACGGGCAGCACAGTTTGGCTCTGTAGGGCTACTATGATATCTCTATATCTGACACCATTGTGGTGCAAGGATGTTGTAAGTTCCATCCAACAATAGGACACTGCCTCAAATATGGACTACACAACACATCTTTGCAATGGTTTAACCATCAGTTTGGAATCAATATGAAAATTCCCAGGTCCTTGAGCAACTACCCAAGATTGTCAGGTCTATCAACACAGACCTACGAAACCATTTCACAAAAAGAGGAACACACACTATACCACAAGTAAGTCAAAGTCACCACTCTACCTACAACTAACAGCTGCCATGGTATATTCCAAATAACTAGCATGCTTTACCAACACATCTTCTCTCATTTATTTGCAGCTGATCAAGGTTACAACATACAGGCATGGGTAATGACTCCATTTGCCAATCCCACAATGGCGGAAGAGCGTGCATACAACAACAGGCACAGAAGAACACACAATGTGGTGGAGAGGACATTTGGGCTTCTGACGTCAAGGTTCAGGTGCCTGGCCCTGACAAGAGGAAACCTCTTGTATGCTCCACCACTGGTATGTAAAATCATTCTGGCATGTGCAATCCTCGATAACATATGTATAAGAACAATTGTTCCCTGAGATGAACAGGTTGACATCCCCAGTGAGGAGGATGATGATGATGGAGCAGCTAATTGTAAGGGGGGACAACAGAACACTCCTGCAGGAGTTCACAGGAGACTCCAATTAGTGCAGAACCTTTTTACACAGTGACTGGACTATCATCATCACATTGTAAATAGCACAAATAAAATACTTTGCACCTGAATCTCGGCCTACTCATTCTCCACTATAGATAGTGTTGGAATGTAACTCAAACCTCAGGGAGCAGGTAAGAAACACAATAGTTACAAGAATGGTAGCAACATCATGTGTGAGTCTACTGCCTCCATTTCACATATCAGTGACATAAAATTCATGGGTATGTGACTCCTGAAGTTCTAGATCCATGCACCACAACATATATTGTGGCATAAAGTGGGCAAGGTACTAACTCCTAGCCCTTTCCCCACATCAGCTCCACGCCTAACAGGATGCATGCAAGGGGGACACACATAAGGTAGGGGCTGTAATCAAATGGTGTTTAAGTAATGTAGGAACTGAACACTGTCACATCTCAGGGTGATTGCTGCTTTGCCTGCACGGTGCATGTGTGACAAGGGGGGGGACATCAGTGGTAACTATGGACCTTCATTAATTGTACAGGGATTGTAACCGATGTTAGAGGCAGAGCCTGCAGAGTGTATCCATGGGATTATGTCCTGACACTGCCATTGGACACAAACCTGACACATGGTGGACTGTACCTCACTTATGGCACACACAAGCTGGCTGTGGAGTGCGCTACAGGTTGCCAGACAAATTAAGCATATGTTGGTGCTAAATCATTATCCAAATACATGACCCATTGTCAGGATTTAAGAATTAAATGGGACAATGCACCACCAAATGATTGTCTGGGTGGAATGTAGGCAGAGTGTGATACACTTCCTATGTACATAAGATGCATACTTTTCACACAAATCTGTTGTCTTGACACATGCCTACAGCATTTCCAGATAAACATGTGAAGACTGATGTACCGGTGTATGTCCTAGGTAGCAAAGGGTTTGCTAGTACCAACAATGCATGACATGTGTCAGCATGGTTACCTAGTACTCTGTATAAGAACATCACACATCACATGGCAATACACACCACTCATTGTCATTCACATGCCATAACAAGTGCAAAGTAGCAACAGTTACAAATTATCCCATACATGTTTAGGGCTCCAACATGGCAGTCAGGTGTGGGATATGCAACTATGCCCAACAATGTTAAAAAATGTCAGAGACCCATCAAATAAATGAATGGGAGCAGAAGTAGCCATATATGTTACATTTGGCTAATGAAAAAAACAGCACTGAGATTAGTCATGGTAAGAGTTACGTAGGTTGTGAAATGCTGGAATAAATGCATACCCATGTTCAACGGAGGATGTGGATGGACAGCTGAGAGATACTCACAGGTTACTTAGAGGTGACACAATTGCTGTGGCAGGTGTAATGTCATGTGTGCATGGCACTTATCACATCTCACAAATACCCTCAATGGGATGGTAACTATCATGTAGCCAGTAGTAAAAGATTTGTACATCTACAATTTACATAAGTCACATGTTGCATCCTGTCCATTTATGACAAGACAATGTTATTATAGAAGATGTGTACAAAGCGCATGCAGCCTCAAGAATGGGAGCAATGTAGAAGACAATACATACCTTACAAGTAATGCGGGAAAACATGGAGAAGGACCACACATAGACCAATACTGACTGTGCAACACATCCATATCTACATGTCATCATTCAACATATTTACAGAGAGGGAGGCCAGGTCAGTACTTAACCCAGTCATGTGTGCCATTACCATAACCTGGTAGTTGCCCATCACATGCCAACATGACAGGAGGCAGTGACAGACAATACCATCTGTAACTTGGCACATTCCCAAAATAAAGTCACAACAGATATACAACCCCTAACCCAGCTGCCCATGGAAATTACTAAAGACATCCAATGATGAGACATGTACTACATGTGTAGGTACCTAGTCCTCTCTACATGAGAAGGGAAGGCTGACATCAAGTACCACAGAGAAAAATGTGATATCCTGGGCTGTTTGATCACAATTGGTCATGTGTCTGTCTGCAGGGACTGTGCATTGTTCTGCTGAGTAGCAATCATGAAGAGGATAGATCCCCGCTCAAAACACCCTAATACCACTGCTCCAGCTACATAAACCTATGACATTGTCAAGGACCTGATGCATGTGCAAAATGAGCTGAGTAAACTGGAGCTCTGTAAATCTGCCCCTTCACATGCAACCATGGGTCTGTATTGCCAGACAAACTTCCACAGTAGTGATGAAGAGTAGGCTGCCATCTATGCCAGACTGCAACACTGCTACACAGTGGCATTCCATTGTATCTGACAGTCATAACAAACTTGATGTCGAGTATAGCCATAGTGAGTGGCCTATGTCGACGTTGTGTATATGTGTATATGTTTGTAGTGAATCCTAGTTCATTTTAACGGGTTAACAGGAGTTAGCTTAGCCGTAGGCTTGTAAACTCGTGCCCCCGTCACCCAGTGACTTTTAACCTACTTAGCTTGCTCTGGCTTAGTCCATTTAATTATTTATTTCCTTTAAAATGGCGGCCTTGTTTATAGTTAGGCCACTTGTTATGGGTTCTATTATCAGTGTCACTGCGCCAAGGCGTCAAGATCAAGCACCAAAGACAAACATACAGTAGGCATTCACACTTAGGGATTTTCCCTCTCTATACTTTCGAGGGATTGTTGATATTAATTGCCGTCCCAAGCATGCCTGGTATCTATTGTTATGAATAACACTTATGTCAGGGGACCTTGTAGATCTGTATAAATACAACACACTTTTAGACAGATAATAAGAGGGATTCCGACCAGAGGGCATCGCCACCATCGCTGATACCGATGCTGCAGTCATCTTGACACTAATCCAGTCTTCGTGTCCCTGCGGAGTCTGAGATAGAGACCTCATTCCAAGGTAACGAGGGTTGGGGGCTCCTCTCATGGACATGGTTTTGGCAGATTAGGTTTAACAAACCCAGCTCCCAGTAGAAGGTTAGACCTACTCTCCTTAGGGTGTTAGGGTTTATTCCATCTTTTACATCTACATATATTTTTATCTTATATTGCATAATGGTGGGGGTCTTTATAACAATGACTCTCCTCTTTACTATACTGTTGCTTGGTATATTCATTATCCTAATCATTGCAGTTCATGCAACTTATCACAAATTGCAGTTATGTTGAATAAAAACTATTATAACTTTACTGCATCTGTGTTATTGCCTTTGTTTGTATGAGACATTATAAATCTGTGAGAAAAGGGTAATTTCCGTTTAACCACGACAACCCTGAGATATTGTATTTTGAGTCCATGCGTAAGCGACTGCTACAAATCACCTTTTACTATTGTGTTTTCGGTGAGGTACTGCTAGTAAGCCGGTAAAGGTTTGGACAACAGTTACAAATAGTTGTAGGAAGAGACCTAGTCACCTACGAACGAAAGTACTGTCATCCTGAGACCAGCAGTCTTGCTCAAAGCAAGAGTCCAAACTACGACATGTTGGAATGTATAGCACAACCATAGCATTAGTACATGAGTGGCTTGGGTGGGGATGGCATGCCTTGATTCAGGGCCTATGCTCTTCCAGGATGACAGCTGCAACCATCTCCTCTAGCTCATCCAGGTCCACCTGTGGTGCGGGACTTCCACCTCCAGTCTGCAGTACTGTATTTCGGTTCCTGGCCAGTTCCTCCTTAGTCCTGCGATTGCAGTCATGCCAGCGATTCTTGCACTCAGTGACAGTCCTCTTCACCTCTGCCACGCTGTTGACTTTGTCTACTATTTCCTGCCATATTGCGTCTCTCCTACCAACTGGCAATTTGGATGTGATGAAGAGCTGGTGTTGGTGCTCTGTCACTTCTCTGACCAGGATGTCATGCACCTTCTCACTAAAGCAACACTTGCACTTTCTCTTCTCCTTTTCCAGGGACTTCTCTGGACCCTCCTGGCTGGTACTTGAGTGAATGGGGTCTCCCTGGGGTCTCTCCTGGCTGGACAAATCCATCTTCTCTTCAATTTGCACTTTTTCCTGTTTTTTGTTTTGATGCTAATGCAGTAAAAAAAATGGCGCAAACCCCTTTGCAACATATTTATGTGCTGCAAAATGCTCTAGCACCACTTTTGCAGCATTAGTGTCATATTTCTTTACGGCATGTCGCAATGGTTAACGTCGTTTTTTTTGTACGCTAACCATTCCTTAGTGCTATCGTGAATCAATTATTTAATATGGCGCATGGATGGCGCTAGGGGATTATGTTAGCTTCCATGAAAAGAAATGATGCACAACTGCGCGAGGGCAGTTGTGTGTTGATTATTCTTAAATATTGGCCTCAATTTTGTAGTAACACTGTCTGTTTCTCCATTTCCTATGTAATCCATATCTTTCCCTACTACGTGTTGAGTGCTGGAGCTTTGGTGTAGTTCCACATCCTGGCGATACTCTGCCGGGAAGCCAGCGGCAAATGAGAAAACAGTTTGCCTAGTGGAGTAGTCCTGTGGTACATTCTATGTGTTCCCGGTGCCCATAGCAAAACAAAGAGAGGGTCCTGAGGTTTATGTTGGTTATAATGCAGGTAGTTGAGAGGGCTTCCAATGAAATGGACTGGATATGAAGGCATGACCATCAGGTTTGTTGGAGGGTGCTGCAGGCTCTGCAGCTTTTCCAGCATAAGTGAGGGCTGCCTAACATATTGTGAAGTTATACTGGGGTAAGATACCAGCGCAACAGTATCTTTATGGCATAGATGTATGAGGACTTTATGGCCCTCCCACAGAGAGCTTCCAAGGTTTCTTGTGGGATTTTGATTCCAAAGTTTTCCTCCCATTGTGTTACAAAGTCATTTTTGTTCTGTGAGGAGAGACGGCCAGGATATGTCAATAAAGCCAAAGAATGCCTTTCCATTGTTGATTGTTGAGATATAGAGATTATAAGGGTGCTAATTATTGACACATTGCATATTGTATTTGTCTCCATCCTACCTAATGTAAGAACTGCTTTAGTCAGAAAAACTCCTGTCTGTCTAGGTTGAAGCAGCCTATTAATGTTTTTTTCTCTTGAAGTTCCCCACTGTCAGAGAAATCGTTCAGAAGGGGTGTGGCTCTGGGTCAGGTGCAAAACTGTGGGCCTATCTTGCCAGAGGTAAAGTCTGAATTGTTATCTACCAGGGTAAATTGGAGGGGTTAAGTTGGGAATACCCATTTGCAAAGTATTCTAGGATTTCACCATTGTACGCAGCAGGGAAAGGAGTCACTGCCATATTGAAGAAGGTAGCCATAGTAAATATTTTAGGGAAATACAGAAAAAGGTTTGTTCAACCTGTACCATGGCTTACCTTTAGGATCGAAATTCCAACTGAGGGAGGGGCGTAGATTGGCTGCTAGTGTGTATGTCATCATGTTGGGGAAGCCTAATCCCTTCTCATCCATCGGCCGTGGGAGAGTCTTGGATGCTGCCTACTGTGATTTTCCCTGCCACATGAAACTGAGCATTTTCTGGTGGGTTGAAGCTAGGGTTGTCTCGGGTAGGGAAAGGCAATGTTTGCAGTACATATAAGAGACGGGCATGAAGTTTACTTTAAGGATAGTTAGCCTGCCCAGCCAAGACATTTTAAGTTTGCACCATCTGTGTAGGTCTGCAAATAGTGCTCTGATCAAAGAGGGAATATTGCCCTCATGGACAGCCGTTTTTTAAAAAGGGCAGATATGTACCCAGGATTCAAATTGTAGTCGCTGTCCATTCTAAACCTCCCCATAGGATCGGCTCACATGAGCTATTTTGGGGGTCTGCTATCGCCATTCCTTTTGAATTCTTGTAGTTAACTTTGAAGCCTGATACCTGCGCAAACTGGTGTAATTCCAATTACAGCGCTGGTATCGATGCAGTCAGGTTGGTTAAGAAGCATGAGATGTCCTCAGCAAACAAAGCAAGTTTGTGTTCTTTGCCTCCCACTGTAAACCTGAGGTAAATTCACCCTTAACTTTTATTTTCGTGATTCAGTTTTGATAATTAGCAAAGATAAATGTTTTCTTCTTGGGTCCAATGAGAATTTTGTTTAACAATCAAGTTAGGAATGGCAATCCACTCTATCAAAGGCCTTCACCTCATCAAGGAAGAGAAGGACGAGTGCCGGTTCTGTCACTCAGCTACTTCCATTAGTGTTACAGCAGTTGTGTGTTGTTGTTTGCCTGCCTATTTTTGATGAATCCTGCATGTTGAATGGCCACGAGGCACTGACATATTGTATGAAGCCCAGCTTCGCATCCCAAGTGAGAAAGGCTATCAGCCAGTATGACTGACATAGCATCTGGTTCTTATCAGGGTTCAGTACAAAGGTAAGATGTGAACACAGCATAGGGTTTGTGACTACTTCAGATGTCAAAAAGAAGTTGAAACTTGTGTACGGTATAGGTAAGTATGGAGTTGTAAGATTTTTTAGAACATGGTCTTGAAGCCGTTGGGACCAGGAGGTTTTTTGGGATGGGAGGTTTGTAATCGCCACATATACCTCGTCTATTGAGATGTTTTCCTCTAGAATGCCTAGGTCTGTCTCCAAGTGGGGGAGATCAGAATCTCAAAGTTTGTAACATTGTAAAAGCTCAACTAAGTCTTGTGCATGAAAGAGGGCTAACTAGCATTGTTGAAATACGGTAAGGATATCTGATTCATGGACCTATGCAACCTCTTCATTCACTATGATGTGAATATTGTTAGGGGTTGCTTTAAGATACAGCTTGTATGCCAACAGCCTATCTTGAAGTAGATTTGGTTACTGAAGCGTAATTCTTTGGCTGCCTTCTTCTTCTGGATTTGTTCTCATCAACACAAGCTTTATTCGATCAATAGACCATCAAAGCGATACAACAATAAATATCATCGTCATCATAAATAAATAATGTAATACAGTTCCACCCTAAAACCAATATCTAACAATAATAATACTCCGGTCACCCAATCCATAAAAACCCATTAAAAATCATTTTTTACATAAGAATTGCGTATGCGCCATGCTGTGACTAAAAATTTGCTAACACCATAAATTAAAACATTAGAGCAGTGGCTTTTTAGAAGCCTCAGGGCTAAGACATATTTCCTTATCTTCAATTCCCAGCAGATTTTGCGGATCCATTTAGACCTGGGGAATGAATAAGCAGGGCAAAAAAACATAAAGTGTTTGACTGGTTCTCGGGTGTTACCACACACAGGGCAAATATCGGATGTGGCATTTGGTCCCCATCTGCTCGTCAAGGTCATCAATGGCAATGTTCCAAAACGAAATCTAGCATATATACCTTTGCCTAGTAAATCGGGTATTATATCTAAGTATGGTTCAAAATGTGGATACCATTTGAAGTCAATAAAAAGACTGGATTTGTTCTGATCACCCTCTTAACTTATGCAAGTCCTTCAGGGGCGTTGCAGAGCACCCTTGTTAATGTTGGGCTTCTGACTGGGATAGTTGTTGTTCTTAATCTGTTTTTTGGTGAGGCACACAAATTTAGCCATGTGGGAAACGAGCTCCCCCCTGATGACTACTTTGGCTGCATCCCACAGTGTCTAGGAAGTCACCTCCTCTTTATATTTATATATATTTTCCACAAAGTAGTATGCTGTAGTTTCTCTAACATATTCCCATACAGTTGGGTCTCCCACTGTCAATTCACTGAGCACCCAAGGTTTAGGGAATGGTTTAGGAGGATTGAGGAGGTCATTGTTAGCCAGAAGGGGTCATAGTCTCACAGAATTTGTATATCTATGTGGGAGTCAAGAAGGGTAGGTGGCAGACTTCTTGAGGTGAGGAAATACTCAATTGGACAATGGGTTCTATGGACATTAAAATAAAAAGTGTACTCTCTCCCCTAGTCGATGGTGGTGCCAGAGGCTATGAGGTTGAGGTTGTGCATCCCCTGAATGAGTGATGGGGAGAGAGTGACTTACCTTATCGGGCGTGGGAGCAATCAAGTGCTAGGTTCAGTGGGGTGTTAATGTTCCCCACCAATAATTTGTCACCTATCGCAAATTGTGAGAACCTAGGTGTTAGAAATTGGCTTGTTGGTTGACTGGGGTGTAAACCTTAGTCAAACAGAAAACACAATCCTAGCCATGCTAAGTGTCAGGCAACCTCTAAATTAAGCTTTGCTCGCCCTCTGGTAGCTTGGGACAGAGGATTCAGGCTTAACTTAGAGGCAGTGTGTAAAGTATTTGTGCAACACTTCAAGCAGGTAAAAAGTGAAAACATCACAAAAAATGAATCCATACCAGTTTTATCAAATAAAGTAAGATTTAGTAAATAAAGCAAGATCAAAATGGCAAACATCCAATCACTTGGAAATTGAGTTGTGAATTTTCAAATATTAAACTGTAAAATAGCACTTATAAGCTATCAGGAAAATCAGGACATGATGGACCAAGACAAAGTCAAAAGTTCAGGCAAAATGCGATAGAGTGAGCCAACTACAGAAACACAGTTATGCCCATTAAACAAAAGTCCCTTAGGCCTGAATGCATAGCACTAATTCAGTTCCAAACCATGCAGTAGAGGTGATGCATCAACATTTTTCTCGCAACTGTGGTGATGGGCCAGTTCCAAGATGCAATGTTCTTCGAGTGTAAGTTCCTACTGCATCAAAGTTGAGTATACAGGCGCCGGGGCTTGCAATGCAAATACCATGGTTGAGGATTCATGGATCAGTCAAGGTGATGTGCCAGTTATGATGAGCATAGAGGCCGAGGTGCAGTCTTTCAACATCGGCATCAAGGCTGCCATTGACACAAATGCTATGGGAACTACATTGCAGGGCAGTTCCCGAAGGCGATGCACCATTTCTGTTCCACGCAAAAGGGGTGATGCATTGATTATGCTCCTGCAGCAAATGAGGGTTTAGTTCCTCTGCAGTAAACATCTCAGGCTCACTTCCAAGGCTCCAGTACTGGGGTGTCACTACTTGACAGAGCAGACTCACAGTTGGCAGTGTCCAAGTAAAGGAGCAGGATGGTTGGAAGTACTTGAGGTCTCTGAGACCTGGGATTAGGAGGCCAGTCAGATAGCACTTGGAGTCACTCTGGGTGCAAGTTATGAAGGTCCAGTTCTCACGCAGGCAGGGGAAAAGCAGACAGCAGGGTAGCACAGTAAGGCCGGGGTTCAGCCAAGCAGCAGTCCAGTAGAGTAGCAGTCCTTCAACAACACAGCAGCCCTTCTTTCTGGCAGAGTATTCACAGGACCAGAAGTGCACTCAGTTGATGATGTCAGAGGTTCATTACTTATACCCAGTTGTACCTTTGAGGTGAGGTAAACTTCAAAGACAGACATTTGAAGTGCATGGAGGTCCAGCCCTTCTGAATCTAGACTCACTACAGGGGGTTATGCAGTCCTTTGTGTCGGCACAGGACAAATCCTATTCAGGTGTTAGTGAGACTGTGATCAGCTCATCCCTCCCATCCCATCAGGAAGGTCCATCAGGACCCATCAAGTCCCACCTTAGCAACCCTTGTGTGTGGCTATTTAGTGGGAATACACCAAGCCCAGCTGTCACTCACCTCAGACAAGGGATCAGAGATAGGCAGCAGGCACGGAGTGGCTAAATTAAGAAGATGCCAACTTTCTAAAAGTGGCATTTTCAGAATTGCAATTTAAAATCTTCCTTCACCATAAGCTGTGATCTTAAATCATGATTCCAGAGACACCAAACTCAAAAAGATAAAATTTTCCAGTTTGAGAATTACAGATGTAATACAGTAATCCCAGTGCCCTCCTATGGAAGAGACAGGCTTTGCTCTAGTGAAAAACTACTTTGGGAGTTTTTCACCACCAGGATATGTAAAACGTAAAAGTACATGTCCTGCCTTTTAAAACATTGCACCTTTCACTCTGGGTTGTCCAGGGCCTACTTTAGGGGTGTTTTACATATATCGAAAGGGAAGGTTTTGGACCTGGCAAAAGGGTTATTTTGTCAGGCCGACATGGCAGTGTAAAACTACACACACAGGCTCTATAGAGCCAGGTCTGAGTCATGGGTAAAGGGCTAAAGTTTGTGGCACAATCAGCGCTGCATGCGCACAAGTAGCGTTTAATTTACAGGACATGTGTAGTGCGCTTTACTAGTAAATCAAATATGCCAATTGGGGATAAGCCAATTTAACCATATTTAGGGGAGAGAGAGGACATGCACTTAGTAGTGGTAAAATGGTAAAGTAAACAGAGTCTTAAAGCCAGCAAGAATTAAGTCAGAAAAGTGAAAGAGGTAGGCAAAAAGTTGGTAGGAAGACCACCCTAAGGCTGTTGAGTCTAGCACTAGAAAAGGGAGCAGAGTAGAATGCTTCTTTGTCATCATTTGGGCCATGTAGGGATAAAGAAGGAGCCCCTGTGTACCTAATTTGACCAGTAGCCCCTCCAGATCTGTGCATATGGAATCTATTTGGAAGGATAAGTCCTTTCATGTAAGGATTGCCACACCACATGTTTTTTGGATAAATGTGGGATGGATCTGCCCGAGTACCAGTAGGAGCTGAGGAAATTTGTATCTGCTTCATGTAGATGCATATCTTGTAGCAGTCCTGTATCTGTCTCCTTCTGCCTAAGCCATTGTAGAAGAACTCACCATTTGATCTGGGAGTTAAGGCCTTGGGTGTTCAGTGACAGCATCTTGAGGGGTGTCATTGGAAGTTTGGGTGGGCCTGCGTAGTTGAAGATGCATATGGGTGGCTCAAAACCTAACTGGCGATAATCTTTATGGAAAGCCAAGAGCATGTGTCACAGTGCAGAGAGAAGGTTGGGATGACTTTTGGGTGTGGGAAATCACCAGGCTAGCCGCCTCTAGGGTAGAACACTGAAGGGATGTCCCCAATGGGGTGTGAGTTGTAACAGCACCCATGTCGTCATAGTTGGATAGCATTTGGTATTTAACTAGTGTTACTAGAAAATTAGGGGTTTGCTCCTGGAGATAGTACACGATTGCCACATTCTCCAGGGTATGCAAAGTTTAGAAAGGCTGGACCAGCTACTTAAATAAATGGAGCTGCAAAGCATGGGATAGATCCTGTGTGCATAAATCCAATGGGTTGTTACTTCTTTGTGTGTTGTCTTCTGAGAATTATGGCCGGGCATCCTTTTCCCTTTGGCTAAGGAGCTTGTGTGCTCTTCTGCAAGATTAACACATTGGTTGGAAGCACCAGCTGCCCTCTTGATCCTTCAGGTTTATGCACAGTGACTTTTGGGCTTCAGGTGGTCTTTCACTGCAAAGCATTTCTCTTTATGTGTGTTGAGGAGTCAGAAAGGATATTCCCAATGCTAGGGGATCTTTTCTTTTTGTAGGTGCTCAGTGCTTAGCGCTTCCAAGATCGGGCACATTCAGGGGAGGGCCTTAGGCAGTGAAAGCTGCAGTTTCAGACCTTTTATACACCAGCCTGCCCCACGTGCAGAGCACACAGGCCAGGCCGATGCACAAGGGGCCTGAAACAGCAGCTTTCTTTCACTGCCTATGACCCTGGCATGAATTCAGGCTAGGTCCGTACTCTATGAAAACTGCCATTTCAGACCTCTTGTGTTCCAGTGTCCACATACAATTTTTTTTTAAAATGAGGACTCTGCCTCCCTCTGCCCCTGCTCCTGGGCCCAGCACGGACTGCTGGCAGAGGGAGGCCTGGAGGATCCTGCCCAGGAATGGTTCCAGCAGCAGCTCCATAATGTCGGGCCAACATCATACTGAGCGTGCGTACTGCAGCCCAGTTTTGGGCTGCTCAGCGCAAGAGCAGACAGTCTGCACCTGTGCTGCGCAGCCCATAACTGGGCTGCAATGCACACGGGGCAAGCTCTGCTTTTTAGGTGAATTCCGCTCTTTGTTAGGTGCCGAAAACTCTGTTAGCTCCGCCAGTGAAGTGTAGCTCACCGCCCACCCCTAAAAACAATACATTCAGCTTAAATAAAAAAAATTGCGATGCTCTGAGCCAGCCCCATCAGCTAATGGTTACTGGAAATGCCCACAGTTGGCATGCAAAAATTTGACCAACTGTTCACCCCGCATTAGCCATTGGTGTGTCATTCATATTCTGATTGAGAACACAACACAGTGACTCATTGACAAAAGGGTTAACATTCAGGGGCTGCCATTGCCGTCACTGAATGTGGACTCAGTGGCTACTGAAAGCAAAAGCAGATCTTGTGACAGCACTGATCTGTGTGCATAGGACACTCCACTTTATATGATCGAAACAGGTTTTCGGACATTGCTCCTTTGTGGATTTTTCACTATTGAATATGTTAACCAAGGCTTTCAGTGAACTGCTGGCTATAAATAGGCAGTGCCCAGTCCTCTAAAGATGCCTAACCTGCTGACAGGGTCAAACTGGGACAGTAAATAGGACCAGGCAAAAAAATAAAATCGACCCCCATTAGGGAATCAGATAGCTATCTACTGGTGGTGTTTCTTTTTAGCTTATAGTAGGTAACAGTAAACAAGTATGGATATTAGGTATGTCACCAGGTTACTAGGTGAGGAACGTTGTTATGTCACTTCAAGAGGTGTATTCTAGATTTCACGGAGTAAGGATTCTAGTATTTAACAATTGTGAGGCAGATAAAGAGTTGATCACTGCTTGGAGTGTTGGTGGAGAAATGCTGTATCTCAAATAAACATTCAAGAATTCTGTCTTGGAGCATCTTAATTTGGAACTTAACACTGGTGGTGAGGTGGCCGGCTGGAAACCATCAACCCCCACATTGGAATGGAACCAACTTTGGAAGCTTTTCTTGGGTTGGTAGAATTTTGTTTGAAACATATCCAAAATATTGCCAATATTTCCCAACCTTTGAGAAATCTGTGAAAACAGGGTTCTCCATTTAAGTGGATGGAAGAATGGCGAACAAGTTTTGAAAGCATTAAACATAGCAACGGTAAGTTACCAACCTTGGGACACTTTGATGCAAACAGGAAGACAAGTTTATCCATGGATGCTAGTATTAAAGGCCTGAGTGCAGTCCTGGCATAAGTGGTCAATGGGGAAGTTAAGGTGGTGGCCTTTGCCTCTCATTCATTGAAGGGGGCTGAAGAATGATATTCTGTTATTTGACGAGAGGGGTTTCAGTCCATTCTTCATTTCAAAATTTTCTTGTGGGAAATACCTTAAATGGTAAGGTCAGATCATGTACCTCTCGTTTGGATTTTTATGTGCAGAGACTTAAAGAATGTATCTTCGAGGATCAGGAGGTGGACAGGGGGTTTGTCTAATTACAATTTTATGGTGGAATATGTACCTTCTTCTAAAACAGTACAGCAGATTGTTTATCAAGGATGCCAATTGGTCATTGCGAGAGCAATTGTGAAAGTGTGTTTATAAACTGGGTGTGTGGACCAGCATAAGAGGACAATGAGTGAAAGGCAATCTCAACAGATTCTGGTCTGCAATAACTGAAGGAGTTCATTGTAAAGGGGTGGCCTAACAAGAAGGAAATATCATCAGCTTTAGATGGGCTTTTTGTTTAGGGTTAGCTGAGCATTGTTGAAAGGACAGTATTCAGAGGAAAATGTATTGTGCCTCCCTGTGTCTTGAGAGAGAAAATAACCAATTTGGTTAAAGTAGGGAAGGAATAAGACAAAAGCGAGGATCCATGAGTGGTATTGGTGGCCAGGAATGGATCATAAAGTGGAGGAAGTAGTGAAAGATTGTTGGCTTTATAAGAACAATGATAAGTCATAGAAGACCCATATGAGTCCCTTGTCCCTTGTGGAAGTTGCAGTAGGATCACAAACCAATTGGGGATGGATATTGGTGGTCCCTTTCACTTATTAGCTCATGATGAACATTATGTCATGCTTCCGGTACACTCTACATCTTAATGGGTTGTCACATAGGCGGTCATTCCAACCTTGGCGGTAAAAGCCGCTTACCGCTGTCAGAAGACCGCCAACGGCCGCGGTAAACCGCCACGGTCATTCTGACCCACAACAGGCAAACCGCCAAAATACAGACATCCACAAAAGTCCGCAACACCAAAGGGCAGCGAGAAACTGGCGATGACCAAACCTCCACCGTCACGCCAACAGAAATACGCCCACACTATCACGACACACGAATCCACGCGGCGGTCTTTCAACCGCGGTATACCATTGGCGGTACACACCGGCGCGCTCAAAATACACACACACTTACAAAACACAGCCACATTGGACAATTACAAATACACACACCTGATACACATACACACACCACTCCCACACACCCAACACAATATAAAACACACACCCACATCACCCTCAAACCCCCACTCCTACAGAATCGGGACCACGCACTGAGAAAAAGAGATCTGAGCACCCAGATGCGCATTTTACTTTCACCCAGCAATATTTCCACGCACTTCACACAACACACCAATACACATCACCACACAATCCACCCCACACATCACCCACACCATCCCATGGCACCACAAAGACACCCCAGGTTCTCGGAGGATGAACTCAGGGTCATGGTGGAGGAAATTGTACGGGTAGAGCCACAGCTCTTCGGAACACAGGTGCAGCACACCACCATTGCCAGGAAGATGGAGCTATGGAGCAGAATAGTCGATAGGGTCAAATCTGTGGGACAGCACCCAAGAAATAGGGACGACATCAGGAAGCGGTGGAACGACCTACGGGGGAAGGTGCGTTGAATGGTATCCAGGCACAACATCGCAGTGCAGCGGACTGGCGGCGGACCCCCACCTCCTCCCCCAGAATTTACAACATGGGAGGAGCAGGTCTTGGCAATCCTGCATCCTGAGGGCCTCGCAGGAGTAGGAGGAGGAATGGACTCTGGTAAGTCTCATCTTCACTACTTCATCCCCCCACCCCACCAGCATGCCAACTCATACCCCCACCCTCACCCTCACCCCCATCACATCCTGCTCCTTGCAAATGTCTACCCATCACAGCCCACCCATCCCAACCCCAAGCCCTGCATGCGACCACAAAGCATGGACACCCATCAACAAAGCATGCCCACTGCACATACCCATCCCCCCCAAACCACCGTCACAAAAGCCCCCACACGGGAATGCCAGCACTGGGGTACACGGGCACCCACCCATTACACGCAATGGCACACACAAATGCTAAAACCATACTTTTATACCCCTGCAGGACCCGAACGCCACGTCACCGCGCAGGAGGGTCCACAAATGTCCACTCCACCCCCAGAAGAGGCCCACAGTGAGGACAGCAGCTCTGTCGACCTGGATCTAGATGACCAGCCCGGCCCATCGGGGACCTCTGGACAGTCGGTTCCCCTCAGACAGCCACAGCCCATAGCAGACCTTCCACCCTCTGGGAACACCAGCATAGCACCCACCCAGCGGGCCCATACCTCTGTCCCCAGGACACGTCAATCAGCGGTGTGTCCACCACTACAGGGCACCCAGGTTAACCCACCACCCCAACAACAACAGGGACCTGGGGGCAGTGGTAGTGGGCACACGGTCCAGGGGACAGAGGCCCAGGGAAACAGGGGAACTGGGAGGGCTGCTGTGCCACAGGGGGGGGGACAGGCCCAGAGAACCCACTCTCCACGAGGCCCTCTCCTCCATCATGGGAGCCTACCACCACTCCCAGGAGACGATGGCGACGGTCCTGTCCAGGTTTCAGGAGATCCAGCTTCTGCAGGAGGAACAGTATTTGGGGTTCAGGGAGGAACTACGAAACATCAGTTCCGCCCTGGCCACCATTGTAGGGGCTCTGAATCAGGTAGTCACCACATTGCGGAACACTGTGGCACCACAAAGGGCCCCCGACACTAGCATGGACCAAGAACTGCCAACCACCTCTGCCGGCGCTAGTGGACAGGAGGCCCCGCCACAGGACCAACAGGCCACCAGCACCCCACCCCCTGCAGAAGGAGAACCACCCCGCAAGCGGGCCCTGAGATCCAGGAAGAAGACAGAGTAAGATGCCAAGACCCCCGCCAGGAAAGGATACCTCCCTGATTGTCATCCCACTGTCCCACATTGACACCCTGTCCATCCTTATACTGCCCATGCTCCACTTTCCACAGGCATTTGGACAATGCACCTGTGATACTAATAGTCTGGACTCTGCCATGGACAATCCTCCACCATCACCCCTCACCGATTTGCAATCACCCACCAATATAGAGCACTGAAATAAACACAGTTATTGCACAAAACAATCCGGAGTCTGGCTGTGAGTTTGTACAAATGTATTAGACATTACTGTGCCAAAAATGCATATTTACATTGTGATGCCAACATACCACTGTCACACAGCTGTAGTCCATGGGGAAACAAAGCAGATGTCACGCAGTAGGGCCCACATCTCTGAAATTGGAAGGGAAAGTCACAACTCAGTTACCATACACTGGGGGAAAAGGTCAGACAGTAGAGAGGTAGTAGGGGTTAAGTATATGTAATATGCCGGGTTGGAATCTTACCTGTGTGTCATTGAAAATACTGCTGTATTACTGCGTTCCTGTTGTCTATGTCGTTCTCTTCGGCTTCCTTGTCTTCACTCTCCACAGGCTCCACAGCTGCTACAACACCACCATCTGGCCCATCCTCCTGCAGAAAAGGCACCTGGCATCGCAAAGCCAGGTTGTGAAGCATACAGCAGGCCACGATGATCTGGCACACCTTCTTTGGTGAGTACAATAGGGATCCACCTGTCATATGGAGGCACCTGAACCTGGCCTTCAGGAGGCCGAAGGTCTGCTCGATCACCCTCCTAGTTCTCCCATGGGCCTCATTGTACCGTTCCTCTGCCCTTGTCCTGGGATTCCTCACTGGGGTCAGTAGCCATGACAGGTTGGGGTAACCCGAGTCACCAATTAGCCACACACGTTGCCTCTGGAGTTGACCCATCACGTAAGGGATGCTGCTATTCCGCATGATGTACGCGTCATGCACTGAGCCAGGGAACTTAGCATTAACATGGGAGATGTACTGGTCTGCCAAACACACCATCTGTACATTCATAGAATGATAACTCTTCCTGTTTCTGTACACTTGTTCACTCCTGCTGGGGGGTACTAAAGCCACATGGGTCCCATCAATGGCACCTATGATGTTGGGGATATGTCCAAGGGCATAGAAGTCACCTTTCACTGTAGGCAAATCCCCCACCTCAGGGAAAACGATGTAGCTCCTCATGTGTTTCAGCAGGGAAGACAACACCTTGGAAAACATAGGCTGGGACATCCCTGATGATATGGCCACTGTTGTTTGAAATGACCCACTTTCAAAGAAATGGAGTACTGACAGCACCTGCACTAGAGGGGGGATCCCTGTGGGTTTGGCGGATTGGTGACATCAGGTCTGGCTCCAGCTGGGCATACAGTTCATGAATAGTGGCTCGGTCAAGCATATATGTCAGTATGACATGTCTTTCCTCTATTGTCGACAGATCTTCCAGCGGTCTGTACACGGGAAGATTCCTCCATCTCCTCGCATGTCCCAGCAGACGGGGCCTATGAAGGACAACAGCGAGCACAGAGTCAATCAACCCACAGGTACGTAACCACAGCTTGCACAAAACACGATTCCCAATGCATTGAATGGCTTGTATGAGTGTTGATGCAAGGCCTAGGTATGTGTGACGCAGTAAAAAGTAAGCCATGTGGGCCCTTGAAATGGCGGCTGCCTGACCTGTGAAGTGTGACAATGGGATGTGAGGTAAATGCGCTGGCGTGGCACACCGTGGCGGTAGGCGGTCAAATATTGCGGCGCTAAGCAGCATTGGTTAACATTGAACCCTATGGGTCTCAGGAGCCAATGACGATGTGCGCCGGCGGTTGCGGTACGCACCGCCGCGGTACGCACTGCCACGGGCGTGACATCCATTTTCTATCGGCTTAATCACTCGATACCTGATCTTCGACAGGAGAGGACCTACACTGCAAGTGCTGCTGTGACCTCGGTTTGGAAGAGACAATGGCTCATGCGACTGGGGAAAGGGCCCCTGCCTTCACTGCTCAGGAATTGGATAAACTCGTGGATGGGGTCCTCCCCCAGTATGCGCTACTCTACGGTCCTCCAGACCAACAGGTAAGTACACTGGGGCCATGCTTAGTGGCCAATGCCTGTGTTGAGTGGGGTGGATGAAACATGGTGGGGAGGGGAGCGATTGAGGCATGCATCAAACGACGGATGAGAGCATGAGCCACATGGCAAGGGTAGGGATGGGGGGCCACTCACATTGAGGGTGCAGAAGGTGATGACTCTTTTTCTCCCCCTGTACATTTCACATAGGTCAGCGCCCACCAGAAGATTGATATTTGGCGTGCCATCGCCAAGGACGTCCGGACCGTGGGGGTCCACCACAGACGGGGCACCCACTGCCGGAAGAGATGGGAGGACATCCGACGCTGAAGCAGGAAGACGGCGGAGGCTCAGCTGGGGATGGCCTCCCAACGTGGGAGGGATACCAGTCGGACTTTGACCCCCCCTGATGTTCCGGATCCTGGCGGTGGCCTACCCCGATTTGGATGGGCATGTGAGGACATCACAGCAGACACAAGGGGATGAGTACACTCTTATTCTGGTGACTTTGCGCGCAGTGGAGGTGTCTGGGTGGGGGAGGAGGGCTTTGGGTATCCCTAGGCCAGGGCGATTTCTGTAGGCTAGGCCCCTCCGTGCCCCCGCCCCCCACCTCTTTAGGGTGCCAAGTACAGCTATTCATGGCCCTGTGTCATCTATGTGTGCAGATGTCGTCCATAGGTTTGTAGGCCATGTCACACGGATTGAGTAGTGGACCCCAAGTGCGCGGCGTAGTGCAGGGGGCTTCTGTGTCTGTCCTGTCCGCCAACGGTGTCGCCAATGCATGCACTCAATATGTCTTTATTTTCTCCCCCCCCCCCTTTTTTGTGGTTTTCTTGTTCATGTGTGCATTAGCATCATCAGGCGGAGGAGAAGTGGCATCGGAGCACGAGGGAG
Organism: Pleurodeles waltl; assembly: GCF_031143425.1. NCBI lineage: Eukaryota > Metazoa > Chordata > Amphibia > Caudata > Salamandridae > Pleurodeles > Pleurodeles waltl. The sequence continues at coordinate 1,036,490,557 of NC_090448.1, read as the reverse complement.
CTGCATCCCACATGGCCATGGAGGCCCATGCAACGGATTCCGATTTCACCAGTGGGACGGAGGGCGAGGGGAGCTCCACAGCGGGGACTCGGGCAGACATAAGTGACACGGACTCATCCTCTGAAGGGAGCTCCCTTGTGGTGGCGGCAACATCTGTGCCCCCGCAACAACAGGTACAGCCGCCACCCAGCGCACCAGCACCGCCCTCCCAGCAGCCCCTCAGCATTTGCCCCGTGCCCGCTCACCCAGGAAGGTGGGCATCTCCTTCGCCCCAGGCACCTCAGGCCCTGCCCCAGTCACCCCTGCTGCCCTCAGTGAGGAGATCATTGACCTCGTGAGGACGCTCACTGTTGGGCAGTCTACCATATTTAATGCCATCCAGGGTGTTGAAAGAGAGGTGCACCAGAGTAATGCATACCTGGAGGGCATTCATTCTGGTCAGGCTGCCCTTCAGCGATCGTTCAACACTCTGGCCTCAGCACTGATGGCAACCATTGTCCCTGTCTCTAGCCTCCCCCCTCCAACTTCCTCCACCCAGACCCTATCACCTGTACCTCTGCCTATCCCAGACACACCATCAGACCAGCCTGCACACACCTCAACACCCAAGGGAAGCTCAGGCAGACATAAGCACCACACATCACACAGGCATTCACCCAAGCAACATCCACATACAGACATACCAACACCCACTGCCTCCACTGTGTCCCCCTCCTCCTCGTCTCCCTCCTCCCTCCCTGTCACGTCTCCACTCACACCTGCATGCACTACATCTTCAGCCACTACATCCATCACCAGCACACACACCAGAACCCCCCGCACACGTGCAGTCACCACCCCCACTGCCATTTACACGTCCCCTGTGTCCTCTCCCAGGGTGTCTGTGACCCCCTCTTCCAAGATACACAAACGCAGGCAGCCACCCACCCAACAGCCATCCACCTCACAACAGCCTCCAGCCCAAGCACCTGCACCCAAAGACACCAGACTTCAAACTCCTACAACCACATCCTCTTCCTCCACTCCCATACCCACTACACCTACCCCTCCCATTGATCCTAAAAAGCTTTTCCTGTCCAAAATTAACCTCTTTCTACCAACTCCCCCACCCCGTCCATGTCATATGACTCCAGTCAGCACCTCAGCCACCACAAAACCGGGCCCTGTCATGACAGTCTGCCATGGACTATGGAGTCCCCCACCCTCCAGGGCAGCCAGTTCAGTACGGAGCCAAGGCACGGGCAGCCCACCCCGGTGAAACAATCAAAGATAGGCAGTGGCCGGCGCGAGAGGGTGAAGACACCAGGCACAAAAACCCCTACCATGGCTCCGGCAGGAGGTGTGGAGACAGCTGTCACACCGCCCAAGGTGGGGAAGGGCCACAGGCAATCAGGGAAGGCTGGGAAGGGCAGCACACCCGACAAGACCGCCATCAGCCCAGCTGGCCAGGAGGGCCCCGCCAGCCCCATCCCAGGTGGGCAGGAGGCCACCAACATGCCCGGCACTGCAGCCCAGGAGGGCCCCGCCAGCCCCATCCCAGGTGGGCAGGAGGCCACCAACATGCCTGGCACAGCAGCCCAGGAGGGCCCCGCCAGCCACAGGACAGATGGGCAGGAAGGCACCGCCAGCCTCAGGACAGGTGGCAAATGAGCTCCACGCCATGGCCAGATCCGCTGAACTGGGCTCTTCATCTCTAGCACTGCTGAACTGGGCCCTTCATCTCAAGCACCGCTGAACTGGGCTCTTCAACTCAAGCACCGCTGAACTGGGTCCTTCATCTCAAGCACCGCTGAACTGGGCACTGCCGTCTCAAGCACCGCTGAACTGGGCACCGCCGCCTCAAGCACCGCTGAACTGGGCTCTTCATCTCAAGCACCGCTGAACTGGGCCCTTCATTTCAAGCACCGCTGAACTGGGCCCTTCATCTCAAGCACCGCTGAACTGGGCTCTTCATCTCAAGCACCGCTGAACTGGGCCCTTCATCTCAAGCACCGCTGAACTGGGCACCGCCGTCTCAAGCACCGCTGAACTGGGCACCGCCGTCTCAAGCACCGCTGAACTGGGGCCTTCATCTCAAGCACCGCTGAACTGGGCTCTTCATCTCAAGCACCGCTGAACTGGGCCCTTCATCTCAAGCACCGCTGAACTGGGCACCGCCGTCACAAGCACCGCTGAACTGGGCACCGCTGTCTCAAGCACCGCTGAACTGGGCTCTTCATCTCAAGCACCGCTGAACTGGGCCCTTCATCTCAAGCACCGCTGAACTGGGCACCGCCGTCTCAAGCACCGCTGAACTGGGCACCGCCGTCTCAAGCACCGCTGAACCATGAGCGCCAGGGGCAGGCCCGCATCTTAGTCGGGCAGGGCTGCACGAAGCAGTCTGGGCACCAGGCCCCACCCAGAACCAGTGGAGACTGTTATCCACTTGTGAGACTGTGGCTTTGCACTCCCCAGGATGTAACAGTGGGCAACCCACCCACTGTAGAGACTTGAGAGACTGTGGCTTTGCACTCCCCAGGATTGAACAGTGGGCAACCCACCCACTGTCCGGACTTGAGAGACTGTGGCTTTGCACTCCCCAGGATTGAACAGTGGCCATGGAGGCCCCTCGTGGATCTGGCGTCGTGGACTCATCTGGCTGAGGTGCCCCCCCTTCCCTTCCCCCTGAGGTGCCTGTAGTTTTGCTATCTGATGCCCCTGCAGTGTTCTCTCCATTGGAGTCAGGTATCTTGTGTGGGCTTTGCCCATGTGATTTGGGCCCAGTGGTCCACGGACAATACATGCTACAATGCTCGGACTTGTACATTTATGTACATAACAGTTTTTGATGTAGAATTATATTTTTAAGCCAGTAATACAATATATTCCTATGTTTAGAATCATTTCCTTTTGTGTTTGCATTCTTCCGGGGGGGTTGGGGGGTGTCACTCTGATGTGTTGATACGCATTGATGTGTGTGTTGTAGTGGGTGAGGGTGAGGGTGGGTGTGTCGCGTATGTGTGTACCCGTAATATTTTCTCCACCCCCCTCCCCTGTGTCGTAGGTGCAGTACTCACCGTTGTCTTCTGCGCCGGCGTTCGTGCTCCTGGTAGAGGAGTAGGAACACAATCGCTGGGAGTATGTGGAGTTCGGGTTCCATGCTGTCCTTATTCCTTGTGGGCTGTATGGAGGTGAGCGTTTTCCCTTCGAAATGGCTGTTTCCACCGTGTTTTTATCGGCGGGAATACCGCCCCGGAAAAGGTGGCGGATTGGTAGGTTGTGATACAGTGGGCGGTACATTGTCTCCCGCCTGTCTGTTGGCGGTGACCGCCGCGCTGTTTGTTTGTGCCGCCGTGGCAGGCGGTGTGGTAATGTGGCTGTCTCTGTTGGCGGTTTCCGCCAGGGTCGGAATTCCATTTTTTTCCCGCCAGCCTGTTTGCGGTTTGGCCGCTGGTTTAACACCGACCGCCAGGGTTGGAATGACCCCCTTAGTGTGTGTCATCTGTAAATCCTGTAACAGTTATTGAATTTCTGAAGGAGGAATTTTCAAGGGAGATAATAGCCACAAGTCTTGTCACAGACAATGGCATGCAAGTTGTTTCCCAGGAAATATGTGATTATCTGAAGGAGTTCTCTACCATATATTTTAAGGCAGCACTCTATTCTCCTCAAGTCAAATCTAATTGCCACGGAAAATACACAATTCTATATTTCGATTTGGAAGACGAAACAAGATAGAAACATTTACTTTTTGTTAAAAGGAGGGTTATCCTGACTTGGTGTTTGACCATTAGGGTGAGCCAGTGAAGGTTGTTCACATGTGCCTCAAATAAGAAAGAAGAAGAAAATTGAGCCTCAACCTAATGATAGTTTTGATTGCCATAGACATTGTCTAGGTGAGAAGTTATCAGGGAATGTACTATGATTTTCTTGACTGATGCATTAAAGGGGGAACATGTTTTTCTGAGCAGCCAAAGAAGCCTAAAATAGGTGCTAGAGACCTGCCTGATTTGTTTGGAAAAAGAGAGGTTGAGATCAAGAAGAACACCAAGTTGTTTAGCCTGAATGGTATGTGCAGGGGTTATGTTGATATCATTGAACATATTTATTGAAGCAGATTTATTAATCACCATATCAGTATGATTTTGTAGAAAGTGTCTATATCTCCCTCTGATTATTGGCATCTCCAACTTGCTGAAGTGGGTCATATCCCAGCTTTTGCCAGTCTGTAAAGAGACTAGTGTCATCTATGTATGAGTTTGAAGTAACACATTTTCAACCTAGGTTCTTGAATGTGTTGCTCATGGTTTGAGAAAAACCCAGACCAGACTTTCACTGTGTACTCGTTTTGAAGTCTGTGTGACCATCATCTTTTGAATAGTGTTAGAAATGGGGTCTAAAGTTGGCAGAGGTATTCACCCTTGTCCAAGTAGGGACCACAATCCTAGTCAGGGTAAGTCACACACAATCCATATTATCACGTTTCTCCCCTCTGGTAGCTTGGCACTGAGCAGTCAGGCTTAACTTAGAAGGCAATGTGTAAAGTATTTGTGCAATAAATCATACAGTAACACAGTGAAAACATTACAGAAATACACCACACAGTTTTAGAAAACTAGATAATATTTATCTGAATAAAATAAGGTCAAAACGTCAAAGATTCAAAAAGCACAAGTTGAAATATCACTTTTGCAAGCTTTAACAGAGTCTTAATCCTTCGAAACCAACAGTTGTCTCTTTGTTACACATATTACCTGGTATCTGTCAAAAATTATGATGCATAGCGGCCGCAGAGGAGGAGATTGCTGGAAAAATAAGGTGTGCATCAGATTTTTCGGCTCAGCACAGACGATGCGTTATTTCTTTCCACGCTGCAAGGGGTATGCGTAATTTTTCGGAACAGAGTATTGGTTCCTCACTGAGATCAAGGTATTTGGATGCCCAGAGACGATGTAGGGACAATTCCTTGTTGTCCTGGAAGAATGCATGGGCTCTGCATCAATCCGGTAGGTGATGCATCAAATTTTCAGTCTCAAGGCAGACAGTGCGTCAAATTTCCACTCCGGAATTGGGACTGCATCATTCCCATCAGCTGTGCGGTGATTTCTCAGTCACAGTGCAGGCTTCGCATCCATTCCCTCAGGCGGTGCAATGATTTTTGATGCACAAGGAGTTTCCTGAAGAGATGAAGTCTTTAGCCCTGAGATTTAAGAAAACAGGAGGCAAGCTAAATCCAAGCCCTTGGAGAACACTTTTGGGAAGGCAGAGACGAGGCCTAAGCCCATTGCTGCACACCTGGAAGTCACAGGAGCCTGACTAGGGGTAGATGGCTATTACCAGTAGTGGGGTTAGGGTGCCACAGAGCTTGCCTAACAAGGGACCTAGCCTACCAAGTTCGCCCTGGCCTAGGGGAACCCACAGCCCACTTCGACCACCCAGACACCTCATAAAGCGCGCTGAGTCAGCTGAATTAGAGTGTACTCACCCCCTTGTGGCTGCTGTGATTGCCCTCAAGTGCCCATCCAACTCACGATAGGCCACCGCCAGGATCTGGTACATCAGGGCGGTCATGGTGCGACGGGCACCCCTTCCACGTTGGGAGCCCTCTTCTTGCTCCAGCAGCGCAGGTCCTCCCATCTTTTCCGGCAGTGGGTGCTCCGTCTATGGTAGACCCCCAGGGTCTGGACGTCCTTGTGGATGGCACGCCAAATACCCTTCTTCTGGTGGGCGCTGACCTAGAGGAAAAGTGAAGTAAAAATGGATGTTTCTATCCCGTACATTTCATCTCACTCATTGCCAAATACCTCCCACCCTGGCCCAGACATACATACAAACACAATCCTGACATGCTGGCCTGTCCCCCTCCCCACCCTCTTCCATTCACGACACTCCATACAATCATGTGCCATCCACCATGTTCACAGTGTACTCACCTGTTTGTCTGGAGGACCGTACAGTTGCGTGTACTGAGGGAGGACACCATCCACCAGTTTCTCCAACTCCTCCGAAGTGAAGGCAGGGGCCCTTTCCCCAGACACTGTCGCTTCCAGACACAGGTCACAGCAGCACTTGCACGTCCGCGGTGGTGCATACCGTCACCACCAGCGTACATCGTCATTGGCTCCTGGGACCCATAGGGCCCAATGTTAACCAATGCTGAATTGCGCCGAAGTTCTTTGACCGCCCACCGCGACGGTGCACAACGCCAGCGCAGTTTCCTCATGTCCCCTTGTCCCACCTTACACGTCAAGCAGTCGCCATTTCAGGGGGGCCACATGGCATGGAAGAAAAATGTGTCACACCTATTTAGGCCTGGAATACGGGCAGATAAAGGCACATTGCGAATTTTCCACGTTTAACAAATAACACATTGTGATACCTAAGTGTTGGATGACCCTCTGCTCGCTGTTCTCCTCCATAGGGCACGTCTGCTGGGGCAGGTGATGAGATGGCGTCATCCTCCAGTGTACAGACCCCTGGTGGACATGTCGAAAATGGAAGAGAGACACATCATTATCACATACAGACTTGATCGTGCAACAATCCTGGAACTGTGTGCCCAGTTGGAGCCAGACCTGATTTCAGCTATCTGCCATCCCACAGGAATCCCCCCTCTAGTGCAGGTTCTGTCTGTACTCCATATCCTGACCAGTGGGTCTTTTCAAACAACAGTGGCCATGGCATCAGGGATATCCCAGGCAATGTTCTCTAACGTGTTGTCCAGGGTGTTATCTGCCCTGCTGAAACACACGCGCAGCTTCATCGTTTTCCCTCAGGTGGAGGATTTGCCCACAGTGAAAGGTGACATCTATGCCCTTGGACATATCCCCAACATCATTGGTGTCATTGATGGTACACATTTGGCATTTGTCCCCCCCCCCGCAGGAATGAACAGGTGTACAGAAACCGGAAAAGCTACCATTCACTGAATGTGCAGATGGCGTGTTTGGCCGACCAGTACATCTCCCATGTGAATGCCAAGTATCCTGGCTCTGTGCATGATGCTTACATTTTGAGGAATAGCAGCATCCCTTATGTGATGTGGCAACTCCAGAGGCACCGTGTGTGGCTAATAGTTCAGCCCAAGGTCCCAACACAGTTGACATAGGTGTCTGGGTATGGGGTTCTCCCTAAGGGTTAGTGTCTGTCTAACAGTTGTCCCTCAACATTTGCAGGTGACTCTGGTTTCCCCAACCTATCATGGCTACTGACCCCAGTGAGGAATCTCAGGACAAGGGCAGAGGAACGCTACAATGAGGCACATGGGCGAACTAGGAGGATTATAGAACGCACCTTCGACCTCCTGAAGGCCAGATTCCTTCTGCCTCCATCTGACAGGTGGCTCCCTATACTACTCACCGAAGAACGAGTGCCAGACATTCGTCGCCTGCTGTATGTTGAACAACCTGGCTTTGCGACTCCAGGTGCCTTTTCAGCAGGAGGATGGGCCAGATGGTGGTCTTGTGGCAGCTGTGGAGCCTGTGGACAGTGAAGAAGAGGAGGCAGAAGAAGAAGATGTAGACAACCGAAACAACATCATCATGCAATACTTCCAGTGAGACAGAGGTAAGAAGATGTAACTGATTCCCACATCTCATACTATTGTTGGAGCTAGCATAAGTCTGTCATTTACACTCAGTGTATGGACCCTGACTTGTTACTTTGCCTTACCATTTCACAGATCTGGGTCCCACTTTGTGCCATCTGATATGTTTACTGCTGGCCTACAGCTGTGTTACATTGGTATGTGAACAAGTACATTGACATTACTATATTCCAGAGGTTTTGCAATTACACTTTGTGAAAGCATAGACTGACTCCAGATTGTTTTGTGATTCAAGTGTGTTTATTTCTGTGCAAATAAGTGGAGGGGGTGTGAAATGGGCTGGGGTGATGGTGGAGGAATGTCCATGGCACAGTCCAGTCTATTTGTTTCACAGGTGCATTGTCCAATGGGGCACAGGGAGTGGAGCAATGACAGTTTAAGGTGGACAGGGTGTCAAAGTGGGACAGAAGGGTGAAATTCAGGGGGGTCTTTTTTCCTGGCAGGGGTCTTGACAATGTTCTCTGTCTTGTTCCTGGATCTCAGGGACCGTTTGCGGGGTGGTTCTCCTTCTGCAGGGGGTGGGGTGCTATTGGCCTGTTGTTCCTGTGGCGGTGCCTCCTGTCCACTAGCTCTGGCGGAGGTGGAGGGCTGTTCATCATCCAGGCTAGTGTCAGGGGCCCGTTGGTGTGCCACTGTGTCCCTCCTGGTGTTGACAAGGTCTGCCAGCACCGCTGCAATAGTGACCAGGGTGGTGTTGATGGACTTCAAGTCCTCCCTGACCCCCAGGCAGTGTTCCTTCTGCAGTCGCTGGGTCTCCTGAACCTTGGCCAGTACCGTGTCCATGGCCTCCTGCGAATGGTGGGAAGCTCCCATGATGTTGGAGAGTGCCCTGTGGAGAGTGGGTTCCCTGGGCCTGTCCTCCCCTTGCCTCACAGCAGTTTTCCCAGATTCCCTGTTATCCTGTGCCACTGTCCCCTGAACCGTGTGCCTGATCGTCCTGTGTTAGTGGGTTTGCCTGGGTTCCCTGTAGTGGTGGACACGCTGCTGATTGATGTGTCCTGGGGACAGAGGGATGGTCCCACTGGGTGGTTGCTGTGGCAGTTTTTCCTGAGGGGGGAGGTTCAGTGGTGGTTTGTGACTGTGTCAGGGGAACCGACTGTCCCGAGGTCACTGATGGGCTGGGCTGGTCATCTTGATCCAGGCGTGCAGAGCTGCTGTCGTCACTGTGGGCCTCTTCTGAGGGAAGACTGGATATGTCTGGCACCTCCTGTCCGGTGATGTTGGGTAGGGGTCCTGTTGGGGTGTGAATGCATAATCTTAGTATCTGTGTGTGCCATCTTGTGCAATGGGTGAGTTAACCTCTACTCCTGTGCTTGCATTATTGCTGTGGCCCTGATGTGATTGGTGATTTTGGGGCATGAGTGAGTCTCTCTACTGGACATGCTTTGATGATGGGGTGGGGGGGATAAAGTAATTAAGATATGACTTACCAGAGTCCAGTCCTCCTGCTAGTCCTGCGAGGCCCTCAGGATGCATGATCACCAAGACTTGCTCCTCCCATGTTGTTAGTTGTGGGGGAGGAGGTGGGGGTTCACCGCCAGTCCTCTGTACAGCAATCTGGTGTCTGGATACCACGGAAGGTACCTTCCCCCGTAGGTCGTTCCACCTCTTTCTGATGTCTTACCTGGTTCTTGGATGCTGTCCCACTGCATTGACCCTGTTGACGATTCTCCGCCATAGCTCCATCTTCCTAGCAATGGATGTCTGCTGCACCTGTGATCCGAATAGCTGTGGCTCTCCCTGTATGATTTCCTCCACCATGACCCTGAGCTCCTCCTCAGAAAACCTGGGGTGTCTTTGAGGTGGTCTTTGAGGTGCCATGATGTGGTGTGGGTGATGTGTGAGGTGCTGTCTGTTGTGATGCATGAGGGGATGTGTTTGTGTGTGTTGTTTGAGGTTCGTGGATGTTGTATAAGTGATGGTGGTGTGTGTCTGTGGATGTTGGTGTTGTGTTAGCTAATCTCTCTCTCTGACCTTCTTTCAAAATTTTGGTTGTAAGGGTTTGTGGGTGATGTGGGTGTGTGCTTCATATTGGATTGGGTGTCTGGGTGTGGTGTGTGTATGTGTATCAGGTGTGTGTATTTCGAATTGTCCAATGTGGTTGTGTTTTGTAAATGTGTGTGTATTTTGAGCGCTGCGGTGTGTACCGCCAATGGATTACCGCGGTTGAAAGACCACCACGTTGGTTCGTGGGTCGTGATAGTGTGGACGTATTCCTGTTGGCGTGACGGGGTGGGTTTTGGTATCACCAGTTTATCACTGACCTTTGGTGTGACGGACTTGTGTGGGTGTCTGTATTGTTGCAGATTCCGAGCTGTGAGTCATGATACCTGTAGCGGAATTCCGCAGCCACAACAGTATGTTGGCAGTCTTCATCAAGGCAGAAATCGGGATTTACCACGAGGGTTGTATTGAGGGCCATAGTATCTACAGGTCCAGGAGAGTACTGAAGAATGGTTCTGAGAGTCTCCTTGTCATACATGGTCGCCCACTTTGAAGTGAACAAAACTTCTGCAGTTTTCTCCCTAAAGAAATGTCCTTAATTCTTTGCCTCTCTGTAGCGGTCACAATAGGCCAGTATGAAGTCTTTTGTGTGTGAGTTGAAGAAAAGTCTTTGAAATTTATGTGTGCTCCCTCATAAAGTGAGAATGGCGCACCCTACCAACACTCAGACCCTCTTTTGCAATACTGTCCACCAAGGATCTTATTTTTCCTATATCCTTTTCTATTCCATCCCATATTAGCTGCCCAAAATTTCCTAACATTTTGTTATTTTGATTACCCTCAGCATATTTTTCCAGCATTTTTAATGATTATCTCTCTATTCTCTCCTTTTGCATATTTACTCCTAATTCAGCCGTTAAACACTCTACAACTTGGTTTATTACTCCATTGTTCCAATTTAAAAAATCATCAGGTACCTCTTTCCGCTGAATTACTTCTTGCTGCTGCTGGAAATCGCTCAAGAGACTTAGGCCCTGATTTATACTGTTTGGTGCAAAACTGCACTAACGCAGTTTTGCAACAAAAAGATTAGCACCGGCTTGCACCATTTCTGTGCACCAGCCGGCATCATATTATGGAATGGTGCAAACTGGTGCAAAGGTAAGCTAGCGTGAAAAAAATGACGTTAGTCGGGTGGGACTGGCGGTATGAAAGAAGGGGGTTTTGCACCAAAAAATGACATTAGGCAGGTTAGAGTAAAAAAAAAAAAAAATTACTCTAAACTGCCTAGAGTCATTTTCTGATGCAAAACCATCCACACCACATGACTCCTGTCTTAGAAAAGACAGTAGTCATGCCCACCACCCCAAGGGCCAGCACAGGGGGACCAGGGTCTCCTGGGCATGGCTATTGCACCCAGTGCCATCTAGGGGGACCCATTTCAGGACCCCCAACTGCACTTAAAGAAAAGAAAAACTTACCTGTACTCACCTATACTTACCTGGGATGGGGTCCCCCATCCTCCGCTGTCCCTCTGGTGTGGGTGTGGGTGTCCCTGAGGCATGGGGAGAGCACCGGTGGGCTTATTCCATTGTGTTCCACCATGGAAATAGGCCCACAGGTCCCCTAACGCCTGCCCTGACCCAGGCGTTAAATAATGGTGCAAAGGAAGCTTTGCACCATTATTTGGCCCTTCCTCCCCCAGTGCATGATTTTAGCATGGGGGGGATACATATGGTGCTAAGGCCATAGAGTCATTTTTTCCACGGGAACGCCTACTTTGCATCTCATTGACGCAAAGTAGGTTCCACATTCAAAAACTGACTCTAAGTCCATAAATTTGGTGCTAGACGGGTTTAGCGCCAAAGTATAAATATAGAGTTAGTTTTGCACCAAATATGCGTAAAGAAAAAGACACAAAATTCAGGGCAAAACAAGTATAAATATGCCCCCTAGATGTTTGTCAGTGATTATTTATGTGCTTAGCCTGGGGTATTCTCATTGTAATGGTATATTTCTTTCCCTATGTTTTCTTATCCCCATACTTACCATAAAATGCAGTGGCCAGTGATCACTTCCCTCTGTGCCTAGGACCCTAAAGCCCTCCACTGTGCAGAAAAAACATGAATTGATGAAGAATAATCTACTGTTTGTCTTGATGGACGATCATTGCTAATACGTCTATTTACACCAAACAGCCCAGTAGCTAAGAAGTTTTGTAACACTACATCATGTGCAGTTACCGTATTTTTCTATAACAAATCTCCATTTCGGGGATCCAATTTATGATTACAATCCCCTCTTATTTGCACCACATGGAATGCATATTCTGTGCATATCGTTTCAAAGTCTTTGTTCAGGAGCTCTTGATTGGGTACCATATTCTTCTGCATTCAATATCAGAATATACATACTAATGATTACCATATACATTTTGTACAGTTGAGCTAAACAATCCATTTGCTATTTACACTTAAAGCAATCACTTTTTGTTACTTTGGTTGAGATCACCGTCACCAGCCTCCCCGTACGATGACCTTGACACAGCCATTCACTTTTTTTAAGAAATCGGAAATCAGAAAAAAACATTAGCACAGCAACGTTTCTCACGAGCACATAAACTTGTATATTTCCTACAATTCTTTAAATAGTCCCATAGTTGATAACTCTATAAATCCAACTATGTTCCAAGATTGGATCTACAGGCTGTGCAAAATAACTTTCTCCTAATCTAGGCCGCTCATACACCCTGTTCTCCTTCATACTGAAATGCAAAGGAGTCTCATAGACATTCTAAGAGATTTCCTTCTCCAGAAATCGTGCTATCCGCTGTGAATTTATCTTTTCAAATAGTCGCCTGGGTGCCCCTTTTTTTAATCCTTTACCATCTAGTCTCAACCCTATCTGGTGATACAAAAAACTACAACTCATAGATTCTGTGGGGCATATTTAAGAGCACCTAGCACCACCGGAACATTACGTTTCATGATGCTCCAGTGGCGCTATGCCCTGTGCCGTATATACAAGGTGGCGTTAAGCCACTTTTTGTGGCTTAACACCACCTTGTACATACAGCCCCTTCACACGCAGCCCTTTGCTTGGAAGGGGCATGCAATTGGTGTTGCTCTGGGTGGGCCACAGCAACACCCATTGCATTTTGACGCTGCCTCAGATTTACGAGTTTTCATAAACCTGAGGCAGCGCCAAAATCTAGCCACCCAAGTGGTGGCGTTAGAATGGCACAATGAGGAGAAATGCTTTCATTTCTCCTTGTTTCTTGCTCTTTCTATGTGTGCTGCATTTTGAAGCACACATAAAAAGAACAAAACACCATTTAAGATTGTTTTTGTACTGCAAGGTGTACCTTCCTGCACAGAAACTATCTCCCCCTCAACGCATCCATCCTAGCACTATGGTGCAAGTATGGCTGCATTGGGGCAGAGCAGCAAATTTAGCACCGGTGAAGGGGGAAACACAGGGGTATGCCGTATTCTAGTAAATACATCACATCCCTGCATTTTGAAAGTGATGGTACACCACACTGCCAAATTTTGTGCAGCTCAGTGCACCATCATTTTCCATTAAATCTGTCCCTTTGTTTTCTATCTTGCATGCTTGTATTAGTTTAATACATTCTTTCTAGATCTTATCCCCTGCTTTTACTAAGGACGTCTTTACAATTTTCGAAAAAGTAAGACTGTTGTCACCTCCTTTACATCTTTCTTTTTGGCATAACCTACCTGCCTTATTTCATCTGTATACCTTTATCGCAGGCTAGGGCATTTCGAGAATGAAAACAAGAGTTGGGAGCGATTCAATGGGATTCATTTCCTTAACATTTTATCAATCTTCTGACCTGATAGACCCATAAATAACTTTTTCCTTGACTTTCTAACTTACTTGATTTATCCTCTATTCTGATCACAGCACTCTCCTCCTACCTATGTACTGTGCATTCCGTGTTCCGCAATCTTGACCCAGTCACTATTCCCACTCAGTATGTATCTACACCCCTTGAAAGCTAATACTCCTTGCTTTCTTAAGCTAGTATGGTGGTCGTGGTTCTACACCCTTACCTTTCTTTTTGGATGTTTCTCGCAAGTATGCATGTCTCCCTTGTCTCTCGTCAATATATCAGTCTCCTCCTTATATTTATCTAATCTGCCTTTCCTGACCTGGTAAATCTCCCTCTTTTGGGGTTTGTTGGTTTGTTTAAGGATGCATAGTTGCATGGCAAAATATTTGCCATCGCACTGTATATTGTTGGTAAATGGTAGTTGCATGAGTAAATTACATGGTTGAATTGGCTTATGACGGTGTGTGTTGCTGCATTGTTTGTTTTGAGTGTGTTGTACTGTGTATGTCTGGATGAAGGTAGATGCATTCGGACATTATTATGTTTGTGGTTGTGTGGCTATCGGCCATGGGCTGCTTGGCCATTGTACAGTCCTATCGACGTATGAATGTACCAGTCGCAGCTCACGCTGACTAAAAGGGGTGGGGCAGCATGTGCGGGAGAGAAGGGACAAGAATTAAATTAAAAACAATAATTTAAAAAAAAACACTTACCTGCGCTCCCGCGCCACTCCACTCATCTACCTCCTCCCGTCTCGCTACACGCAGGCACAGGCTCCCAGCCTGCCCTGCACCCAATCCTGACGCTGCTCAAAGCAGTTTCAGGATTGGCTGGGAGCGCCCAGCCAGGGCGCTCCGAGGCAGACTGGGAGCCTGTGCAGGCTCTGAGAGCCCTGTGCACATGTGTGTTTGGCCGGCCCTGGACGGCCGGCCGAACACACATGCACTCAGAGGGTTTACTCCCCCTCTTTGTTCGTCATCCCGTGGCCCCACCCATTTTCTCAAAAATATTATCATAACCGTAGTTTATGATCTTTTTTTGGAAACGGGTTGCAGCTGCCGCTGCTGGCGGGGACAACTCTTCTCCACCCATATGGGGGTGCCGCCCCTGGAATGTACGATTATTGCTATTTGGTTGGGTGTTTGTGGGTATTTGGTCATATGCATACATATATAAAGGTGTTTTTGCCATCAAATATGGTGCCAGGTTGATGGCTGTATGATTTCCCTGGGTTGTCAACCCTATGTTGGGAGATGTCTTGACTGAATGAAGGAATATATCAAAGTGGGAGTGTTGTCTTATGTTGTACTTAATGATATATGTTTGTGGTTTACCTTTTGTTTGGGTAGGTGTGGAATGTACCCAATGCTCAGTATTGTGGATCAAAGTTAAGGCTAATTTTATACTGTGAGGTTGGGAAACATTGGGAAGGTAGCAACTTAACCTTACATTTTTCTGAATTTTAATTTAATTTCAAAGCTACAAATACTATTTCTGTCATCCTTACATTATCTTTCAAATTCAGTTCCTTCATGGAATTTCTTTTGTTTTATAAATCAAATTTTGTAAGACAATACCTTTACCTTCTATCATGAGTTCAAACCTTCCATACTAAGTCAACATTAACTCCCACCCCTCCTATTATTTATGAAAGCTTGATGAGAGATGTGTTTTATGTGTTCAGGTGCAAACCATTCACAGATAAAGCATTATATTGAGTGGACACCAAGGACAAGCAATATGAATGTGTCTGTTGAAGAGTAATCAAGTCATCCTGTTTTAATAAAGCCTACCAGAATTTGTTCCTCTGTGACTCCATTCTGCTAGGTTACAAGTGAAATGCCAGTCATTCCTATCTTTTATTTAATTCACTACATTCTGTAGTGAATCCTAGTGTGTTTTAATGGGATACAGGAGTTAGCTTAGTCTTTGGCTTGCAGACTTGTGCCCCCGTCACCTAGTGACTTTTACCCAAATTAGCTTGCTCTGTTTTAGCGCATTTATTTAATTAAATCTTTGCATGGCTGCCTTGTTTTGAGTTAGGTCCATGTTTTAGTTTGTGTAATCAGTGCCACTGCGCTAAGGCATCAATATAAAGCTACAAAGATAAACAAACTGCAGGTGGTCACATTAGGTACTTTCCATCTTCACGATTTTGAGGGAATTGTTTATATAAATTACTGTCCCAAGCATGTCTTGTTATATATTGTTTGGGAACCGACCTATGACAGGAGTCCGAGCGGATCTGTATAAATACTCCTCACTTAAACGGAGAGTCAGAAGGATTCTGACCAGATGCCATCACTGCTATTGATGCTGTATGTTGCCTTGACGCTGACCCAGTCTTCAAGTCCTTGTGGATTCTGAGCTAGAGACCTCAATTCAAGGTAACACAGGTTTGGGGTTCATCTCATGGACATGGCATTGCAGATTAGGTTTATCACACCTAGCTCTCTTTTAGGTTAGAGATTAGGCCGTAGCCAAATGACCACACATATTTCAAATTAATGTACACTTGATACAGCTGATGCTCAGCTCTATATTTCATCAATGGCTGAATAGATTAGCTCATTCCCTGCACTTCTTCCTCCTTTTCAACACAAGGAAATCTGAATGAAGTTTGATTTTCAAAAAATTTTTTATGTCATAGGCTACATTTCAGAAAATAAGGCTACGAACATTATCAGAGGCTTCAATATCACTTTGGACAAGGAACAGCTATCATTCTCTGTTCCCACAGAGGCAGGTGTGATAAAGATTTACACACAACAGACTATATGAGATTACAAACCAGTCTCCACCTACCGTTCAAGGTAAAGTTAGAACAAGGAGCATCACTCATTATCTCAGTATGGTCATATGCCATTTCAACCATGCCACTCATTATCTGTCCATCCAGTGGTAAATTGATTACAAAAGAAGGCTCAAAAATAAGAACTTGCATCAGATTAGTAATATTTAAATCTATTTTATTTAAATGTTGAGAAATGGTAGAAGCAACACTACATAATGAATAAAACTGTGCAAATACAATATATATTTGTAAGATATGTGTTATATTAGCAAAGAGGTGTGAGAGCCACATTCGAATAACACTATCATCGCCAGAGTGAACTACAAGTGTCAGTAAATATGCCTGTGTTAACCCTCTGGTAGGTTGGTGCAATGCAATCAGGCCTAACTTAGAGGTGATGTGTAAAGTATTTATGCAGCACTTGAACAGTAATAAAGTAAAAACACAACACAATCAAAACCTCAGTCCAATTTAGAAAAGTAGAGTACATATTAAAAAAATAAATACACAAATAACATAGAAGCATTCCCAGAGTTATGAATTATTTAAGTTTAAAGTCAAAATGGTGGCAAGATTGCACTAAAAAACACAAAATACCAATCAAAGCTATCTGGTTGCACTGGACTGAGCAAAAGTCACAATTTCTGTCCAATTTCAGTTGAGTGCGGTTCATAGCCAGGGACCAGGTTCTTCCCAAAGTTTACCTTCTCACTCTGTCCAGTACCACACAAGGGGTCTCAGCTTGAGCTTCATATTGACAGGAGTCACAAGGAGATTGTTGTTGTCACAAAGCAGCTCACCATCAGAGCTTCGAGTTTGTGGGAGATTTGGGTGGCTGATTCTGATGTGAAGAGCTCTGAACATCTGGATTTTGACCTAGAGCTCAGTTCTTGAAGTTTACAGGTTGGATGTGTACTCTGACACCAGATAATGACACAGGGCCTTGGGAGGCACCTTTTTGGGGATCAGGACCCACTCTAGCCTCCCAAGCAGCAGGGTCCATGCAGGTTAAGTTGGAGCTGATTAGCTGTGCAGTTGCAAGGAAAGCCTTCTTGAGCTTGTTGTGGCCCTGTAGCTCAAACAGGAGATCAGTCCACTGGCTTGCTGGATACACCTCTGTGATCCTGAGTGCAATGTAAGCAAGCCTACTCTTTCTTCTTCAGACAGCTGGACTGTTCTCCTGAATCCTCACAGGATCCAGGTGTGTTCTGGATGGAGGATCTGAGGTTGCACCTTTTATACCTATTGCCAGCTTTTGTGCAGCCTCTGTGTCTTACCTTAATTAGTTCTGGTCAGTATGTTCTTCTTCCCTCGGTTTATGCTCCAATCTGTCTAAGGTAACAAAGGGCAGGGGGGCCCAGGTATGAGCTTTATTTGTCAATGACAGGGCAGGCAGCTTCCAAAGACAGGAAGTGGTTGGGCACAGCCATGAGGCTATTGGTTAAGCTCTGAATGTAACCCCCAGGCCATCCTGCTCACAACAGGAATACCCTTCCACACACTCATGACCATACTGTCCCATTTTTTAAAGGAATGCACATCAATCCACAGGAGAGTTATTAACAGACAAGTAGCCCTGGACTCTGGCAGAAAATCGCATTTTATTTAAGCAGGAAAATGCCTACTTAATGTTCAGTCTATTGGAGAGTTAGTCTTGCTACATTGAAAATCGAAATTTTTTCACCTTTGGGACATGTAAAACCTAAATACACATATACCACTCTTGAAATGCCATGCTCCCTGCCCAATCTGGGGCCTACCTTAGAGGTGACTTATTAATATTAAAAGGAAGGTTTAGGTCTGGCAAAATATTTATTTTGCCAGGTCAAAATGGCAGTTTAAACCTGCACACATGGGCTGCAAAGCCAAGCTTGGAAACATGCATAGAGGGCTACTTTAGTGGGTGCCACAATGAGGCTGCAGCACTCTAGTAGCATTTAATTTTCAGGCCCTGTGCACAGGTAGTTCCAGATACTAGGGACTCATAGGGAAATTAAGGGGGTTATTCTAACTTTGGAGGAGGTGTTAATCCGTCCCAAAAGTGACGGAAAAGTGACGGATTTACCACCAGCCGTATTACGAGTCCATTATATCCTATGGAACTCGTAATACGGCTGGTGGTATATCCGTCACTTTACCGTCACTTTTGGGACGGATTAACACTCCTCCAAAGTTAGAATAACCCCCTAAATGTTCTGATCATGGGTAGGTACATTTTACCATGTTTAAGGGGGAGAGCACAAACACTTTACTACTGGTTAGCAGGAGTAAACTATGCAGACTTCTTAAAGCCAAACAAATAATTTAGCAAAAAAAGGCAAACATCCTGGCTGACAATGCAGAAAGGGCAAGGTCCAACAATATTTAAAAGAACACCAACTAAAGCACCAATAAAACATGATCATAGGTGATCAGTAAATACAACATTCTGAATGTAGTTCATCTTAAACTAACAGAGAAAGAATATGTATAATTCTTGCATTTCTCATCACTCCTCTGCAGAGGAAGTGTCATCACTGGATTTTCCTTCATCCATCTTCACATGAAGTGCCATAAATGGATTTTGCATAGCCAATCTGCATATGAGGTTACATCTCCATTTTCCTACCGAAGCCGTCTTTAAAATAGGTCAATACATCTTCATTTCCTATCATCCATCAGCACAGGAAGTCACATCTCTGGCTTCCTACCAATATCACCTTTGCAACTAGAAGGCAAGGAAGAGGATGCCATTTCCCTTCAACCATTTGCACAGGAAATTACATTACTGGACTTCCCATCATCCACCTGCGCAGTAAGGGAGATCACTGTTTTCCCACCCATGCCACCCTGCACTCCCAGGACCTACTTAATAGCCACTGCAGTGCAGATGCACAAGGGAAATATACAGCGGGCACACGGCTGGTGCAGTGAAGGCATACCAAAGGCAAGTCCATCGGTGCCAGTCCATACCTGGATCTCAGTCGGTGCCAGGAAGCCTGATACTCCGTCCTACTCAGTGCTACCCTGCCATGCTCCTCCATGCTTTCGGTCCCAGCCATGGATCATCACATTGCTGACACTCTGCCCGCACAACACAGAAGGAGCATTCAGATGCAACCTCCTGCAAGTTCTCATGCACTCTCCCGAACCCTACACCTGCCACTCCTGTACCAACAGCACCTTCTTGTTCATACTGACACAAACCAGCCACTTCCTCACTCAGACAAACCACAACTCTCACAGCACACCACATGCACATACATGGTCCTCAACACCTTTGCCCTCACCAAACACAGCAGTGGGAAATGGGACCTTATTCACAATCACATTCCACAGGTGCCCTTCCTTATGGAAACCTGGTTAACCCAACCTCTACCCCAGACATCTTTACTGCCATCCCTTTCGGCTACACGATTGCCAAGTAAGACCATCAGCAGACGCCCAGAGGTGGTGTCACCACCATATTCAAAGATGCCATCATCTCCACTATCTAAATGGACACCCCCACCAGCTAGATGGAGTACTTCACATTCAAACTACGCATCGCAGTCAACTTCTACATGGGCAGAACCCTTATCCACAGACAACCATGATCCTGTATCCATTTTTCCAGGGATATCAATGACTTTATCGCACCCATCATCATCAAGGCAAGCACATGCATCATCCTCAGAGTCATTCGGTTTCAACAAGAAGACCACACCAACCCAAACTCTACTGCCTTTCTAGAAAACCTTGAAAACGTTGGCCTCACCAGGCATGTTAACACACCTACTCACACTGATGAACACCTATTGGACCCAATTTGCTCCTCAACTAGCAGCATCACAGTCCACCAGCCAGCAACTATGATCTAGATAGACTATGCCCTTGTCAAATTCAGCATACCTATCCCGCAACACCACAGACCTACCAACATCTGAACCACCTGTTCCAGCTGGAAAAGCATCATAAAAGAGGAATGGGCTTCTGCTGTCTGCGCACTGGTATGAGCACATCAGAAACTTGCTGAAAGCCATCAAGAACCTCAACAGATGCATCACTGCATGGGCCAACACCCTGACTCCCCTCAAGTGCAACCCAACAGAAATGACCAGACCAAAGGCCAGCTGTTACACTGAGGAACTCAGGCTGACAAATAGCCACTGCCCACAACTGGAGCACTTAAGGAAAACAAGTCAAGACACCAGAGACAAATACATCATCAAATCAGTCCCAAGATGCTACTGCCAACAGACATGGAGCCCCAAACACACAGTTCTTGCAGATCACATTTATGCCAGCACAGACAGCAGCATGAACCCTATGCCATCATCACTGTGGCTCCTTCTACCTCCAGCAAAATCACTCCCTCACAAGACCTTTGCAAAACTCTCTTGGAATTCTTCTGTAACAAAAACACATCTATATACACTAATTGTGATCCTCAACTAGACCCTGTCACCATAAAAACTCAATGTCCTTTCACTACTGAGAATGAACCTGACCTTGTGATCCTCTGTCTCCACTGTTGAAATTTCTGCTATCATGAAGATCATCCACTCCTGGGACCCATCTTACCCTTGCCCCCACCATTCCTTCAGCAAAGGACTTCTGTTAAGCAGCAAAGCACAAATACACATCTGCCCTGACTCACCACCAAACACAGCATCCACATAATCCTTGACAGATTAGGCACAGCAGGCCTCTTTCTCCTTGACCTCTATGCAGCATTTGATATGGTCTCACTCCCATCCTTATCAGGCACCCGTCACGTTTGACATCCAAAGACCAACTGTGTGCTGAATCTGCACCTTCTTAACAGATAGAACACAAACTGTCAGCATTGCACCTTTCTCCTCAAAGCCCAGACGCTCATCTCTAGGTTCATCACTCAGTCAAACGCTCTTCAACACATATATGATCCCTTTGGCAACATCATCCACAGGCACATCAACAGCCTCTCCTACTCCGAAGTCACACAACTCATTCTCTCTCTCTCTGTGACAAGGCCTCCAAAACAAGAAACTAGTTCACCACTTGCATGACCGAAGCTGCTAACTAGATAAAAGCCAACTGTCTCAAGCTAAACACATTCAAGACAGAAGTAGTAACCTTCTAGAATACCTTTCCACTGGACTTCAACTTATAGCTGGCCAAACATGGAATCCTAATCAGCAGCCACACCTAGATTCTCTAAGTAATTATTGAAAGAAAATTGGTCTTGGCCCCGCAAGTCAACACCATCATTACATCCTTGTTCCAGACCCTGAAGATTTTTAGGAAGATCTTCAAATGGTTCCCAAGAAGCACAAAAACTTCTCACTCACTCCGTAGTCACCGGCAAGTTACTGGAATCACCAAGCAGCTTACTAGAAGACTGCAAACCATCCATAAGTGGACAGCCCGAGTCATCCTCAACCTCCAATTCAGAACTTACAGAACACCAGAACTCAGGGAGCACCACTGGCTATCAATGCAAAAACATCCTCATGCATGCATTCAATGCACTACACAACTTAGGCTCTACCTGCCTGAACAGTTGCATCTCTTTCCACGAATCTCCTGGACACCTCTGCTCCGCAGAAATCCTGCTCACATACATCACACACATAAACAGAACCATATCAGGAGGGAGGGAGTTCTCTCACATCGGTCATTAAGGGCCACATGTACAAAGATCCGGTTTTGCGACTCGTAAAAGTGCAAGTCTTATTGACTAGCAATTTGCGAGTTGCAAAACCGGATGTACAACAGTGTACTTTACACTGTTTGCGATTCCCAATGGGGTTGCAAATGACCTACCTCATGAATATTCACGAGGTAGGTCGCAATTTGCGACCCCATTGGGAATGGCCGCCCTCACAGGGATGGTGACCTGCTGGAGACAGTAGCCCACCATGTCTGTGACTGCTTTAAAATAAAACATTTTTTTAAAAATGCAGCCTGTTTTCCTTAAAGAAAAACAAGATGCATTTCAAAATCAAAAATGAAAAGTTTTCTTTTCATTTTTTCAGAGGAGACAGTGGTTCTTGGGACCACTGCCTGCTCTGAAAAAAAAGAAAATTCTCTGCCATTCACAAAGGGGAAGGGGGCCCATGGGGACCCCTTACCGTTTGCGAATGGGTTAGCACCAGTTTAGAACTGGTGCTAACTGCAATTGTTTTGTGACCGCATTCACAGTCACAAAACAATCATACATCGCACTGCGACTCACAATTAGGACTTCCTAATTGCGACTTGCAAACCTATTCTTAGATTCGGTAAATAGATTACTGAATCACAAAATAGGCTCTGTACACACCAAAATGTTTTTTTTCCTGTTGCAAACTGTCCAATTCTGCGAATTGGGTCATTTGAGAGAGGAAATATGGTATGTACATGTGCCCCTAAGAGTGGAACAGCCTCCCATTCCACATTAGATCCTTTTTCTCTCTTCTTGAATCCTGCAAGAAACTGAAGACCTGGTGTTTCAATTAACCAACCTAGCCTAAGTAGGGCTAGGCACACACACCTGCTCAGCACCAGGATACCCTCATGGGTAATAGTGTGATTTACAAATACACATACTTTAGTGAATCTCTAGTTGTAAATGTTATGTCAAATATTGAATTACAAATACAATTTCTCATTAATGATAAACAAGCATATGTACAATGAGAGGAAATTAAAATGAACAAATTAAACTCAACAAAGTGAAGTAAATGTTGGTGAAAAACTCTACATAAAAGTACAAAATGTACCTATGAAGCAATCCGTTAGTGTTAAAGAAATCAAGCCAACATTTATGGCATATTTTAAATTAGGAGAAATCTGTTCTCTTGATTTTGGTCAAAACTTTATTATGAAAAGAAAAATAATCGCAAAGTTAAGTATTCTTCCCAGACTGATTGGATGCTCTTCATTCGTCACATTTGAGATAGGGTGCTTACACAGAGGGGGAACAACTTGTCCTATAAAAAAAAGAAGTGTTTCTTATAAAAATGCCACAGCAACAATTTCCTCGACCTGTTTTAAAGGGGATATAGTTCACTTTGAATCTGTTCTTAAAATGAAGATGATTTCAAAACATCTCAGTTGGTGCAATGAAGCGAAAGATGCACATTTTTCAGGAAATGGAAAAACTCCCTGTGTGTACATTTTTTACCTTTCATTCAACTTCTGTGACACACTCTATTTCAAAACAATGCAGCAGTCCTTTTCACTACACACCAATGTTGGTAAATTATCAAACATGAAAGTACAAACTAAAGTAAGGGTTTCCAGTCTTTTCTGTAATAAGTGGTACTGTTGTTAGAATGTCTGTATCAGACAAGATTATATGAGTGGTCACCCTATGCAGGATTTTCAGCAGTGATCAACTGCATTAGGAGAAGTTGCCAGCTGTAATGTCTCTATGTGGGTAATACACACCAGTCTTGGCTGCTATGCCCTGGCCACCAAGGTAATATTATGGGTAATAAATGTACTCAACACCGGATGACATATTAGTCACACATCTTCTTTAAAGATACTTTGCAAGTTAAACTGTTTTTCTCCACACATCAGCTTATGAGTTCTGGTATGAAAATACTGTAATTTTCCAGTCGAATATATAGGTGGTCATTACAACCCTGGCGGACGGTGTTAAAGCTGCGGTAATACCGCAAACAGGCCGGCGGACAAAAAAAGGGAATTATGACCGTGGCGGAAACCGCCAACTTAGACAGCCACTTTAACACTCCGACCGCCACGGCGGTACAGACAAGCAGCGCGGCGGTCACTGCCAACAGACAGGCGGAAGACAATGTACCGCCCACAGTATCACAACCCGCCAATCCGCCACCTTTTCCGGGGCGGATTCACCGTGGATAAAAACACGGCGGAAACAGCTTTTGCAATGGGAAAACGCTCACCTTAACACACTCCACGAGGAAGGAGGCCACCATGAAGCCCGAACTACAAATACTCCCTGCGCTTGTCTTCCTGCTCCTCTACGATCACCAGCAACGCAGGCGGCGAAGACAACAGTGAGTACTGCACCTACGACATAGGGGAGGCAAAAGTCAGGGAGACACACACGCAACACCCCCACCCCAACCCGACTCTCACCCACTACAACACACACACCAATGCATTTCCAAACAGCACAGTAACAACCCACAACCCCCCCGGAAGAATGCAAAGACAAAAGGAAATCAGTTCAAACATTATAATGTATCAAAATACAGTAACCGAATATATACAGATATATATATAAACATTCGAAAATCATACATCACGAGTAGTACTGCAGGTATGCACATATCAATGTCCGTGGACCACTGGGCCCAAAATGCATAGGCGAGGCCCACACTAGATACCTGTCCACAAACGGAGAGAACACTGCAGGGGCATCAGATAGAAATACAACAGGCACCTCAGGGGGAAGGGAAGGGGGGGGCCCTCAGCCGGATTACAGCACCACGCCAGATCCACGATGGGGCTCCATGCCCATTGATGTATCCTGGGGAGTGCAAACCACGGTCTCTCAAGTCTCTCCAGTGGGTGGTTTGCCCACTGTACCATCCTGGGGAGTGCAAAGCCACAGTCTCACAAGTATCTACAGTGGGTCGGTTGCCCACTGTACCATCCTGGGGAGTGCAAAGCCACAGTCTCTCAAGTCTCTCCAGTGGGTGGTTTGCCCACTGCTTTATCCTGGGGAGTGCAAAGCCACAGCCTCTCAAGTCTCTACAGTGGATGGTTTGCCCACTGTACCATCCTGGGGAGTGCAAAGCCACAGTCTCTCAAGTCTCTACAGTGGGTGGTTGGCCCACTGTACCATCCTGGGGAGTGCAACGCCACAGTCTCTCAAGTGGATGGAGGTCTCCACTGGTTCTGGAGGGGGACTGGTGCCCAGAATGCTTCATCCTGTGAAGGACAGACAGAGTGGATGCAGGTCTCCACTGGTTCTGGAGGGGGAATGGTGCCCAGAGTGCTTCATCCTGTGAAGGACAGACAGAGTGGATGCAGGTCTCCACTGGTTCTGGAGGGGGAATGGTTCCCAGAGTGCATCACGCTCCCTGTGACGGTCCCAGTTCCGTCACTGTCCCAGCTGCACATTGGCTAACGATGCTTGATTTGGCAGTCTTTGCCCTGTTCAGCGGTGCTTGCTTTTGCTGTCTCTGACCTATTCAGCGGTCTTCACCATGGCGGTCTTTGCCCTGTTCAGCGGTGCTTTGCCCTGTTCAGCGGTCTTCACCATGGCGGTCTTTGCCCTGTTCAGCGGTCCTTGCCTTTGCTGTGTCTGACCTGTTCAGCGGTGCTTTGCCATGGCGGTCTTTGCCCTGTTCAGCGGTGCTTCACCATGGTGGTCTTTGCCCTGTTTAGCGGTGCTTCACCATGGCGGTCTTTGCCCTGTTCAGCGGTGCTTTGCCCTGTTCAGCGGTCTTCACCATGGCGGTCTTTGCCCTGTTCAGCGGTGCTTTGCCCTGTTCAGCGGTGCTTGCCTTTGCTGTCTTTGCCCTGTTCAGCGGTGCTTTGCCCTGTTCAGCGGTCTTCACCATGGCGGTCTTCGCCCTGTTCAGCGGTGCTTTGCTCTGTTCAGCGGTGCTTCAGTGCCCAGCGGGGCTGTGGCTGCTGGGGGCCTCCAGGTCACTGACTCTGGCGGTGGTCTCCGGACCAGTACCGATACTGCTGCCCTCCAGGGCACTGACTCTGGCGGTGGTCTCCGGACCAGTGATGATACTGCTGCCCTCCAGGGCACTGACCCTGGCGGTGGTCTCCTGACCAGTGATGACAGTGCTGGCGGTGGCGTCCCGGCCGGCGGGGAGGATGGCACCCTTCTCCGCCGTGCTGCTCTTACCAGACTTTGGAGACTTCATCTGCCCCTTCACCACCTTGGGAGGAGTCACAGCGGACTCGGCACTCCCCCCCGGGACCCTTGTGAGCTGTTTTTCCAGCAGGAGTCTTCACCCTCTCCCGTCGGCCACTTTCCAACTTAAGGTGCTTTACAGGGGGTGGACTGGCAGTGCTTTGGCTCTGTGTCACACTGGCTGCCCTGGCGCACCACTGGTACCGGACTTTTTTTGGCTGAGGTGCTACTACGGGACCTATGAATTGGAGGGGGGGTGGTGGGAAAGAGGTCAACGTTGCTGAGGAAGAGTTTCTGACGAACACTGCGATGGGTAGCTGGAGGGGGTCTGGGAGTGGAGGAAGAGGAGGTGGTTGTAGGAGGTGTAACTTTAGGTGATTTGGGTGCAGGTGCAGGTACTGGAGGCTGTCGTGAGGTGGATGGATGTTGGGTGTGTGGGTGCCCGCGTTTGTGTACTTTGGGAGGGGGTGCCACAGACACACTGGGAGTGGACACAGGGGACGTGTAAATGGTAGTGGGAGTGGTGAGTGCAGGTGAGCGGGGTGTGGTGCTGGGTGTTCTGGTGCGAGTCCTAGTGCCTGTAGATGTAGTGCATGCAGGTGAGAGTGTAGACGACACTGGGAGGGAGGAGGGAGACGACGCCGAGGGGGACACAGTGGAGGCAGTGGATGTTGCTGTGTCTGTATGTGGGTGATGCTTGTGTGAGTGCCTGTGGGTTGTGTAGTGCTTATTTTTGCCTGAGCTACTTTTGTGTGTTGAGGTGTGTGCATGCTTGTCTGATGGTGTGCTTGGGATAGGCTGGGGTACAGGGGACTGGGTCTGGGTGGAGGAAGTTGGAGGGGGGAGGCTAGACACAGGGACAATGGCTGGCATCAGTGCTGAGGCCAGAGATTGCAGGGTTCGATGAAGGGCAGCCTGACCAGAATGAATGCCCTCCAGGAATGCATTACCGTGTTGCAACTCCCTTTCTACACCCTGGATGGCATTCGCAACGGTAGACTGCCCAACAGTGAGTGACCTGAGGAGGTCAATGGTCTCCTCACTGAGGACAGCAGGGGTGACGGGGCAGGGGCTGTGGTGCCTGGGGCGAAGGTGATGCCCACCCTCCTGGGTGAGCGGGCACGGGGCGAAGGCTGAGGGGCTGCTGGGCTGGCGGTGCTGGTAGGGGGGTTGGCGGCTGTACCTGTAGAAGTGGGGGGCACAGATGGTGCCGCCACCACAAGGGAGCTCCCATCGGCGGACGAGTCCGTGTCGCTGTTTGGTGATCCGGTGACCGACATGAAGCTCCCCTCTCCCTCCGTCCCACTGGTGTATTCAGAGTCTGTGGTGTGGCCCTCCATGGCCATGTGGGATGCAGCTCCCTCGTGCTCCGGTGCCACTTTACCACCGCCTGATGATGCTGATGCACAAAAGAACAGGGAGAGCACAAAAAGGGGGGGGGCAACAGAATAAAGACAGGTTGAGTGCATGGCTTACCGCTACCGTTGGCGGACAATACAGACACAGCAGCCCCCTGCACTACGCCGTGCTCTTGGCCTCTACAGATGCAATTCCTGGGATCTGGCCTACATGGCTATGGTGGACATCTGCACACATAGATGACACAGGGGAATGTATACCTGTACTTGGCACTCTACAGAGGTGGGGTGGAGTGCCACATTGCCTGCATTCCGGAGAGGCCTAGTCTACGTAACTCGCCCTGGCCTAGGGAAACCGACAGCCCTCCTCCCCCACCCAGACCCCTCCACTGCGCGCAAAGTCCGCAGAATGAGAGTGTACTCACCCCCTTGTGTCTGCTGTGATGCCCTCAAGTGCCCATCTAACTCCGGGTAGGCTACCACCAGGATCCGGAACATCAGGGGGATCATGGTGAGACGGGCACCCCTCCCACTTTGGGAGGCCATCCCCAGCTGAGCCTCTGCCGTCTTCTTGCTCCAGCGGCGAATGTCCTCCCATCTTTTACGGCAGTGGGTGCCCTGTCTCTGGTGGACTCCCAGGGTCCGGACGTCCTTGGCGATGGCACGCCAAATGTCCTTCTTCAGGTGGGCGCTGACCTACATAACATGTACAGTGGAAGAAGAGAAGTCATTACCAACTGCACCGTCGAAGTGAGTGGCCCCCATCCCTACCCTTGCCATGTGGCACATGCATTCACAGTCCTTCATGGTCGCTGAACTCTGCCCCCTTCCTACTGACATCCAGCCCTCTCCACCCAGCATAGCCCATACAACGTGCTCCCTGTGTACTTACCTGTTGGTCTGGAGGACCGTAGAGTAGCGTGTACTGGGGGAGGACCCCGCCGACTAGCTTCTCCAACTCCTGAGCAGTGAAGGCAGGGGCCCTTTCCCCAGACGCAGCAGCCATTGTCTCTTCCAGACCGAGGTCACAGCAGCACTTGCAGTGTAGGTCCTCTCCTGTCGAAGATCAGGTATCGAGTGATTGAACAGATAGAAACTGGCGGTGACGTCCGCGGCAGTGACGTCCGCGGCGGTGCATATCATCACCACCAGCGCACTTCATCATTGGCTCCTGGGACCCATAGGGTCCAATGTTAACCTATGCAACATTGCGCCGCGGTCAACGACCGCCTACCGCGACGGTGTACAACGCCAGCCCAGATACCTCACATCCCATTGTCCCACTTTAGAGGTCAGGCAGCCGCCATTTCAGGGGCCCACATGGCTTCATTTACGACTGCGTCACACATACCTAGGCCTACACTCAACACACATACAGGAAGAGTTTTGTATTTGGTGTCGTGTTCTGTGTAGCTGTGGGTACATACCTGGGAATTTGTTGACTCTGTGGCCGCTGTTGTCCTTCCTAGGCACCGTCAGCTGGGACATTTGAGGAGATGGCGGAATCCTCCGGTGTACCGACCGCTGGTGGATCTGTTAACAATGGAGGAGCGACATTTGATCATCACCTACAGGTTTGACCGTGCCACAATCCAGGAACTGTGTACCCAGTTGGAGCCAAACCTGATCTCACCAATCCGCCATCCTACAGGAATACCCCCTAAAGTGCAGGTGCTATCAGTGCTCCATTTCCTTGCAAGTGGATCATTTCAAACAACTGTGGCCATGGCATCAGGGATGTCCCAGCCTATGTTTTCCAACGTGTTGTCCAGTGTTGTCTGCCCTGCTGAAACATGTAAGGAGCTACATCGTTTTCCCTCAGGTGGAGGATTTGGCTACAGTGACAGGTGACTTCTATGCCTTGGGACATGTCCCCAACATCATAGGTGCTATTGATGGCACCCATGTAGCTCTGGTCCCCCCACGCAGGAGTGAACAGATGTACAGGAACTGGAACAGTTATCATTCCATGAATGTACAGATGGTATGTGTTGGCAGACCAGTACCTCTCGCAGGTAAATGCTATGTTCCCTGGCTCAGTGCATGACGCCTACATCCTGCGGAATAGCAGCATCCTGTATGTGATGGGTCAACTCCAAAAGCACCGGGTGTGGCTATCAGGGGACTCTGGTTACCCCAACCTGTCATGGCTATTGACCCCAGTGAGGAATCCCAGGACCAGGGCAGAGGAACGCTACAATGAGGCCCATGGGCAGACTAGGAAGGTGATCGAACGCACCTTCGGCCTCCTGAAGGCCAGGTTCAGGTGCCTCCATATGACAGGTGGTTCCCTATTCTACTCACCAAGGAAGGTGTGCCATATCATCATCGCCTGCTCGATGCTTCACAATCTTGCTTTGCGATGCCAGGTGCCTTTTCTGCAGGAGGATGGTCCAGATGACGGTGTTGTGGCAGCTGTGGAGCCTGTGGAGCCTGTGGACAGTGATGAGGAGGAAGCTGATGAAGAAGACATAGACAACAGGGAGTCAGTCATACAGCAATATTTCCAGTGACACACAGGTGAGAACATTTTTTTTGCTATTACATTCACTTTCACACTTCTACCTCTATCCTGTCTGTCAATTAGTAGCAGTATTTGGTAACTGAGTTGTACATTTCCATTACGGTTTCACAGGTGTGGTTACCAACACGTGTGTCATCTGCTTGCATCCTTCATGGACTTGTGATGTGTGACATAGGTATGTTGGCATTACATTTGAAAACACATTTTGTCACTGTCATTGCTAATACACATTTTCAAAATCACAGACTGACTCCAGATTGTTTTGTGGTTCAAGGATGTTTATTGAAGTGCTAATTATTGGAGGGGGTGGCAAAATGGTGATGGGTGATGGTGGAGGAATGTCCATGGCAGAGTCCAGTCTATTAGTCACACAGGTGCACTGCCCATATGAGCATAGGAAGTGGAGCTGGGGCAGTTCCAAACTGGATAGGATAACAAAGTGAGACAGTGGGAGGACAATCAGGGTGGTCTCATTTCCTGGCGGGGGTCTTGCCATCTTGCTCTGTACTGTTCCTGGATCTCAGGGACCGCTTGCGGGGTGGTTGTCCGTCTGCAGGGGGTGGGATGCTGGTGTGGTGGTCCTGTGGCGGGGCGTCCTGTCCACTAGCGCCGGCGGAGGTGGTGGGCAGTTCATCGTCCATGCTAGTGTCAGGGGCCCCTTGGAGTGCCACGGTGTCCCTCATGGTCTTTTGTATGTCCTTCAGCACCCCTACGATGGTGCCCAGGGCGGAGCTGATGGTTCTGAGCTCCTCCCTGAACCCCAAATACTGTTCGTCCTGCAGGCGCTGGGTCTCCTGAAACTTGGCCAGGACCGTAGCCATCGTCTCCTGGGAGTGGTGGTATGCTCCCATAATGGAGGAGAGGGCCTCGTGGAATGTGGGTTCCCTTGGCCTGTCTGCCCCCTGTCGCACAGCAGCCCTCCCAGTTCCCCTGTGTTCCTGTGCCTCTGTCCCCTGGACCGTGTGCCCCCAGGTCCCTGTTGTTGTTGGGGTGGTGGGTTACCCTGGGTTCCCTGTAGTGGTGGACACACAGCTGATTGACGTGTCCTGGGTACGAAGGTATGGGCCCGCTGGGTGGGTGCTGTGCTGGTGTTACCAGAGGGTGGAAGGTCAGTGTTGGGCTGTGCCTGTGCAAGAGGAACCGACTGTCCCGAGGCCCACGATGGTCCGGGCTGGTCATCAGGATCCAGTTGGCCAGAGTTGCTGTTGTCACTGTGGGCCTCTTCTGTGGGTGGAGTGGAGATGTCTGGACCCTCCTGTGTGGTGACGTTACGTAGTGGTCCTGCAGGGGTATAAGAGCATGATTATTGCATGTGTGTGTGTCATGGTGTGCAATGGGTGGGTGTGCATGTACCCCAGTGCAAGCATTCCTGTGTGGGGGCTTGTATGATGATGGTTGGGGGGCTTTTAATGGGTATGTGCAGTGAGCATGCTTTAGTGCTGGGTGTCCATGCTTAGTTGTGTCATGCAGGGCTTGGTGTTGGGTTGTGTGGTTTGTGTTATTAGTACATTAGTGAGGAGTTGGAGTGATAGGGGAGGGGGTGAGGGTGGGGGTGTGTGATAGCATGCAGGTAGGGTGGGGGATATGATAGTTAAGATTTGACTTACCAGTGTCCATTCCTCCGCCGACTCCTCCGAGGCCCTCTGGATGCATGATGGTCAAGACCTGCTCCTCCCATGTTGTTAGTTGTGGGGGCGGAGGTGGGGGTCCGCCGCCAGTCCACTGAATCACGATGTTGTGCCTGGAGACCACTGAACGCACCTTCCCCCGTAGGTCGTTCCACCTCTTCCTGATGTCCTCCCGATTTCTTGGATGCTGTCCCACAGCGTTGACCCTGTCCACGATTCTTTGCCATAGCTCCATCTTCCTGGCTATGGATGTGTGCTGCACCTGTGCTCCAAATAGCTGTGGCTCTACACGTAGGATTTCCTCCACCATGACCCTGAGCTCCTCCTCGGAAAACCTGGGGTGTCTTTGGCGTGACATGGGGTGGTGTAGGTGATGTGTGGGGTGGTGTATGTGTTGATGAGTGTGGTGATGTGTGGTGGTGTGGGGTGTATTGAGCGTGGATGTTGTATGGGTGATGATGTTGTGTGCCTCTGTGTGGTGGGGTTGTCTATTGCTGTGCTATCTCTCTGTCGCCTTCGTCTCTAATTTTTGGTCATAGGGGTTTGTGGGTGATGTGGGTGTGTGTTTTATATTGTGTTGGGTGTGTGGGAATGGTGTTTGTGTCTCAGGTGTGTGTATTTTGAATTGTCCAATGTGGCGGTGTTTTGGAGATGTGTGTGTATTTTGAGCGCAGCGGTGTGTACCGCCAATGGAATACCGCAGTTGAAAGACCGCCGCGTGGATTCGTGGGTCGTGATAGCATGGGCATGTTTCTGTTGGCGTGACGGTGGAGGTTTTGTTTTCGCCAGTTTATCACTGACCTTTGGTGTGGCGGACTTGTGTGGGTGTCTGAATTTCGGCAGATTCCGTGCTGTGGGTCATAATAGCTGTTGCGGAATTCCGCGGCCGCGGTGGTGTATTGGTGGTCTTCTGCACGGCGGTAAGCGCCTTTTACCGCCAATTTTGTAATGACCCCCATAGTTTTTACATTTTTGGGATACCCATTCAACCAAGCAAAAAAGTTCTAATTCAGTTGGCTGGGCTGCACATGGGAGGGGCACTTACAAGTAGCCTGAGACCTACCAGTAGCTCATGAGCTACTTGTTGGAGAAGCTTAATCTAAAGTGAAAGCCCTATGGTTAAAAACTTTTACTCTGGAATTTGAACAAAACTCTTGCATCATAGAAACACCAGATATAATTAAAACAATGGAAAATACTCATGTGAAATATTTGGTGAAGACTCTGAATGTAGACACAGGGTTAAGATACAGCCAACAATATACAGGGTATGGTCATATGAACATTGAAATGATCACAAACAATGATTGCCTTATTTGTAGCCTATTCAGCAGAAGCACTCATCCAAGTTTGCTGATGATGAACATAATGATGGAAACCTGTAAGATAGGAATAATTTTGTTGATTTCGGCATAATTTTGCATAAACTCTATTGTTTCACATTACAGATAGGCCACCTTTTCCTATTTGTCCTCCATGTCATCTGCCTTTAGACTCCATGAAGTCAGCCACTATTTAGTGAAACAAGTATGTGTATGTGTGTGTGGAGGAAGTCATAGGAGGCAATTCTGTCTTTGATCTCCATGTGTTCTAGATCTCATGGTCCCTTGAACTTTACTGGCAATGTAGTCACATTTCCTTGGACTATACCATGATTGGGCTGGCTCTGTGAGTGCTTCACAGGATGCGGAAATTCTATGTGCAAGGAGTGAGGCATGGCTTTTTATTGTTGTTTCAGTAAGCAGGCAACCTCCTGCTGTCCTCTCCACTTCCTTTCCTTTTAAAGGATGAAACATTAATGGGCAAGTGGAGAGTGTTCTAGCCCCAGACCGGACTGACTAGACAGTAGCATGGCAGTGTGGCAGTACGCACAATATGCAGCAGGTAACCATTGTTGGATGGCAGTGTCCGGCATTAGGCCGGTGGGGCATGTGTCTCCTTGAGGAGCCTGCACACCCACTGCCACGTCCTAGGCATCCCCCATTCGCTTAGAACCCCTACTCTTTGCTAGGATTCCTGGTGTGTCTGTCCTGCAGTGGGTATGACACATTAGCTACCCAGCCCTTGCAGTGCTGCAGATTGGGGAGGAGGAGGGTCAGAAAGTTGGGGATTGGAGTTCCCTGCTGCTCTGGGACAGTCAGCTTAGGCACTAGTATGGCCAGTGCTCCTGGTATGGTTAGGCCCACTACACTTCAGCAAGATCGAAGATATTACAAGAGAAGCTAAGGCTATGTGGCTACATGAAGTCCGATTGGGAGCACACTGCCTAACATTCCAGTCGAGTTCGCCCCTTGCATCCTGGTACATGCAGTTTGAACAATTAACGCTTCCTTGAAAAAATCTGTAGTATTTCACTAAAGTTAGTGCAGACAGTACTGTTCATCTCTAGACACGTGTTTCTGGGTTAGTGCCCTTCATCAGTAGAGACCAAAGAACAACAAAAATATCTGGGGTTGCAGGAAATGCCGCCGATATCGTCTCAGGTTTAGTACCACTCCCCGGCTCACAGGTGCGTCTCCAGAGCTCGTCAGCTCAATGGCTCGAGGGAGCCTTTTAAACATGAAGTCCGATTGGGAGCACACTGCCTAACATTCCAGTCGAGTTCGCCCCTTGCATCCTGGTACATGCAGTATGAACAATTAACGCTTCCTTGAAAAAATCTGTAGTATTTCACTAAAGTTAGTGCAGACAGTACTGTTCATCTCTAGACACGTGTTTCTGGGTTAGTGCCCTTCATCAGTAGAGACCAAAGAACAACAAAAATATCTGGGGTTGCAGGAAATGCCGCCGATATCGTCTCAGGTTTAGTACCACTCCCCGGCTCACAGGTGCGTCTCCAGAGCTCGTCAGCTCAATGGCTCGAGGGAGCCTTTTAAACATGAAGTCCGATTGGGAGCACACTGCCTAACATTCCAGTCGAGTTCGCCCCTTGCATCCTGGTACATGCAGTTTGAACAATTAACGCTTCCTTGAAAAAATCTGTAGTATTTCACTAAAGTTAGTGCAGACAGTACTGTTCATCTCTAGACACGTGTTTCTGGGTTAGTGCCCTTCATCAGTAGAGACCAAAGAACAACAAAAATATCTGGGGTTGCAGGAAATGCCGCCGATATCGTCTCAGGTTTAGTACCACTCCCCGGCTCACAGGTGCGTCTCCAGAGCTCGTCAGCTCAATGGCTCGAGGGAGCCTTTTAAACATGAAGTCCGATTGGGAGCACACTGCCTAACATTCCAGTCGAGTTCGCCCCTTGCATCCTGGTACATGCAGTATGAACAATTAACGCTTCCTTGAAAAAATCTGTAGTATTTCACTAAAGTTAGTGCAGACAGTACTGTTCATCTCTAGACACGTGTTTCTGGGTTAGTGCCCTTCATCAGTAGAGACCAAAGAACAACAAAAATATCTGGGGTTGCAGGAAATGCCGCCGATATCGTCTCAGGTTTAGTACCACTCCCCGGCTCACAGGTGCGTCTCCAGAGCTCGTCAGCTCAATGGCTCGAGGGAGCCTTTTAAACATGAAGTCCGATTGGGAGCATACTGCTTAACATTCCAGTCGAGTTCGCCCCTTGCATCCTGGTACATGCATTTTGAACAATTAACGCTTCCTTCAAAAAATCTGTAGTATTTCACTAAAGTTAGTGCAGACAGTACTGTTCATCTCTAGACACGTGTTTCTGGGTTAGTGCCCTTCATCAGTAGAGACCAAAGAACAACAAAAATATCTGGGGTTGCAGGAAATGCCGCCGATATCGTCTCAGGTTTAGTACCACTCCCCGGCTCACAGGTGCGTCTCCAGAGCTCGTCAGCTCAATGGCTTGAGGGAGCCTTTTAAACATGAAGTCCGATTGGGAGCACACTGCCTAACATTCCAGTCGAGTTCGCCCCTTGCATCCTGGTACATGCAGTTGGAACAATTAACGCTTCCTTGAAAAAATCTGTAGTATTTCACTAAAGTTAGTGCAGACAGTACTGTTCATCTCTAGACACGTGTTTCTGGGTTAGTGCCCTTCATCAGTAGAGACCAAAGAACAACAAAAATATCTGGGGTTGCAGGAAATGCCGCCGATATCGTCTCAGGTTTAGTACCACTCCCCGGCTCACAGGTGCATCTCCAGAGCTCGTCAGCTCAATGGCTCGATGGAGCCTTTTAAACATGAAGTCCGATTGGGAGCACACTGCCTAACATTCCAGTCGAGTTCGCCCCTTGCATCCTGGTACATGCAGTTTGAACAATTAACGCTTCCTTGAAAAAATCTGTAGTATTTCACTAAAGTTAGTGCAGACAGTACTGTTCATCTCTAGACACGTGTTTCTGGGTTAGTGCCCTTCATCAGTAGAGACCAAAGAACAACAAAAATATCTGGGGTTGCAGGAAATGCCGCCGATATCGTCTCAGGTTTAGTACCACTCCCCGGCTCACAGGTGCGTCTCCAGAGCTCGTCAGCTCAATGGCTCGAGGGAGCCTTTTAAACATGAAGTCCGATTGGGAGCATACTGCTTAACATTCCAGTCGAGTTCGCCCCTTGCATCCTGGTACATGCATT
Organism: Pleurodeles waltl; assembly: GCF_031143425.1. Classification (NCBI taxonomy): domain Eukaryota; kingdom Metazoa; phylum Chordata; class Amphibia; order Caudata; family Salamandridae; genus Pleurodeles; species Pleurodeles waltl. The sequence goes on along the minus strand of NC_090448.1, from coordinate 1,036,454,530 downwards.
TTGAACAATTAACGCTTCCTTCAAAAAATCTGTAGTATTTCACTAAAGTTAGTGCAGACAGTACTGTTCATCTCTAGACACGTGTTTCTGGGTTAGTGCCCTTCATCAGTAGAGACCAAAGAACAACAAAAATATCTGGGGTTGCAGGAAATGCCGCCGATATCGTCTCAGGTTTAGTACCACTCCCCGGCTCACAGGTGCGTCTCCAGAGCTCGTCAGCTCAATGGCTTGAGGGAGCCTTTTAAACATGAAGTCCGATTGGGAGCACACTGCCTAACATTCCAGTCGAGTTCGCCCCTTGCATCCTGGTACATGCAGTTGGAACAATTAACGCTTCCTTGAAAAAATCTGTAGTATTTCACTAAAGTTAGTGCAGACAGTACTGTTCATCTCTAGACACGTGTTTCTGGGTTAGTGCCCTTCATCAGTAGAGACCAAAGAACAACAAAAATATCTGGGGTTGCAGGAAATGCCGCCGATATCGTCTCAGGTTTAGTACCACTCCCCGGCTCACAGGTGCATCTCCAGAGCTCGTCAGCTCAATGGCTCGATGGAGCCTTTTAAACATGAAGTCCGATTGGGAGCACACTGCCTAACATTCCAGTCGAGTTCGCCCCTTGCATCCTGGTACATGCAGTTTGAACAATTAACGCTTCCTTGAAAAAATCTGTAGTATTTCACTAAAGTTAGTGCAGACAGTACTGTTCATCTCTAGACACGTGTTTCTGGGTTAGTGCCCTTCATCAGTAGAGACCAAAGAACAACAAAAATATCTGGGGTTGCAGGAAATGCCGCCGATATCGTCTCAGGTTTAGTACCACTCCCCGGCTCACAGGTGCGTCTCCAGAGCTCGTCAGCTCAATGGCTCGAGGGAGCCTTTTAAACATGAAGTCCGATTGGGAGCACACTGCCTAACATTCCAGTCGAGTTCGCCCCTTGCATCCTGGTACATGCAGTTTGAACAATTAACGCTTCCTTGAAAAAATCTGTAGTATTTCACTAAAGTTAGTGCAGACAGTACTGTTCATCTCTAGACACGTGTTTCTGGGTTAGTGCCCTTCATCAGTAGAGACCAAAGAACAACAAAAATATCTGGGGTTGCAGGAAATGCCGCCGATATCATCTCAGGTTTAGTACCACTCCCCGGCTCACAGGTGCGTCTCCAGAGCTCGTCAGCTCAATGGCTCGAGGGAGCCTTTTAAACATGAAGTCCGATTGGGAGCACACTGCCTAACATTCCAGTCGAGTTCGCCCCTTGCATCCTGGTACATGCAGTATGAACAATTAACGCTTCCTTGAAAAAATCTGTAGTATTTCACTAAAGTTAGTGCAGACAGTACTGTTCATCTCTAGACACGTGTTTCTGGGTTAGTGCCCTTCATCAGTAGAGACCAAAGAACAACAAAAATATCTGGGGTTGCAGGAAATGCCGCCGATATCGTCTCAGGTTTAGTACCACTCCCCGGCTCACAGGTGCGTCTCCAGAGCTCGTCAGCTCAATGGCTCGAGGGAGCCTTTTAAACATGAAGTCCGATTGGGAGCACACTGCCTAACATTCCAGTCGAGTTCGCCCCTTGCATCCTGGTACATGCAGTTTGAACAATTAACGCTTCCTTGAAAAAATCTGTAGTATTTTACTAAAGTTAGTGCAGACAGTACTGTTCATTTCTAGACACGTGTTTCTGGGTTAGTGCCCTTCATCAGTAGAGACCAAAGAACAACAAAAATATCTGGGGTTGCAGGAAATGCCGCCGATATCGTCTCAGGTTTAGTACCACTCCCCGGCTCACAGGTGCGTCTCCAGAGCTCGTCAGCTCAATGGCTCGAGGGAGCCTTTTAAACATGAAGTCCGATTGGGAGCACACTGCCTAACATTCCAGTCGAGTACGCCCCTTGCATCCTGGTACATGCAGTTTGAACAATTAACGCTTCCTTGAAAAATTCTGTAGTATTTCACTAAAGTTAGTAAAAATTAGAGGTCCAAGTAGACCTTTTAAACTCTCTGGCAGATTTTGTGCCAGGAATAGATGATAAGCTTGATTCACTAAACTCCCTTGTTGTGCAGGCTCAGGAGCCACCCTTGCAAAAACTTAGACCAGAGCATCTACTGTTTGGGAAGTGTTCTTGTTCATCGATTCTCAATACGTTTTCTAGTCTGCTGGGCATTTTACCATCAAATTGTCACAGACCTGAATAAGCAAACCATGAGTATCCCACTATATGTTAATAGAAATAGAAGCAAGTCTGTGGAAGTGCCAACAAATTTAGAACGACACAGCTTGAACCACTGCAACATGTTCAGCTATTTCACAAAGAACCATGGAAGCAGGGCACATTAAGGTTTCCAATGCATTAGACACACCAGAGGATTAATAAAATATGGAATGGCAGAAAGCATCGCAATTAACATTGGCCCACATCATGACGATGAGGACAGCTGGGAAAAACATACAACCATGTCCCAGACATACAGCTGGCAGCAACAAGTCTATAAATATTGCAAAATCTGAAACAAGAACACCCAAAGCCACCTATGAAGTGGTGAGCACTCAGCTTTATGTACAATTCAGTCCTTTTGGTGAAGAGCACTTTTCCATGAAATGGCACTTCTTGCCCAAAGGAAAATACCAACAAAACGAGAGTGCAGTTGATTGCGGACAGCAAGGAAGAAACTGATCATTATGCAAACGACTGCTGTTGACCACAGCTCAATAAAATATATCCAATTTTTGAAAAAAATGTAGAAACCTATCCCAATTTTCAGACAAGGTAGATGAATTTATTCAACAGATACAAATTACCCCCTCTGTCAATGGAACCTGCTCATCATAGGAGGAAGAGGATAAGCCAAGCAAAGTTTTGTGCACCACAACAAACACCTCTTCACCAAACCAAAAGCTAGATATAGCATCTGTGCACAAACAGCCAAGGCCTAGATACCTCTAGCCCCAATACCAATATCTTATTATTAGTCGGTATGGATAACTATAACCTGTTAAGATACCTGAAGCATTCCGAGACAAATGAAGAGCTAGATATCAAAACTAAAAATCAACCTGTGCAAAAGATCTCAGTATTTGGGAGAATATCTCATAAAACATCAGGAACATGACGTTTACAGTGAAAAATCAATACTCCATGCCATCTGAAATACCCTCACCTGGGGAAACCTCATCATTAAATAGCCCACCTATGTCTAGGGGATCAGCCACAAATGCCCCACAGAGAATTTCTGTATCACCCACGAAAGAATATAGGTGTGGACACACAACATTTATTTTCAAAGTCCACCACCATCTCAATCTGGGTGTTGCTCCACTCCAAAGTCCAGGCATTGGTCTACAAATAGGAAATAAGATTCTAAACTACCCAGAACATGTATTAAGTAGAAGTGGGTGATGAATTCTGCTCCGCCAGTGAAGTTAGCTGATTTTTGGACACTCCACATTATGCTTGTAACACGGAGTTCCAGGCAAATTCTGTCAACTACTTCACTTCATGGCTGAGTTATTTCTCACGAGTGGCTTGCAAAGGGTAGTTGGCAAGCGTGAGTGAGAATTGGCATCCCCTAGCAAAATGTTTAGGCACTAGGAGGGAACGCAGATAGATTTTTCCAACATGGGTGTCTGTGGCCATTTGCGACCATTCACAGCGAGAAAGCTGCTGCTCGACTAGAACATCTACTTCTGCAGTAAACTTGGAAAGCAGTAACCTCTGGCGCTCCACATGTTTCCATTCACACTGACTTTCCAGCACTAAAACTCAGTGTGAGCTGCGCTATGTACCAATTTCTGCCCGTTCTTGGAATTCCTCCGAATCTCGCTGAGTTTTCATGTAATGCTGCATAATTCCACAGAGTGAAACTCTGTGATTTTTGCCGACCCCTATTATTAAGAGGCCCCCCATGGCCTAAGAAATTAAAGAATATTATGAAACTTCTAAGAAGCCATGAGCCACTGGCACACTTAACCAGCTAAACAATGTGTCACTTGTTTCCCACCTCTGAGTACACAATCAAAGGAACCAATTTTAGTAACATGGTCCATGGCTGAAAAGATAAACCAAATGGGTCATGAAAAGTATCACTTCAAGAACTGTGGCATAAAATCATCAATATTTACAACCAAAGCTTAGCCTGTTCTGCTCCGTAGTAAACCTATGACAGCCAGTCATGATAGAGGTCACTCAAATGTGATATTTTCAATCCTAAGAAACGCCATAGGCAGCAACATCCAGCCTAAAAACCCAGCACCAAGTATGCAAGATTCCCCAGGGAAGCAACTCGGGTCCATAAGACTATTAACATGGGGACAGTCTGTCTCTCGCTGCCAATGCTTCTAGTCAATTGATCAGGAAACTAACTACCAGCCATGCATATACACAGCCCCACTACTGTCTTGTAGATTTGCTTGTGGAACATTTGAAGGTTGATAAACTTGTTTGACAATGCAGAAGTGGTTGCATATTAACAGCATTTCATTGTGATAATATTGCTGGAAACTTGGAGAATAACATCTATACTTTGACCGAGTATTTGGAGTATCCATCCTCTGCATTAAAAACAAAGTCAAAAGGTAGACCTAAAGGTGGCCTAGCTATTTATAGTTCATCAGATCTGGATGTTAATATAGAAAAAGATCACACTACTCGAATCCTGGATTATAGTTGTACTAGTTGCAAATTGGACGTGTGACCTCAAAGCCCCGCTCATAATTATGAATGCTTACATCCACCCACACCACCAGTTAAAATGTGGCATCTTACTGCAAATGGACACTAGATTACAGACATAAGTCAAAAGTATGACAGGGAACACATGATCTTAACAGGCAACATCAACTCAAATCAATTTACTTACAGCTGTGAAGATGAACTGCTGTTGCAACAAGATGATCTTTGGAACACCCCCCATCAATGAAACCCCATATCAAAAGAGGAGACCCCATTGGGGAAAATATATTGGACATATGCTTGTGTACCAGTCTCAGATCAGTGAATGGAACAGCAAGAGAGGGATCTTCCTCCGACACCAGCTCACAGTGCTCCAAAATCATGATCCATTATTGACTATACCTTCATGTACCTTCCCCTGTTTAAATACTTGGAAATATTCAAGATAGGCACCCGCACAGAAAGTGACCACAATTGGCATAATTTGCAGGTAAGCAACAAAAATCATTACTGGCAAAAAGTCTGGAGATTGGATCGGTATCATCAACAACCAGCCTAAAGAGATTAAATTGGAAAGGTGTCGCAGTGAAAGCTTTTGAGGAGCGCTGTCAACCGATAATGAAAAATATGGCCAAAAATAGATCTGGGTATGATCAAGTTAACAGAGCTAGGAACCAAGAAACTGATAGAGGAATTCCCATGAAACATAAGCAAAGCACACATCCTGGCACAAAATAGAAGACTGCATCATAGACGTCCACCATCTATAAGGTCTTTTTAAAAAGAGCTCCATAAACAATATAGAGCATTCAGAAGCAACCCAACTGAAGCTGGGCTAAGGCAAAAAATTGCAGGCATACAGATGGCTTATAAAAAGGAAATATAGTCACATAAATGTGCTGATTATGACAGCATCTGGGCAACAGTCCTCCATGCTAGCAAATAAAGAAACACAAACAGGTTCTAGGAGATTGCAATTAAAACTAACTGAAAACACCCTGTGGTAAACTCTGCAAATGTAGCTACGCACAACTGGGAAGATCACATCATCAAGACCCAAAGGGCCCTTGCAACAGTACTCTCAATTTCCATTGTTGTGAGTACATGGGAAGAACTCTTGAGTTTGAATTCACACTGATATGGAAGAATCAGACTCATGTGTAGTATAGAAACAAGTGCCCCCCCTGCATGAAAATAACAGGCTCCACAAGTAAACAGGCTGTTGATACAGTCAACAGGGGAAGAAGTAATGGGGCTCCAGGGTAAAATGGCCTACTATAACAACTCCTTAAAGACAACTTGGAATATTGGGTATCTCTTTTTATCTTTTTATACAATCATTCTATCTTCACAGAGCAAATACCAGGAGAGGTGCAATAATCCACCTGATATACAAAGGAGGAAAAGTTGCAGGCTTAGGAAACTACTGACATATTTCCGTGCTAGATAATGAGGTTAAATATCATACATGCATTCTGTTGGGAGAAGTTGAATCCTGGGCAAATGAACAATGTATTGTCCCCCTTAGCTGGGGACTATTGCAATTCTTTGGGCCCTTGCAATGATGGAGGACAAAACAATCATATCAAAATCTGTGCTATATCTATGTTTCATGGATATCAAAGTTGCCTTTGACACAGTCCCAAGTAGCAGTCTATGACAGAAACTAGCAGCAAGAAACATCTCAGTCTCCCTGATGAAAAGTGTTATTTCTCTGTACTCAAATACTTGGCGCCAGCTCAAACTGGGAGACAGGACCTCTTCAACACAGAAAATACAAACCACAACAGGTTTAAAGCAAGGCTGTGCGTTAGTCCCCCTGCCTTTCTTTATATTTTTAGTGAATCTTCCAACAGACTTAGGAGAAGTGAACTCACATATTCCAAAGCTTAGAGGCAAATCGATCTGCTTTCTCCTATATGCAGTTGATGTCCTATTGATATCCAAAACCATAATGGGCCTGCAACAGCTGTGGGCCAACTACACAAAACACAAAAAGCTTTTTATAATTCCTGAGAAAACAAAGATAATGATGATGGGCAGAAAGAAAATGAAGCCAGGCTAGTGGTACACGAATAACCTCCAAATTAAAAAAGCTTAGAATACAAGTGCCTTGGAGTGATCATAAACATTCATGAAACCTTCCTCCCTCACAAGGAGGTCATAAAATCAAAAGCAGCATCTTTACTACATGCATTTTTAAAGCTTTAGAAAAACCTTTTAGGTCCCTCCCTTGTTCCTTTAATGAAAGTAATTACACTAAATTGCTGACTATCCTACATATGGGACAGAAGTCATTTTTGAAATAATTCCAACCTGCTGGATAAACTTTTAGTGAGCATCTATAGAAGGGTATTTTGCCTTCCAAAGCTTGTTTCTCCAGCACAAATGTGGCTGGAGTTTGGCTTATTCAACCAAATGCTGGAGAGGCCAGGTGCCTTTCTCAAAACATTCTTTAAGCTACACAATGCAAGGGTTAACATGCTGGATAGCCAATTATGGGTAGAAATAACAAAATCAGGTAGTCAATCCACAGCCCAGGTCATTCTGGAAAAGTCCTTACAGAGTCTACAGGCAGCTGCACTGTGGGCAACACCTGTTATTTTTACAACTTTTAATAGGATAATTTCCAAAGTAGTGCAGCAAAAATCATGGCTGGCAGACAAACAAAAATGTACCTTTCGAATGCCTGGACAGTTTTAAATAAATACATCAAACTGGGACCACAACCTATCTTAAATGACTGCATGTCAAAACATTTTAAACAAAAAATCATCCAATAGAGTTTTGGTGATTTACCAACCTTTGACTGCGTACCCATGAGGATATAAGGAAAAACACCACCTTGCAATGCAGGCTCTGTCCATCCTTCAGTAAAACAATTGTTCACCTCTTCTGCATTTGCCCAGTCCTGTTGACAGAAAGGTGGGCACTGCGAAAAGCACAATTACAGCTACTGGGCATCTGCTGTAAATATCGGCATTAAAGCTGAGGGGCGAAAACTGGCAGCAAGATTTGTGAAATGAATGCAGGCATTTATGAATCTATTATGCACTGTAGACCCTTAAGAATATTATGCAAACCGTTCACTTTAAATCCATACTCAGAGGACTCTTCTCTCGATTGTCATGAGCAACCATGGAAATTAGAAACAATTGTTTACAAACCTGGTTGTCTCACAGACACACGATTCACCATATATGTGTTTCTGCTACACACGTGATGGATTAGTGGATCAGCAATAGTCAGAGATGAATCCTAGCGTGGGCTGTTTTTTCTTTTTTATAAAGCCATCATTTAGATTTGCATAATGTTGAAAATCTGAGATCTTTTTTTGTGAACCATAATGGAAAGTGATGAATTAGAGCAGTGGTTCCCAACCTTTTGATTTCTGTGGACCCCCACCTTAACCTTAATGGAACCCAGGGACCCCCAATGAATCATCATTGGAATCCGGGGACCCCCGCTTGAGTCATTACTGGAAGCTGGGGACCTAATTTGTCAATATTTGTTAATATTTTTTAATTTTCTAGGCTCTCGCGGACCTCCTGAGAAGGCTTCCCGGACCCCCAGGGCCCCTGGACCGCAGGTTGGGAACCACTGAATTAGAGGATAAGTAATAGCCAAAGATGGAATTTAGAGTTGATTATTTTATTTTTAATTATAAAACCCCATTTCAATTGTATAATTTGCCCACTGTTAAATGAGTGAGATTTCTTTATAGATTTATAATGGAAATGTACTGGCAGTGTTGCACACAATCTTTATTTTGTATGTATGTTTTTATTTAACTAATGCATCAATCAATACATTGATACTGAAACTCCATGCCTTCTTTGCCATGTACTCAGCCATAATTTTGTGAAACCAGAGGGTGCCTTATAGGAGGTCATTTCATCTTGGTTTTCCATGTCTTTCCTTTTTCCATGCCATGAACCTGTCCACCATGTGGTGAAACCAGTGTGTATGTGCGTGTGTGTCTGTTTGTGTGTGTATGTGATTATTAATTATTAATAATTTTATGGCACTTGTAAAAGCATTTTTCTAAAGGCATTACTTGTTATGGCCCTTTAAGAACCAATGTTTTGTTCATTTCTACTTTTTCATATATATATATATATACAGATACATATATATATATATATATATATATATATTCTGTTATATATGCATGCTTTTGGTGCATGCAGGATCACTGGCTTTAAGGAGAGTACATCACGCAGCTCATAGCTACAAGATCACATAAAATATCACCCTATTGAGAAAGATAAAATCTATCTGGGGACACTTGAAAGTCTTACTTGCGACCAAAAGGAATGGTCCTTTTAACACAATATGCACTTTTGAATTAACATTTCTGCTCACTTCACATCAGGGTGATGAACATATATTTATACAGAGAATTTAAGGTACTTACTGCCAACGCTGACCCTTATCTCTTGTAGCCTTGAGAAAGCCCCAGGTTGTTGAGCCATATAAGGAGCGAAACACATGTTGGCTGCAATAACACCTTTTGTTTCAAATACAGTACATCATCTGGAATTAACTAGTGAATATAATATTGTCTCCAATACAAAAAATATGTCCTATCTGCAATAAGCATCTCAAATAAAATAGAATCTATATCAACGCTACTAAGGAGTCTGAATTATTGGATTATGGGTAGAGTACTAACTTTGCTTACAATTGTTAGTTTGTTTTATTTACTAACCTTCTGCTTTTCCTTCAACGGTTATAGACATAAGACTCAAGATTATATTAGCATGTACTACATAGACTGACATGGATGACCAAGGGTTGGCTCCACCTTCCATGTTCCTGGCTACTCAAGGGACCCTTCAATACCATGGAAACAGTAGAAAAAAATGTTTGTCACCTACATGGCGAATGGACCTGACAATCATGGTCCAGGAAGAAGTCAAGCGATTTTGCTCTACCACCTTTATGTTGAAGGGCAGATGCTATATGAAAACTTGCCAAAAATCTTGCTGGGAATGGGAGATGGGCTACCCAGCAGTATTTATGAGATGTCTATACAAATGCTGGATCCACAATTCATAGCAAAAGTAACTATTGTATTAGAGCTGCAAATGTTTAATTCTAGGGAGACAGAGATCATATGAAGAGTTTGCATCCTATGTGGCAGCATTACAAGGTTTGTCATTAACATGCCAGTTTGCAACTCCGAGTGATTCTCTGATTAGAGACCAACTTGAGAGTTTCACAAATAATAAAAGAGCGAAAGAAAAGTTGTTGATCAAAGTTCCAACACTTGAGGAAGCCATCCAAGAGATTTGAACACACTCAAATGTGAATAAAAGAAATAGATACACATAGTGCAAGTGAGGTTGTGAAGAAACATCAGACCAAAGTATCAGACATAAGTATACCAATAGAAGAAATTAAGAAAGCAAAACCAACTGAAAAAGTTCAACAGCAAGGGAGGTCTAATGAAAACTACAAAATCATCCACTTTCCAAGGATCGAGTTCCAGGGCAATAAAATGTAATTAACTAACCACACTATAGTAACTAGGCTATGGGACTACTTTTCAAATGTCTGGACATTTTGTCCACTGAGGATTTTTTAGAATACCCTTCAAAACTGACCTCCCATATTTACTAGCTAGTAGGATCATTCCAAGATTTGGAATAGACGCCTCACCCACTTAATTGTGGCATGCTTCATCATCAGCTGTCTATCCATATCCCAGTAAGATGGTACTACCAGGGTGGACTCAAACAAGCATTCTTTTGAAAATAAAATAATTAGATGGATAATAGCAGGTATCCTGATAAAATTCCTGAAAATACCTGTTGGAATGCCCCAAGAAATTCTCTTTTATTACGGGGTTCAAAGGTATGAATAAAAACAATGTTCCTAGTCTCCTCAAGGTCTATTATGTTCCCAGGAAACCCTATCTTCTCGCCAACATGTTTTGGCCCTCTCAAATAGCCCAGCCAGGTCTTGGTGCCTTCATCGGGGCAAATATTGACTTTCCCTGCTTACTATTACCAATGTCATGAACACTCGTGAGGCCTATTGCTCTCACCTGATTCTTCTCTCTGGCTTCATTTTCATCTTCAAAACATTAGTCCATCAGAGATGTTAAATGTATGATGGTTCCCCTTCCCAAAAATAAGAAATCCCAATTACAATAGCACAGGAGGCACAAAGTTTCCCTGTTCTTCACCTTCTATCACCCTTGATATATTGAAATATTGGTCACCCTTTCTTCTAAAACCAAAACAAAGATTGTATATCACCTCACAGTTGCTTGCACTCTCTCCTAACTCCCTTTATTTCACATCACCCATGTGAATTGATTATGCATCGTTATTATTCCACATAGACACCTACACCTTTAATTTTGTTAGGCATCACTATATTCTTGCAATGTATAAGTTTAAGCCATAATGACAGTGTTCCTCCTCCTTTCTGTGATTCCTCACATAGCCAATCACCTCATCTTAGGCAACAAATTCAGAGAAAATAGACAAAATCCTGTACCAGCATGTGTCAAAACCAACCTCTACACCATTCACCCATGTGTGAAAAATATTCAATATTCTTACCCTATTATTGGGTTATCCATGCTTCATGCATGCCTGGTGATGGTGCGGTCCTGTATCACATACTTACGGTTCAGGGAGAAATTGACATATTTACATATGGTGAACCTTTCAATTACACAGCACCTATTATATTCTTGCTTCTGAATCGTCCTAGATATCACATGTCTATATTAAGACTGTTACCAGAAGGTCACCTGGTTTATGGTAGCTACAGAATCGTAATTCTCACTAATATGAAAAACTGCGTGTGAGGTCTTTCTGAACAGGTGAATTTAACCAAGCAAGGTTCAGACCTGTTAGGTTGGCATTGCCAAAGGGATCTTAAAATTGTACTATACCCCAATGCCAAAAACCCAGCTATGATTGTTAAAGTACAAAGTGGTGTGACTGATAAGAAAACACGTGGTCTGTATGCAAAAGATTGATGGAAAGGTACCCTGAGGTGTTTATGGAAGAACTATGTAAACTGAAAGGGTTCTCCCAAATAATTATATAGAAGAAAATGTCACCCCTCTTGTCCACAGAGTGAGGAAGGTCCCACACCTGATGAGAGAGCCGTTGCAGAAAGAACTGAATATGTTACTGGACCAAGGGATTATAGAGCCAATCAAGAGTGGTTGGCCTCGACAGTGGTGTCCCCAAACAAGGGAGGAAAGATTTGGCTTCTCATTGACTTACGCAACATTAATAAAAACATATGGGTGGACAGGCAACCTCTTCCAAATATTTCTGAGATGTTGACAGCAATGGGAGGTGTAAAACATGTTAGTATTATCAATATGTCTGCTGCATGCCTTTAGATTGATCTTCTTGAAGATTCTAAACACCTTAAAACGTTTGTTACACTGACGGGGACCTATCGATTTTGCTCCAAAGGATGATGGCTTGAAGGATGTCTTATGATTCTAGTACAATGTCTTAATTGTGGCGAAGAGTGAAAGAGAACATGGGGCCTTCAAGAAAAATCTCTTGGTGCAAGCACAAAAACCTGAGCATGTATCCAACTTTAGTTACCTGGGAATAACTCTCAATGCTACACTGCAATGGTCTCCTCACATGACCAAAGCAAAAGTGGTACTTGTACACAGCTCAGTGGTTGTCACTAATAAACATCAGAACTTAATCTCTAAAATGATCACTCCGGCCCAAGAGATATATAGATATAAGACGCAAGCTGCAGCCTTATATGGTGCTGAGTTATGGGGCTCTAGAGACTTAAAACAGCTTAAGCGAAAATTTATTTTTATGGGAGTGCTGGGCTTACCTATGTCAACACCATTGATACCCAATAACCAGGATCTAATTCACAAACAAATAGAGCATATAGCAGCCTTGAGACCCATACTCTACTGGGAAAGATTGGGAACAACTCAAGAACTAGTTCACTATAAAGACGCTCTCAGGGAACTGCTGGAGCTCAATCAACTTGCGACCTTTCCATGGCTCCAAAATGCTAAGAACTGGTTTGCTAAACTAGGCTTATGTTTGTATTTCAACGAGCTGCAAACATTAACATCACACTCAGAGGAGCAACTGAAACAAATGTATTGGGAGCATGTTGTGAATACCCTTCACTCACACCCAGTCAAGGGATGCTGATGGGACAATTTCTGATCCGCAGGCCAAATCCCTGATTTGAGCGCTTTCTAGGCACTATATAACCCCGCTGAGCAAAAACATTATATTTGAAATTTCACTTTGAAAGCCTACTAATTAAAGACTTCACCACAAAAGGGAATTCACACAACAATGTGGACAAAGATCTTGCCTTCCCTTTATGCACGTTGGGCAGTAGTGAAAACATTGCACACATTTTTTCTTTGCATGATTTACACAAAGCCTAAAAGGAAAGGGATTTTCCTGATCTGCATTAACATGGGGTCTAGAAAACATCCAGGAGCTTTAGGAGTCCTAAAATATGATACAACTCCTCACGTAAGATTTGCTCTGTGCAGATATTTACTTGCAGTGAGATTCATACGGGGAAAGCTGGGGTTGAAATTTTAAACTTGCCTGATATTTTAACTTATGGTTTGCCTGTTCCTATTATGTTCTAAACAGCTGTATCACTAAGTTGATCTAATTATGCAGAAAATTTATTGCACACATTGTATTGATTTTCTAGCTAATGTTTGTGAATTGTATATATGCTTTCAATGGTTTTTAATCAAAATAAAAGTTGTTGCTGTCCAAAAAAAAGAAAGAGGACACAATGAAATAATGGAAAAAAAAAAAAAATAATAACTATGGACAAAGTTTGGACTGACAAAATAGAAAAGGAGAAATGCTAATTGAAAAAATCTTGAGTTACATACTTTGGGCATGAGATTTCCAAAGATTGCATTGGACCAAAAAAAGTACGGTGATGGCTATGAAAGAAGTACCTAAGCCAATTAGTAAAGATCCACTTAAATCTGTTTCAGGACTGGCTAAATATTGTTCCAAGTTTTTAGCCAATTCCACCGAGATAGTTAAACCTCTGCAACTGTTAATGAAAAAATAAGTCATCTTCAAGTGGGACAAAGATTGTGACATAGCCTTCCATAGTATGAAGGAAGGTGTTTTGCAAGTTCCAACAGTGGGACATTTTGATGTCACTGCCAAGACTTACATAACAACTGATGAAAGCAATGCAGGGATAGGAGCTAAGCAGACGCAAGTTGAGGATGGTCAGAACAAAGTTGTAGGATTTGCATCAAGACACCCTTAAAAGGCAGACTTCTCGCACTCTGTGATTGAAAGAGAGGCTCTGGCTTGCTGCTGGACAATCAAACATTTTAGGTACTTTGGGGCATATTTATACTCCATCTGCGCCGACTGTGCATCAAACATTTTGACTCACATTTAGCGCAACCGTTTCCCGAATTTAAACTTTGACGCCCAAGCCCGCGGATGACAAAATTCCGCCATGTGCGTCATTTTTTGGATGCAGCAACCCGCCTTGCGTTAATCATATCCAAGGTAGGCGTTCCCGTCCCAAAAATGGCTTTAACGGCCGCGCGTCGTAATTATGCTTACGGTCAAAAATGGCGCATGGCCGGGTGGCGGAGCCAGAAAATGACGCCCAGCCCCATTTGCGTCACAATTTAATGCCTGGGTCAGGGCAGGTGTTAAAATGGGGTAAACACACCTGTATTTAATCAGAACACACAGAACGAGCAGCAGAGCAGCAACAGGGAGACATGGAGGTGATTCTAATCCAGCGTGCACGCAGATGCAGAGCCCAGCAGCTACAACAACACCAGCAGGGACCCCAAAGGCAGAGCAGGAGGTAGGAGAGGATATTCCGCCCCAGAACCACCCTTCAGGGCCTCAGGGAACACAACATCATCCAGAGGTATCGGTTGAACTGGCAGGCCATTCAGCAGCTGCTGCGCAACATTGAACCGCAGTTGGCACCAACTTTGGTGACACCCCACACCATCCCAACAGAAACCAAGCTGCTTGCCGTACTTCATATGCTGGCAAGTGGCTCTTTCCAAACAACTGGTGCCCTGGTTGGCGGAATATCACAACCATCATTCTCCGCCTTTTTGCCCAAAGTACTGGATGTCATCATTGGACTGACACCCCGCCACATCTGCTTCCCTAACACACTGCAGAAGCAGCAGGAAACAAAACAGGGGTTCTACCTCATCAGTGGCTTCCCACACGTCCTTGGTGCAATCGACTGCACACATGTACGCCTTGTGCCACCTGCTGCAACTGAACACCTCTACCACAACAGGAAGCACACATATTCCATCAACGTGCAGGCCATAGTCGATCACCAGGGATTGATCACCAACATCGTGGCTAAATATTCTGGGAGTGTCCATGACTCATACATCTTCCGTCACTGCAGCATCAATGAACACTTCCAGGATGGACGGTATGGCAATGGACTACTTGTTGGTAAGTACAAAAACCTACTTATATACACACTGCACAGCAACCCTCTAGGACACACAACACATACACCACAACAGCAACATTTGAACAGGAACATACTGAGGTTGTGACATCGCTAGCCATGTTTCTTAGGTCACCATTGAACCTGTCACACATCGGAAATTAGTGTACAGTCTAATGTTAAGACATCAAAGATCACAACGTGTGGAGTGGGTTGCCGAAATGTCACCTTGCAAAATGTAAGTGTCCCAATGACCTTTACATTAATCCATTGCATAAGTCTAAAGGTATGGGATGTCCAGGGAACATTGATATGAACGTGTTAAAAACACAGTCAATTTTAACTGTGTAAGGAACTATCATCTCACCCCCAGTGAAGACACACGGACACCTGTATCACAAGTCACAATGCTAGAGAGGGCACACTGTACTGCAAATCAGAAAAACATACTGCTGACAAATGGTTAGCAGACAAACACTCGTTCAGCCAAGGAAACAACACAATGCAGATGGTACATTCTACAAGCCTAGGATGCTACATTATTACAAAAAAGAGTCACAGACAACACAAGACAACTACTGCCATGACAGGTCATTTCAATAGTTCCAGCTACATCAACATGATCCCAATCATTTTCTCTTGCAGCTGATCAGGGGTATGGCATCCAGCCATGGACTATGACACCATTTGGCAACCCAAGTACAGCTGCAGAGCGTGCCTACAATGACGCACATAGGAGCACACGCATCATTGTCGAGAGGACCTTTGGCATCCTCAAGTCAAGGTTCGAGTGCCTCAACATCACTGGTGGTAGCCTCCTATATTCCCCGGATATGGACTGTAGGATCATCCTAACATTTGCAATATTGCACAACATTTGCATCAAAAGGAACATTCCCCTCCTGGAACCAGAGCCACACATGCCTGAAGAGGAGGAAGAGGAGGATGCTGGCCTGCAACATGAGGGGGAACTACAGAACACAGCCGCTGGTATACGCAGGCGGCAACAGATCGTCAACAATGAATATGATCACCTTCACCACTTTAGTTAACGAATTTAAATAAACACCTATTATAATCACCATATAATGGTCTGGCTATTCATTTTTGCACACCTTCATCTCTACTTATCAGAATAAGAGTGTTGCCTCATGGAGCATTGCTGATATACTGAGTAGGACGCTGAACATCCCAGAGCTAATGTGATGCCTTACATACAATGGTCACATACACACACACACTCTTAATGACATATATCATGTACATTTCTCCTTTGAAGGCCAATAGCAGAGGACCACAACTATTTCACACATACATGTTGAAATCAAGGTCCAACGCAGCATATGGCACACAACTAAGACACCATCACTCAATAAGGGGAAAACAAGCCTCATACATGAGGCAGTCAATGTGCTTTGGCATCAGTAGCAGGAATGCCTGACCAGACCCTTGACAGCAGTAAGTCCAACTGCATCCAATATTTGCAAGGGCTATCTGTGACCAGAGTCCCATAGAAGCAGAACATAGACAGCGCAAGTGCCACACATAAGAGCAGCATTGCACACATGACATTCCATGTACATGTCAGCCCATTTCCTAACTCCTGACACACCCATGCACCTGGTCACAACCCACCTGTCTGAAGAGGTCCCTGGAATACTAAGATGTGTACCCTGATATTCCCTCCTCTACACACACAGACCAACATCAGCAAACCAGTGTGCTACACCCTTTCCTATGGTATGCCATTGTCATAGAACATCTGACTGCATGGACGTCAGGTTAATTTATACACTGTCTTCTAGTTTCAAAGCCCTGTTAGCACATGTAGATTGCTTCCCGTGTGAAAATGTCTGTTGGCCCTTAAAATGCAAGTCTCACCGACAGGACTGGTGAGAAACAGATGCAGCCCACACCTGTGATCACCTCCATGCACACCACCCATTTCAAAAAGCACTGCCCCTGCTGATGCCTGGAACAGCATAGGAGTTGCCATTCAAATACACCATTAAGCATTGATACTAATTAAGCCATGTAACACAGCCACTGGGTTCATTTGTCACCTTCAAAAACACAGGATATACACAGTTTGACATGTCAGCTCTCTAGTTTGTCCTCCAAACAGTCTTAGTCAGATCACTAATTATGAAACTTGTGAAATTGCTGGATCCTGAATCACCTTGCATTCAGTCAGCCTGACTGGCAACTGTCTGTGCGTCTCACTAAAGTATCCCTGTGTCTACATATGTACCACACTTGCGTTAGCAAACCTCTCATTCATCAGGGGGTATTGGGCATGGGCTTCTTCAAATCATACACAAATACATTGTATAGCATCATATGCCTTTTAACTGTACCATTTGAGTTACATCCTCTTGGAAAAGCAAAATTCATGGCCCATCCCTTGTCTGGGTTGCATTTATGCATGAATGACAAAGTGTGACAGTGTCCCAGGGCCGTAGGCAGGGATTGGGTACGGGGCTTTCAACACAACCAGCAACCTCTGATAATGTCCATGAATAATACACAAATGTCAGGACCATGACAGTTCACACACAGAATCACAGTGCTCACAACATAGTGATGGGCCGTGTGTGGTTAATAGCTGCGAGAATAATCCGCACAGAGGCTATGATGTTCCCGGATGCAGTGGGAATTGCAGAGGCTAACCTGTGTACAAATGTTGTAATGACACCTACCGGAACATGACACCTGAGACATTATCTCACTCAGCACACCAAGGTTGCCCTGTTGACTGTCTCTTTACACGTCTTTAGTGACAGGGTGGGACCATCCACATGTTGGTTCACATGTCCACATCCACTTTACTCACATTGATCAACCAAGGATACTCAGTAGATACAGGAATAGCTGCCAATGACTCATGATGAGTCCTGGACCGAACTGTGACAAATTACACCCCAAACAATATACAGGATCATCATTGGACCACACACATGAACAAGACACCTATGTGCAATTGATCACTGGAAATAGGTGGACACGTGCTGCCTCGTATGCTGGTCCACCACAGCCACTTGATAGTTGGGGCTCACTTCTATGGCCTCAACTGTGGTGTCATCATACATTTGAGATTCACCCTTGTCTGTCTGTGCAAACAACATGGTACCCACTTCCTCAATGCATGTGTATGTCTCACTGTGGGATTCATCAACTAGTGTCTCGGAAGCTCTTACCAATACTCTAGGACATAGGATGTAGAAAATGTGGACCATTGACATGAACAAGCGTCTGCCATCCATCTGGGACATGCTATGTCACATGTGGTGTCTAGGTGACCCTAAATCTTGGAAGTCCACTTTACGGGTGTTGTTACATGTATGACTAACACATGCCCTCTCTCATTTCCTAACTGACTTGCATCTAAGGTTTGGACACATGGACGTCACATTCATACAAGCATATGTACAAAAATGCTTCATGTGATACACACACACTTGGTCAACAAATACATTAGTTGCCAAAGTACACACTTTGAGTCCAAGGCATTTAGGTATTATACATATGTGTGTCACATTGCTATCCTCTCCTTATGCCAAACATGCACAATTTCTGCAACACATATATGTAGGCCACACTTATGACCAACTATTGTGTCAGGCCAACCGTAAAAAGACTGTGAAGGGAGTAGCGGATCATGGTCCGCTGCAGTATGATGTCACACATGTGAACATACACCATCAACACCATAGTGTCTTCAATCAGCCTATCTCTGATGTGTCCCAAATGTAACATAACAAAAAAACAAGAAAAATTGCCCAAAAACAGTTAATGCACTGTAATTTTGACGGTCCTAGCGTTATGCGTCATTTTTTGTCTACCAAAACTGTATTTGCAATAATTTTTTTAACGCACAGAAGTGAAATTTAGCCAGCATCTAGATATTTGTACAGGCCATGTACTATTATGTGAATGCGGGCTAATTTTCACTTCTGTGCGTCAAAAAAAATGACGCAAATACAGTTTTGGTAAACAAAAAATGACGCATAATGCGAAAAAGGCGGGACTTTTCATACAGGAAGTGATGTAATAGGATATCCTGTTTACAGATCATGTACAGTGGGTGTACTTTCACTTTCACTTTGCAGTCTATGATCCTTCTAGACTGTGTGGCTGTGTAGGGAGTGTTGTCCTGAGAGTTTGTGTTTTTTTGTCCTGTGTGCTATCTGTAAAGTCCATTTGTGAAATAAATATTGTTGCTGTATACTGTACTACTGTGTTTTGTCTACATTTGTCCATTTATCTTGTGTTTTTGTTGTTTGTGGGAGTCTGTTGTGGGTAGTGTTAGTTTGGGGACAGTTGGGCTCTTTTAGTGGTTAAGTTTACTTTTCATCTGTATTTTTATCCCTACTTTCCCCCTTTTCCCTTTTCTATTTCGTTTACCCCTATTCCCTTTCACTTCACAAGTATGTCTGGTAGGCCACGTCTTGGCAGGATGGGGGAAGAGGAGTTGGGGGGGTTTATCTGGCTTGTGTGCCATTTCTTGCCGCTCATGATCCAGGCAGGGGGCAGGGTGATACAGGGGTATCCAACAGAGGCACGCAGAATCCGGTGGGGAAAGGTGCTGCATCACCTGCAGCGTGTGTATGCCAGCCAGAGGAGTGACCACCAGCTGAAGCACCGGTGGGCTGACCTCATCACCAGGGAGCAGGATCTCTTGGACCACCTGGGAATCATGATTGGTGGCACTGTTGGTGAGTACGAATCATGTTAATGTACACAATTAAATGCTCTGTAGTGACATAAGGGGATTAGTACAATGTCTGCCAGCTAACTTGCTGACTGTGTGTAATGCTGGGGAAACATAAAGGGATAATTGATGCACTATGGCAAGGATCACAATTGCTGGCTGTCAGGTAGCACGTGCTCAGCAAACTTACAGGTTACTTTTCCATGAAGGAAATTGGTGCAGCCTTTTTGTCAGAAAAGCAAACAAAATAGGAGCCAATCATGTCTATATAGAGTACTATTGACAGAGAAGTACAGATGTACCAACATTTAGGCCAAACTTGTTGACGCAATTGCTAGACTGACTTTAGAATCACTACATGATGCAGAAAACGAGTGCTGCCTTCACGTCAATTGATAATAGCAAAGTGGCTCAGACATATGTCTCATGTGGGTCTGGTGAGTGTGGAAGGAAAGCGTTCACGGAAGTACTATGAATGTGTGGGATTATTGTGTTCCTTGATCATTTTGGATACATGTCAGATCTGGATTTGAAAATATTGTGAAAAGGTGTAAGGTGCCCTCAGCTAACATCTTAGAATGTTTGTTGGAGTTAGTTGTGCCACATTCCAAATATGGATGGCAGTCCAAGTGTATGCACATGGCTTCACATCTCCATGGTTGGTGCAAATCACCATAGCTGGGCCACATCAATTGAATAAACTGTAACAACAGGATGGCTTACAAAAGTCCATGCCCCTCCCTTTGTACATTGTACCTATGTGTCATTAATGTGTCATGGCCACAAGGCATGTTTGACTGGTAATGCAGTCCTCAAATAACCAGGCTATGGATGTCTCTCTTGGATGCACATGATGAGATGATTACACTCCATAATTTTTTTCTGGTCACTAATTATGGGGCATGTTTGCAACCACATGATAGTTAGGGCCAATGTATGTGTGCAGATATGTGTGTAACTGTCACAGGAGACCCGTGCTATGTACAAGTTGGCCGTGATATATCAGATGCAGTACCATCATGTCTGAATGGCTGCCATTTCCTTATTCAGCCTACACAGTGTATATGTTTATGAAATTGTTGCGCTGTGCACAGATTTTGAGCACATTTCTTCCTTCCATACCTTACAGGTGGACCAGCACCCTACACTGTGGGAGAGGTGGCAACATTTGAGGACCCCAACCAGTCCAGTAGGTGTTGATATGTCTGTTATGTGTTGTGTTTGCTGGTTATGGACTCGTGTGAGTTGGACGCAAAGCAAGGGGTGATGCGTTGCCGCAAGCTTTTCTCTTGTTCCATGAGTGGGAATTCAGTTTCTCACATGTTTTGAGTTGGCCAATGCGTATCCAATGGTATCATGTAGGGAGTGTAGGCCATTCCTGTAGGCCCCACTGTGAGTACAGGGGTTAGTCATTTGGATGACACTTGTATCACCAAGAGTCGCACTGGAAGTCATCTCCGATTTAGTCAGCCGGTCAGACCCACATTCTCCAAGATTGGTACAGCAAATTGCTTTCCAATACACATCTGCTTCCCTATTTACCTACGTAATCATGAAACAGTAGGTAGAACCTCCTAGCAGCATGTACTTCCACATGTAGTGCTACAAGTATGTGGAACTTGAGTGCAATGACCTAGATGTGCATGCAATTAATGATCATGAGTGTTTTAGCAACTATGTGTGTGATGTAAGTCAGGCCTCACTGGAAGTATATGTTGTGTACCAAGTTCTGCATTTACTGACATGTGTGGCCCTATGAGTGCTCTAGGGTTTGCTGACTCATAATTGTTGATAGACCTTACCTGTGGTGTGTCTGTAGAGACAAACATGTGTGGAGTTTTCTATACACTCCTCAGGGTGCATGTTGTTGGCAAATGATAGTTGTTTATCCACCCCCCCACCCTCAAACACGGGCATGGGTTTGTGAATGGGGTACCTACTACTGATGCTACCAGTATGTTACACATACATGTGAATAAGTGACGGTTTGGTTGCAAACTAGTATACACACTCAGGTTTGGCACTTGGTACTAAACTGGCAAGTCCAGTTACAACTTGTAGACCATGTGGCTTTAGATAACTGGCAGAACCCAGATTGCAAGTCAAAGCCAGTTGTTACCCATCTTGTAGGTTATGGATGTGCTATGTGTGATGTGACCTTTGTAGTCTGGCCTGCCATGTACTTCCTCTGGGTCATTCAATGATCTGAATTGTGATATGAGCTGTTACAAGTATAGTAGCTGTATTGTCTGATTAACTTCTTGTGCCATTTCACACATTGCAGTTACTAATGTAGAATATCTGCATTTGTCTTCACAGCTGCCAACATGACTTCAGACCAGGTCCGTCAATTTCAGCGCCGGGCCATGCGATACCAGCACATCCTGCTGGTGGAGTCGGGGTTCCGGAGGATGGCCCGGCGATATCGCCATGAATGGGCCTCCGGGGCATGGAGAGCCTTCCCACAGGGTGGGCCTACTTTGCCCACCACAGCCACCACCAGCACAACCACCAATCCCAGCCAGGTGGCCCAACCCACAGCTGGCACTGTTGGTCCAACATCTGCTGGACTTCCAGGCCCCAGCATTGCCACCGGTGCAGGACAGCCCACTAGGCCTGGCACCACACCCACACAGACCTCCTCCACCGGTACCCAGACTGCCACAGCTCCATCTGTTGACCCTGCAGCCTTCAACCAAATGGAACCTAAGATGGACAAAGTGCTGCGCAAGTTGAGCCACCAGAGCCGGGATGTGCGCCACATTAACCGGCGTGTTAAGTCTATTAAGCGGACCCTGTGGAGGGCCAACATCTAGACATTTATAGTTGGACATGATTCCCTCCCCTCCCTCCTATTTCCTTGTTCTTATAGTTAGTGGGCTTAGGGGACTTAGTGTTAGGTTAGTATAGGCTGTTATTTTAGTTAGTGTTAGTGGGTGGGGGTCCACAGTCTTGATATATTTACTTCTTAAGTGTGTGTGTTTGCTATGTTGCGGTTCTTGTGTGTTTTTAAAAAAATACAAAAAAACTAAAAAACATACAAAAATAAATATATATATATATATATATATATATATATATATATATATATATTTGTATAGGATAGTATAATATGTGTTTAGGTTAGTATGTGTTGTCCTCCATGTGTCCTGTCTCATTAGGGGGGTGGGGGATAGATGTTTAGAACGTTTCGTTACATGTGATAAGTAAGTGTAGCTTAGGTTAGTTAGTGACAGTTGTGGGTAATAAGTAGTCAGGGTAGATTAGGGTAGGTAAGATTTTTCCCTCAGTTTCCTCATCTGTGATTATCATTTAATGAATATTTGGTTAACCCTTAATAGTATATGTTAAATGCTACTTGATCGTGGGTTTGGATTCAGTGTACATCAATTTTGTACTATACCATCTGTGTCCTATGCTGCAAACAAATCCCAACTGAGCTGTACGATTGACAGCTAGCCCAGAGCTACCTTGCAAAGTATCGACCCTTCGTTGCAACCACCAATCACAGTTAATATGGATGACAATGTGTTTCTGTTGATAAGTGTGTTTTCAAAGTCACAAACAGTGCTTCCAGACTTGGTATTGGGGAAACAGTTTTAGGTCTGACTGCAGTGTGATGATCATGGTCACCCTTATAAGATGAGTTCTCATTGGCAATCTTGTATTCTTGCCTTCATGACCCTCATACATCATTTGTGAAACAGTTCAGCATGATTACCTATTTGTATGTTAACTCAGACACCTTCATTTATGCAGTTTTTGTAGTGTTTACTTAGATTAGTGTGCCATGTTATTTGTGTTATTTTTGCATGTTGACAAGATTTTTCGGCCACTATTTGATGACTTAGTTATCCCCTGAGGAAGCATTCTTCTTTCCAACACAGCATGATGGTGTATGGTTTCTCACTTCATCAGATTTGTCCCTCAGGATGGGCAGAGTATGATGCAATCATGGGCACTGTGCAGATTTCTCTGACTACATATTATCAGGACAGTTGTATTGACAAGCTACGTAATTTGACAGTAGGCACATTTCAGTTATCTACTGTACAGTTGATATGTCACATTACCCAGAGACATATTTGTTGTGTAAGTGCTATTTATTGAAAAGTGCTGTAGTGCTATCTGTACATTGTCCATGATTGTGAGTCCATTAAAGTGACATCTTACATTGTGATCCTACACAAGGGGTTACGGAAATGCTTTTGACATGCTGGGCTTGATGTTTCAGACAGTGCAGAGGGACAGGATTTGCCAATGAGTAGGAGAGAGACAATCACTGGGCTGGGTGACAAGATATACAGTGGTTTGCAGAACAGTCATTGAGTAGAGTTGTTGTAAGACTGGCATGTTACAAAACGCAGGACCTTGGTAAAAGTTGGCCATGTGGCAGGGACTAGTGCTTCCGGGTACTTTTCCGTGTGAATGTGATCTGTTCCATGTCTTCTTCTTCTCATGTGTGTGTTGCCTCTTATGTCCTTGTTGTTGGTTGTGAAGGGGCAATACACACCTCAGTGTTAGAAGACGTGGAGTCAGACATCCCGGTCGCTGCTCCCTGTGAAGGTCTTAAGGGCAGTACTGCAGCAAAGAGGGTCTGCTGGTTCTTGAGAATAGCAGCCACATCACAATGGTAGGCAGCCAGGTCGGCCCTGAGGGGGTCATGATTGCATTTGTGCATGCAGTGGAAGGTTTGGGGTGCGAGGTGTTGTGGCAACTTCCTTACTGCAGTGGTGAATTCCTTGACAGTTTCTTGTAGTCCTTGCAGGATGGATGTTAGGGCTCATAGCTGCTGCCTGATCTGCAGATGACATCATGCACGAACGCATCCCCTCAAGGCTGGCTGCCATAGTTTGCATCCCCACCCACACCTCCTTGGCCAGCTTCCGCTGTACTTCAACTACAGTTCTCTCAAAGCTGGTGCCAGTGTCGTCTGAGTCCTCAGCTGTATTGGAGCTGGCAGGTCTTACAATTGGGGTGGTGGGTGGATCCTCTGCAATGGCTGCTTGTTCTGTGCTCCTACTTGTGACTGAAGGTGGGGTCTGGAGGGTGTCAAGGACCTTTTGGATAGTCTCCTGGGGAATGTTTATCGGCTCGTCATCCATGTCATCAGGGAAATCTGGGACAGGCATATCGGCAGGAGATCCTTCTTCCTCTACAATGAAACAGGGTACAATTAGTGTGTCTGTGTTGTAGCAATTTTGATGTGACGTGCCTGCCTTTTGATGAATTCACTTTGTGATCTTGTTTTGTGTTAATTTCTCCAGTCCTTCAGATGGGCATTCTTCCAGGCCTATGGCCCACCTGTATGTCACATGTATGTTATTGAGTTATCAGACTTGTCCGCCTCATCGCCTCTAGGTGTTGGTTTATGCCAAATAGAGAATTGGTAATGGCGGTGTTTGCGTTTTTTTTTAACGCTATTTGCGTAAAAAAACGGCGCATATCCGGTTTGCGGGGTCGTAAATCGACTCACGGTCATTTCTGCCGCGTTAATGTTGTTTTGCTTTACGACTTGACGCTTAGGTGTGCGTCAAAAATAATGACTCCCATCTGTGTTTTGCGCCGCCATGCGTCAAAGTATAAATATGACGCCAGCACGGCGCACCAAAATGGTGTTAGCCGGTGGTACTATTTTTGACGCAAAACTGCGCTGGTGCAGTTTTGCGTCAAAAAGTATAAATATGGGCCTTTGTGTGAGGATTGCCGTTTAAGGTCAAGACTGATCACAATCTTTTAATATTGAAAGAGGGGAAAGGACTGGAGAGAAATGTGACTCCAAAGATATCATGGTGGATGTTAACAGAATTTCATTTTGGTGTTAAGTATGTTAAAGGTTTGAAAAATATTGTGGCAGATTGCCTGTCTAGAAAACCTGTAGATGAACCAGACTAGGAGACAGAGGCAGATACAGAAGTACTAATGGTGGGGAGAGAAGAAGTTGCCTTAAGTAAGGAAGAATGGTATTTGGCAATCGAGGAGGATGTAAGATTGAAAGTTTTGGAAAAATGTGTGATTGTAGGCTGGGGAAATGTGGTAACTTGTAGGAAGGGGTTGAATGCTTACCACAATGTAAATGATGAAATACGTGTGCATGAAGGGAAGCTAATATGAGGGAAGCAGATCATTCCACCTGACAAATGTAGGAAGAAAATAATCAAGATAGTGCATGAAGGATATCTGGGCCATAACATGACTCAGAGGCATGTGTGCCAATCTTTTTGGTGGATCAAGATAGACAAAACCACTAAAAGTGTAGTCAAGAAATACTAGGCATGTGCCAATAGTGATAAGGCTAAGTTCATGATTCAGCCTCCTCTAGGTTATGTGGAATTACCTAATAGACCTTAGGAAAGAATGGCCATTCACTTTCTGTGTCCTGTAGCCAATTTGGGAATAAGAGATAGGTACATGATTGTCCTGATTGATTACCACACAAAGGGCCATATGTACGAAAGCTTTTTCCCATAGACACAGAATGGGTAAAATCTTGTGGCACATCTGGCCCAAAATGCTTTACAACTAAATCTACTGATTGTAGTGCTACAGAAAAAGTGATTCATTTTTCTGAAAGTGTGCTAATGGATGAGCGAATTTCCTAAGACCTTGATTTCAGATAATGGAGTACAGTTCATTTCCAAAATTCTGACAGAGTTCTTGGAACAAATGGGTGTCAAACACCAGAGAGAGGCATTATTCAGACCCAAAGCCAATGGATTAGTTGAGCCGGTCAGTTGCCTAATTGTGGAGGAAGTTAAACTGTCCTTAGCCAATGGGTTACCATGGAGAGATAAATTAAGGAAATTAATTTGGGCATACAGAATAATGCCACACTCGGTGACTGGAGTATCACCGTTCATTTCCCTTGAAGGAAGGAAATTCCAGTGTGGTAGAAGGGTAAAGAATATGTGTGGGTGGATCATAACACTGTCAGCGAAAGTGTTGTAGAGAAACAACAGAAAGGAAAGAAATATTATGATACTAAGAAGGGTGTTAAAAGTATGGACATAAGGAAGGGTGATTGGGTGGCAGCGAGAAAAGGTGGAATTGTCAGCAAAGGAGAAAGCAAGTTTTCTGTTGAAGTGAAAGAAGTAATACAGAGAGTAGTGATCCTGGAGGATGGATCTGCATGGAGTCTGGGGAATGTGTACAAGTGCCCAAATGGAAATGTGGGTGATGAGTAATTATATTAGATACCATTGTACACTGACGTACATTCATGCATACCCTGAGCAATGTTTACCTCCAACTTTAGCTATTGCATTGTTTTATTAATGTTGCAAAAGTATCATCTGTATTTTTATGTACCTGTAGGGGGGAGATGTGTAGAGTTAGTAGAATTCTAGCCACGTAAGAGAAAACGTAGATTGTGGTGTAGGAATGCATTCTATCAATAGCTGAAGTGGAATAGTGGAAGAATACTGGAGAAGCTGCAAGCGACTTACTGCACATAATAAACTATGGCTATTTAAACCAGTATATGCTCTGTGGATCTTTACTAATATATTGGCATAGAGCAAGTTATGTCTGAAACTTTATAATCACTTATGATTTGCCACTAGACTACTAGTCTGCACTACTCTCAATAAATCATGTATTCTGATCCATAAAGGTAGGCCAGGGACTGTCATTTTCCTGGATATTATTGACGTACTTACACATTTTGATAAATCCAAAAATAGACAGATGTGTTAAACAAACAAAAATAAAAATAAATTGAACCTTAGTCTAGTCAATGTAAACTAGCATATCTCAGAAACCATCCTCAAACATTGCCAACACCCTTCGCCACTACAAACCCATCAGATTGCTCAGAGAAACCCAAAATGAGAAATTCTCCTTCTGCAACTGTTCCCACTCATGCAACCTAAAGCAGGACCATCCTAACCTAGGGAAAACACTCCTCCAATACATCATATGTATTGCATCAAATGTCATTGGCCTGGAGCCAGTGCCTCAGTTCTCTCCTGGACCTTCTTTTTGAGGACCTCTGTAGATGGGAAGGAGGGGTGGTGGCTGCTGCAGAGGTTGTGTGGCTTGGCAGTCTCTGGTGGCTCCGGTGATAACTTGATGCTGTTGTTGGCACCTGCTGAAAGGCAGAGGGGACTATCACTGTTTCCTTCTCTTCCTACAAATTAACCAGCTCACTCAAAGCTACCACAATATTATTCAATATATGATGGCACATCTCAACAGGCATCTCTGGCCTACCTCTGGGAGCCTTCCTTTGAGCCCCAGCTTCCAGGGGGAACAGCAGTCCAAGGAAAATACAATACATGAATTGGTAAACAAAATGCAGGAATTTTGTTAAAGTTAGACACACAGCTTTGAATCCCCAAGTGGGTGAAAAGATTAAAACAATGACTTTATGCGATGAGATTTTTATTAGACATAATTATGTGAGATTCCAATACAAATCATGCAAAAAATGCACACTGCATATACTTGTTCACCATTGCTGTTACCTCTCTGCACTATGATTTCCCTTTTTGCCTGCGTAGAATGTAGGCTGGTTGATGTGGTAATATTTGCAAATTGTTGTAATCTCCTCCTCCTGTAACAATTGTGATAGCTTCAACAATATCCCCCCTATTATGTGTGACATCTAAGGGTGATAAAAAGTAGCAGCAAAACAGATCACACAACCTTGGGAGAGAGGGTTAGGGTTTTGTAAATGGATGGGTAAGGGAAATTGGGGAAAGATGAGAGATAGACAAACACAACATTCATAAAGTCCGATAGAAGCATGTGAAGTTAAATCAGTAATGGAAGAAAGATGACGGTTCAGCTACCAAATTCAAACAATCATTTTCTTTAGCAGCCCCATACTCCTTAGATAGCTATTCATTACCTAGGCTGGAAAAAGGCAAAATAGGGAGGGCCCATAGCGGTAAAATATATTTATTATAAAAGAAAATTGATACGGCATACACATGGACAGTGTATCTCCATTCTTCTGGCATTGTCCATCTTATTTGCAGGCCAGGCTGAGTAGCTGTGCAGGAGTGCTCTGCAGGCTCCATGTATAAGAGAAGTCCTGTGGAATGCAAGAGGACAATACACATATTTGAGAGTTGAGGTAAACATGGTCAATGAAGAGTCATTAACAGAGGGTGGAATATAATCCTGCAAAATGGTGTACCATTAACTAAGAGCCAATCTCAATTTGATCACAGAGCCCAGGCAAGCAGAAATAGAACTAGGTGCATGTACTCAGCAGTTAAATATTGGGGTGTGAGCCCTGTTCAAGCAACAGCCACAATCCCTTATGGGATCAATCACAAAAAGTCACTAATTTACCTGTGCTTAACCCTGTGTAGATTGGCACAAAAAGCAGTCAGTCTAAACTTAGAGGCAATGCATTAAGTATTTGTGCAGCACACAAACAGTATTAAAATGAAAACACAGCACAATAAAATTCCCAAACCAATTTTATTTTAAATAGAGACAATTTTAACTGACACCAAAACAATCAAAACCAAATTAGTAGAACCAGAGTTATAAATGTTTAAAGTTTAAGGTTAAAAAAACAGGTCCTCGGTTTCGGAAAATGGCCATCTGGGAAACTTTAGCACCACAACCAAGGTTCAAGGAGTAGATGGAGACCTCTTGGGGGTTAAAAATTCACTCAGGCTAGGTGCAGGTACAGCTTCAAGATGGTGGGGGCCTGTTATGTCCCTTTGGCTCTGAACAAGAGGCCAGCTAAACTAGCCCTTAGAGTCACTTCAGAAGTCCTGGGTGCAGGTGAAGATGCAGGGATCCACATCATGTCTGCCCTTTGAAGGTTCGAGGCAGGCTCCATGCGGCAAAGCAGTCCTTTCAGGTACAGCAGCAGTCTGGTAAAGTGCTCAGCAGGTCACAGCAGCAGGCAGTCCCCTGAGAGTCCTTCTGCAGGCCCAGTAGTCAACTGAAGAGTGTGTTTAAAAGTCAAATTTTTATAACTTGGTGCCCTGCTCCTAGAAGGTGGGAGAAGTTTCCAGAGAGGTTGTTTCATGTTCCAGAAGTTTCCTGCCTCCCCTGCCCTAGCTCCTAGATGTCTGCACTCACAATACAGGGTCATTAAGCCTATTGTGTGGTGGCAGAGCTCAGCCTATTCAGATGCAAGTGGGACCCTGCTCAGCTTCACCCCCAATCATGTCAGTTAATGGTCCATTCAAGCTCTGCTAATCCTACTACTGTGTGACTGTCTGGGAAGAATTTACAAAGTCCTAATTGTTAGTTACACCCTGTCATTTGACTTAAGACAGGCTTCCGGCACAGAGGGCAGGAAAATGCCAAGTTTCTAAAAGTGGCATTTTCAAACTTGTAATTACAAGTTTAAATAGGGGTTTTCAGTAGAAGTTCATAGGTACCAAACTTGACATAGCTACCTTCTCTGGTTCAGGAATTACAGTGTATTATATCTAATAAGGCATCCCGATGCAATCCTATAAGAGGGGTAGGCCTCACAGTAGTGGAAAACTAATGTGGGAGTTTTTTCAATACTAGGACATGTAAAACTTAAGTGTACATATCCTACCTTTTAATTACACAGCATCCTGCCCTCCTGGGGGAGTTTAAGGCTTGGCAAGGGATTTTAAATGCCACTTAGACATGGCAGTGTCCCTTCAGACTGCAGTGGCAGGCCTGGGACATGTTTTAAATAACTACTTACGTGGGTGGAACAATAAGTTCTGATGGCCCACTGGTAGCATTCAATTTACCAGCCAGGGATATATGGTATATCACTCTATAAGGGACTCACATGTATATAAAATATGCCAATCAGGTATATGCCAATCAAATCATGTTTTAGGGAGAAAGCACAAGAACTGTAGCAATGATTAGCAGTAATAAAGTGCACAAAGCCCAAAGGCCAACAAGCAAAAATCCAGCAAAAAGTCGGAGGAGGAAGGCAAAAAGCATGGAGGTAACCCTGTAGAAAGGGTAATTTCCAACACAACCCCCCTCCAGCCTAAATCTAGGGTAGACTAATCAATACTATTGTGGACTTTCCTGTTTAGGCGAAAGAACATGGACAATGGCCCTCTACTGCAGGGGCACTTGACAATTATGCGCCTCCCTAAATTCAGTTGGACCCTCCATCTACATTCTCCTGAGCCACTGAACTGACCCATGTGGAACCCTTACTCCCATGTGAGGAGACCATCTGTGCAGCACCTTACCTTAACTTGCTCACAGATACATCCCAGTAGGCAGAGAGTACCACAATGGCCAACACAGTGATGTGGCCCAATCCACTCTTGGGCTCAAACTTCGGTCCCCAATCCAAGGCAAATTCTGTCCATAAGGACAACAACCCACAGAGGCCACTGACAGCGTCAACAACCAGGCCCCAGGCATCCAGGGGTCTCTGACCTCTGTGATATCTCAGAGTAGGAGTCTGTAACCCCAGGTGTTTGGCACTCTTCCTCTACTCTCCCTCTGTCAACACCAGGACAGTGCACACTCTACGGGCAACATAATGCAAAATGACAAACCTTCTGCAATGTAATAATTCATGCATTGTGTGCCGATATTGCATATTAACTTTTTGCATTGCAGGTATTTATCTTGAAATGCCATTAATACTGTGTGCAATGTATTGTTTATTTCCAAGCCTTTCCTGCAGCTTGGCTGGGTGTGGCTGGGTGTAGCAGGTGGGCGGGGCTTGGGTCTATTTAAGGAACCCAGCCCAGCTCCACGTGCTCACTATTCAATATGCCGGTGCAGAGCAGAACCATTTTCCAGCGCTCCTGTTCCGGAGGCCTACTTGAAAATTTCCTGGCCCTGTCCTCATTATCTTTCTGATCTTCAAGCAGGGTGGTTAGGCGGAGTTCGGGATAGATTCTCGACTCCGTTTTCTAGAAACATTTGAGTTTTGGCTTTGTGATTTACCACGTTTGCGATTTACTTTTGGCACTTAACCCTTGCAGTTCGGATCAGCAGAGTGCGCAATCATTTCAAAGCATTTGAATCTTGAGGGTTGAATCGGCAACAGTGTGCGCAATTCATTCTTGGCAATTAACCTTTGCGGTTCGGGTCAGCAGAGTGCACGATAATTTCAAAGCATTTGAATCTTGATGGTTGAATCGGCAACAGTGTGCGCAATTCATTCTTGGTAATTAACCTTTGCAGTTCGGATCAGCAGAGTGCGCAATCATTTCATGGCATTTGAATCTTGATGGTTGAATCAGCAACAGTGTGCGCGATTCATTCTTGGCAATTAACCCTGGCAGTTCAGATCGGCAGAGCACGCGATCATTCCTGGTACTTGAGTCTTGATGCGCAGTCTGGCACTAAGGTGCGCAATAATTTGTAGGCAATTGAATCTTGAAACTTAGATCAAACAGGCTGTGATCTTTCTAGACAAAACAAGTTCAGTCATTTCGCCTATTCCACTGTATAATTCATGAATCCTTTAGCAGTTAATTCTTTGGGAATGAATGTACTCATTGAGTCTTGTTGTGATGTAATTGCTATTCTAAGGATTAACTTGAGAAAGTTCAATGTTCATAGTATATGATTATAAAAAGGTCACGTTTTTGAAAAGTTCTTGATCTCTCATGTTATTGGAGCCTAAAGAGTTAAAACAAAGTTCATGAAGATTAATGTGAATGACCTTGCT
Organism: Pleurodeles waltl; assembly: GCF_031143425.1. Taxonomy (NCBI): domain Eukaryota; kingdom Metazoa; phylum Chordata; class Amphibia; order Caudata; family Salamandridae; genus Pleurodeles; species Pleurodeles waltl. Next base: position 1,036,422,074 of record NC_090448.1, on the reverse strand, counting down.
ATTGTGTTCTTAACTCTTGCTTCCACAGGTTTCCTTCCCCGCTGTACCCCACCCAAACCCCATCCCCCACTTGGCCATTCTTTAACTCTGTGCTAAAACGGCTAGTAGAGTTTGGAGCTGCCAAGAGGTGGACATATTGAGAACAGGCGCAAACCCCGAGGATCCGGTCTCGCTGACACCCTCCTACTAGTTCAGGAGTGTTAACTTGAGACTGGCCCCCAATCCCAGAACTTGTACCCTGAGAATAGACAGGTGTCAGGGATGAGTCTTTCCTCCGCCTGCCCCTCCATCTGTGCTTCCAGACCCTCCATTTGAGAGTGGTATGTCTAGATGACTGACCTTTAAAGGCACACTGGGCCACTGCACCTCCTGCCTCTTCTGTCACCGGTAGCAACCCAATCCCCAGAAGGCAGTCTATGGGCATCTGGGGACTAACTATGATCCTTCTCTGGGTCACCTCCCCACCTTACTCTTGGGATACCAGCGCCATGGGGCAGACAAAGACCTGCCCTTGGGTCGGGGTTACCCTACACACCTGACTGGTGTACTGTTCTGGGGAAATCAGCCTTTCCACTACCATGGTCCAGCTGACGCTGTTGTCCCTCAGAGCAGTGGCAGGGACCAGATTCACTTTGACCTGGTGGAAGTAATGATTTCAACCCCCACAGGGATCTGCAGTCTACCCTCTGTGTTCACAACTCAACTAAGGGAGACGAGGGCATGTACTATGACCTTACCCTGGGGACTACCTCCCTCTAAGGCTACAAGGGCCACTCCTAATGGGTTTCCGACAGCAGGTGATTTCTTTGGACAGACAGATTCCCCCTGCTTGTGTCCTAGTGAGAGCAATAAAAGCAGCAGGGTTGGAAATGGGGTTCCCTGGGCCACCACCCATGAGAACATCCCTCCTTCTCAGAAGGGACATGGGAACCCTTTCCTTCTACCTTACCCTAAGACTTAGCTGTGTCTCCCTGGACCTCTCCTTCCATCCGCTGAGGAGAACCTGAACCACCCTTCTTGGGGTCACTCCCAGGTAACTTTTCAGTGCTTTGCTGGCATAATCAATGATATTCACTCAAGACTGGTTTGGAAATTTGTGGCTGTTCCTGAATCTTTGCCTGAATTTCTAAGGGATCCACCTAAATTTGGAAAGAAGAAGGGTCTTCAAGGGAGCATACTTGGTCTAGTCAGCTACGTCTTGTGTCAGGAGGGTGTCCCTCTCCACTGTGGGCATGTACCTTTGCAAACTACCCCCTAGTACTCCTCTGGAACCCTGTGAACCCTTAGAGCTACCTCATGAGGTGAAAATAAGTTATCTATATCATTCCCTCCACATAATTGGGTACAAAGGCTTTGGGTATGCAGACTCTCACTTCTCCAGTAGACACTGATGATTTGCTACCACCATTGTTGCTGGACTCCACATCCTTTGCTTTAATGCCCAGCTCCTTAAGTTTGAGTTAATGTTCCATCCTCTTCTCCAAGGCTCTCTCAGCCTCTAACTTTGGTTTGGCCAGCTCCAGCTTAAGCTTTCTTTCCTCACTCCTCTTCTCCAATTCCAATTGTGAGAGGCCTCTGGAAGGCACCCTGCTTCCTGTCCCATCCTGAGTATCCTGATTCCACTCCTGGGCAGTAGGGTTCTTTCTACAGCTCTAGGTTCTCCTCAGGATCATCCTCCTCTGCTGCTGCTTGTACCCTCTTTACGTAGTCACAGGCTCTGTGGATTATCTGCAGGTCCACTTTGGAAGCTCTCTTGCCCACATTCAGCCCCCTCTCTTTGCAGATATTTTGTAGTTCAACCATTGTGAGGTTGTCAAGATTTATCAGCTCCATCTCCATTGTAGGAAGGTGGGGGTTATTTAAATTGAGAGAGAAAAAAAACAGCTAATGGGGACTAAAGATAATTAAAGTAGTAGAAATAACTGTATGGCATTGCACAAAAACAAGTCCTCATCCACATCACTGAACACCAATGTGAGAAATCGGTTGTTGGTTGATTTGGGTATGAGCATTGGCCAAGTGACAGCCACAATCCCATGCAGGATGAACCACAAAAAGTCACTAATTTAACCCGTGCTTAACCCTGGGTAGCTTGGCACAAAAAGCAGTCAGGTTAAACTTAGAGGCAAATCGTTAAGTAGTCATGCAGCACACAAATAGTCATTACGTGAAAATACTCCCAAACCAATTTAGAAAAATAGAACAAAATGTAATAATTAGCAGACACTAAAGCAGGCTCCAGGCAGCAAAGCAGCCATTCCAGGTGCAGCAGCAGACTATACTGCAGGTCACAGCAGCAGGCAGTTCTCTCAGAATCCTTCCGTAGGTCCAGTAGTAAACTGAAGAGTGGATTTAGGAGCCCTGTTTTTTATACCTTGATGCCCTGCTCCTAGAAGGTGGGAGAAGATTCCAGAAAGGTCCTTTGAATTTCCTGCCCCATTGCCCTTACTCCTAACTGGCTGCACTGACAATAAAGGGAAGTCAAGCATATTGTGTGGTGGCAGAGCTCAGACTAGTCAGGTGCAAGTGGGTCTGTGCTTAGCTCTGCCACCCCCCATCTAGTCAGTTAATGGCCCATTCAGGCTCTGCTAATCCCACTATTGTGTGACAGTCTGGGAGGAGCTCACAGAGTCCTAACTGTCAATTACACCCAGTCATGTGACCTAAGGTAGGCTGAAGGTACAGAGGGCTAAGGGCAGGAAAATGCCAACTTTCTAAAAGTAGCATTTTCAAACGTTTAATTATACATTCAACTTTACTATTAAAGAGGGTTTATCTTTACAAGTTCATAGAGACATATCACCTAACCTGGTTTAGGAATTACAACATATTAAATATAAGGAATCCTCAATGATAGCCTATGAGAGTTGTAGGCCTCACAGTAGTGAAAACTTAATTTGGAGGTTTTCCACTATTAAAACATGTCAAACTTAAAAGTAGATGTCAAACCTTTTAATTACATAGCACCATGCCCTATGGGCTAAATAGAACCTATATTAGGGGTGCTGTATATATTTTTTTAAAAAGGGGAGTTTAGGGACTGGCAAGGGGGATAAGTCAACATGGAAGCGGGATTCTGCCTTCAGGCTGAAATGGCAGCTCTGGGACAAATTTTAAAGGGCTACTTAAGTAGGTGGCACAATATCTGCTACAGGCCCACTGATAGCATTTAATTTACAGGACCTGGGTATATGGTAGACGACTCTACAAGGGACTTACCTGTAAATTAAATATGCCAATCAGGTTTTAATCAATCAAATTATGTTTTAGGGAGGGAACACAAGCACGTTGCCACTGGCTAGCAGTGGTAAACTGCACATAGTACTTAGGCTAACAAGCAGAAACCCATCAGAAAGTAGGAGGAGGAAGGCAAATGTTTGGTTGTGACCCTTTTAAAGAGGGCCATTTACACCAACAGCTGATTAAATGATTACCCAAACAATAAATAATGTTAGCTGTATCTCTCATTTGACATGTCCAGGTCAAAACCAGTTAATTAAAGTTTGGCACTTGAGCCATTACTCAACATTTTAATAATCAACACTCCTCTCTTCAGTCCACAGGGTCAAACCTCTTTGAGTCTTTGGGAGATCAAATTGCCAAACAGGAAAAGGAAAAGGAATTGAGAATTTTTGTAGTCTAGGTAAACTGAGAGGTCTTAGAATTACTTAAAGTTCATCCACTTAGATCAAAGAAAAGACAATCAAACAAATAAGCTACCCAGAACTATGTGGAAGGCAATCAATGATCCATAATGTTCACCCAAACATTATCTATCAAGTATAGTTTACCTGTAAAGACCCTCCCAGCAACCACCTGAATCATCATCAATTTGTATTCATTGGCGTAAGTTACCTGTTTGTCTGTGGTGCTCATTTAGATATGTCTCTCTTTTTTGTGGAAATAATGCACATTACTATGCAGTCTTTTAAATCTACTCATCAGCCCAACGTGGGAATGAAAAAAGGATAGGCTATATATTTTGGTAGGATGCACACTCATCATACTTGGGATGTCAGACCAACTTCCCTCATCCACAGTTGAGTCTTCAGAAATGTTATAATGTTTTGGTATGAAGTGCTTGGTCATTTTAATCAGTGTCAATCTCTCCATGGTTTGTGGCAAGACAACGGTCCTTGAGGAAACTACCCCAGCTAAAATGAACATGTACTCCAAAGTCACACAGGCTACTGAAAATTAGCAGTTTACCATCAAAATCAAGCTAATGGTAACTCATTCGCAAATGGGAAGGGGTCCCATTTGTGTATATGGGTGAAAATATTTTTTAAGAGCAGACAGGGGTCCCACGGACCATTGTCTTCTGTTAAAAATGAAAATAAAACTTTTCTGTTTTCTTTTTGAAACACATCCTGTATTCCTTTAAGGAAAATGGGCTGCATTAAAAAAAGAAATAGCTTTATTTAAAAAGCAATCACAGACATGGTAGTTTGCTGACCCCAGCAGGCCACTATCTCTATGATATTTGGCCATTTCCAGTGGGTCGCGTACAGCCTTCCACGCCCGCCGGCGCTAGTGGACAGGCGGTCCCGCCACAAGACCAACAGGCCACCAGCACCACACCCCCTGCAGAAGGAGAACCACCCCGCAAACAGTTCCTGCGATCCAGGCAGAAGACAGAGAACATTCCCAAGATCCCCGCCAGGAAATAGGACTTTCCTGATTGTCACCCTTCTGTCCCACTATGTCACCCTGTCTACCTTGAACTGCCATTGCTCCACTTCTCATGCCCCCTTGGACAATGCACCTGTGATACCAATAGACTGGACTCTATCCTGGACATTCCTCCACCATCACCCCAGCCCAATGCACATACCCCTCTACTTATTAGCACTGAAATAAACACCCTTGAATCACAAAACAATCTGGAGTCAGTCTGTACTTTCACAAATGTATTATTACAACTTCTTCGACAAATATCAATGTTAATGTTCATTTGCACATACCAATGTATGACAGTTGTTGGGCAGCAGTAAACATAGCAGAAGGCAGAATGAGGTACCCAGATCTGTGAAAAGGAAAGTCAAAGGGAACTGTCAGGTTCCATACACAGAGGTTAAAAGGCTGACGTATACAATGTCCTACAGTAGTCAGATATGAGATGAGCAGGGCCAGTCTCTTACCTGTGCCTCACTGGAAGTACTGCATGATAATGTTGTTTCGGTTGTCAATATCTTCTTCCTCTGCCTCCTCTTCCTCACTGTCCACAGGCTCCACAGCTGCCACAAGACCATCATCAGGCCCATCCTCCTGCAGAAATGGCACCTGGTGTCGCAAAGCCAGGCTGTGCAACATACAGCATGCCACGATGATCTGGCACACCTTCTTCGGTGAGTAGTATAGGGAGCAACCTGTTAGATGGAGGCACCGGAATCTGGCCTTCAGGAGGCCGAAAGTCAGCTCAATAATACACCTAGTTCGCCCCTGTGCCTCATTGTAGCGTTCCTCTGTCCTTGTCGTGGCATTCCTCACTGGGGTCAGTAGCCATGAGAGGCTGGGGAAACCAGAGTCAACTGCAAATATCAAGGGGTATCTGTTAGACACACACCAGCCCTTTGGGACTACCTCATACCCAGAAACCTATTCATACTGTGTGGGGACCTTGGCCTAACCTATTAGCCACACACGGTGCCTCTGGAGTTGGCCCATCACATAAGGGATGCTACTATTGCTCAAAATGTAAGCGTCATGCACAGAGCCAGGATACTTGGCATTCACATGAGAGATGTACTGGTCTGCCAAACACACCATTTGCACATTCATTGAATGGTAGCTTTTTCAATTTCTGTACACCTATTAATTCCTGTGGGGGGGTGAAATGCCACATGAGGGGGTATTCCTGTGGGATGGTGTATGCCTGACATCAGGTCTGGCTTGAATTGGGCACACAGTTCTTGGATTGTGGCACAATGAAGTCTGTAGGTGATAATGATGTGTCTGTCTTCCATTGTCAACAGGTCCACCAGGGGTCTGTACACCGGAGAATGATGCCATCTCATCCTCTGCCCCAGCTGATGTGCCCTATGGAGGAGAATGGTGAGCAGAGGGTCATGTACCACATAGGTTGCACAAGTGTTTTTGCACTAATGTGAGTAAATCTGTGTGTGGCGTTGTCTGTCCGTATTTCTGCCCAAATGTGCTGTGACGCAGTTAGGTGCCATGCCATGTGCCACCCTGAAATGGCGGCTACCTGAACTGTAAGGAGGGACAAGGTGAAATGAGGTAACTGCGCTTCCGTTGTGCAGCGCCGCGGTAAGCGATCGAAGACCGCCGCGCGATTCAGCCTTGGTTATCATTGGGCCCTATGTGTTCCAGGAGCCAATGACGATGTATGCCGGCGGTGATGCCATTTTCTATCTCTTCACTCACTTGATACCTGACCTTCAACAGGTGAGGACCTACACTGCAAGTGCTGCTGTGACCTGTGTCTGGAAGTGACAATGGCTCGAGTGTCTAGGTAAAGGGCCCCTGCCTTCACTTCGGAGGAGTTGGAGAGACTAGTGGATGGGGTCCTCCCCAGTACACGCTACTCTATGGTCCTCCAGATAAACAGGTGAGTACACTGTGAGCATGATGCGTGGGCCATGAATGTATGGAGTGGTGTGGCTGGAAGATACATGTGGGGTTGGGGGCTGTGGCCTGCATGAGAGGATGGTGAGTGTATGTGTGTCAGGGCATGGGTGGGAAGTGGTGGGCAATGAGTACAGTATATCGAACTGGTCGGGGGAGTAATTTCCTATCATGCTTTACCTTTCCTATAGGTCAGCGCCCACCAGAAGAAAGGTATTTGGCGTGCCATCGCCAAGGAAGTGCGGACCCTTGGGGTCTATCATAGACGGAGCACCCACTGCCGCAAGAGATGAGAGGACCTGCACCGCTGGAGCAAGAAGACGGCCGAGGCCCAGCTGGGGATGGCCTCCCAACGTGGAAGGGGTGCCCGTCGCACCATGAACCCCCTGATGTTCCGGATCCTGGCGGTGGCATATCCGGAGCTGGATGGGTGCTTGAGGGCATCACAGCAGGCACAATGGGGTAAGTACAGTCTCATTCAGCTGACTCTGCGCGCTTTACGAGGTGTCTGGGTGGGGGATATGGGCTGTGGGTTCCCCTAGGCCAGGGCGAACTTGGTAGGGTAGGTCCCTTGTTAGGCAGACTCTGTGACACTCCAACCCCAATAGTGATAGTGGCCATCTACAACTAGTCAGCCTCCTGTGTATTCCAGGTGTGCAGCAAATGGGGTTAGGCATAGTCCCCCATGGGCAGGTGTGTGTCCTACTAACTGCTAGTGCATGGCCTAGTGCATAGGGCTGCTCCATGTGTGTTGTGTCCACCAACGGTAGTGGTGTTGCTGGCATTGACCATGTGTCTCCTCTGTCTTTCCCCACCATCTTGTTTTGTTACGCTGTTCTTGTGTGCATTAGCATCATCTGGCGGAGGAGCAGAGGCACCGGAGACGGAGGGAGCTGCATCCCACATGGCCCAGGAGGGTGAATGTATGGAGTCTGAAGGCACCAGTGGGACAGAGGGCGAGGGGAGCTCCACGACTGGGACAGGAGGGGACACCAGCGACAGCGACTCCTCCTCTGAAGAGAGCTCCCTTGCGGTGGCAGGCACCTCTGTGCCCACCACAACAACAGGTACAGCCGTCATCCCCCTACCAGCACCACCCTCCCAGCAGTACCCTCAGCGTGTTTCCCGTGCCCCCTCACCTAGGAGGGTGGGCATCTCCTTCACCCCAGGCACCTCAGGCCCTGCCCCAGTCAGGCCTGCTGCCCTCAGTGAGAAGGCTATTGACCTCCTGAGATCCCTCATTGTTGGGCAATCAACCATTTTGAATGCCATCCAGGGTGTAGAGAGGCGTTTGCAACAAACAAATGCATATCTGGAGGACATTCATTCTGGCGTGGCGGCCCAACAGAGAGCATTTCAGGCTCTGGCCTCAGCACTCATGGCAGCCATTGTCCCTATGTCCAGCCTCCCCCCTCCAACTTCCACTACCCAGACCCAATCCCCTCTACCTCAGCCTATCCCAAGCACACCATCAGACCAGTATGCACATACATCAACACACAAAAGTGGCTCAGGCACTCACACAAGCACCATACCCATGCAGACACACTAACATCTATTGCCTCCACTGTGTCCCTCTCCTCCACATCCTCCACTTCCCTCCCAGTCTCGTCTCATCACAACACACTGCTCACGTGGAATCACCACTCCCACAACCATTCACTCGTCCCCTGAGTCCTCTCCCAGTGTGTCTGTGAGTCCTCCCACCAAAGTACACAAATGCCAGCACACACCCACTCAACAGCCATCCACCTCACAACAGCCTCCAGTCCATGCACCTTCACCCAAACTCAGCAGATGTACACCTCCTACAACCACTACCTCTTCCTCCACTCCCAAACCCCCTCCATCTTCCCATCCCAGTGTGTTTAAAAAACTTTTCCTGGCTAACATTGACCTCTTCCCTACACCCCCCGTCCTTCCCCTAGGGCCAGGTTGTCTAGAGCCCAGACCAGCACCTCATCCACCTATTCGTCATCCACTGTGGTCCCTGCAAGTCCGGGAGGATTGAAGGGGGCACCCATCAGGGCTGCCAGTGTATCACCTACTGAAGCTAAGGACCGCCCGATTCGGCCACCTGCCAAGGTAAAGAAGGGGCCAGCATGCAGAAGGGAAAAGCTGCACCACCCACCAAGCAAGGCCTCATCCAGAACCAAAGAGGACACTGCCAAGGTGCCAGCAGCGACTTCCAAGGTGGGGAAAGGACACAAAATCAAAGGAAAGTCACCTCAGGGCACAAAGCCTCCTGGTGAGGGACCGGTAACCCCCATTTCTCATGACAGGCCAGCAACCTGTACCACGGTGAGCACCGCCGCAATGACAGCCACCTGCACCGCCACCTGCACCGCCATCTGCACCGCCACCTGCATGGCAGCTGCCACAACTACAGTCACCAGCATCATCCCCAGTGGGCAGCCGTCTGAGGCTGCTGGAGACGGCCTGTTGTCTCCCTCCACTACTACAGACACCTGCACCACGGGCAGCACCGCCTGCATCTCTGCTGCAGACACCACCGCAGCCACCGCCACCTGCCCCGCCACGTGCCCAGATAGTGCCATTACAGCGGACATCAGCAGCATCCCCAGTGGGCAGCCGTCCAAGGCTTCAGGAGACGTCCTGGACCCTGCACACACTACATGAGGCACCAGCACTGGCACTACAGGCAGTTTACAGCCTAAGTCGCCGCAAGGTGGAGTGTAGAGTATCATGCTACCTGTTCCCTGAAAATCTCGTGGCTCAGACACCCAGGTGAGGGATTGGGAACTGCCACACCCTACGTGCAGCATCACTGGGCAGCAAGCCCCCTTCAGAACCAGTGGAGAAAAGCATCCACTAACCCAGTCCTTGGCAGGGTGAAGCACTCTAGGCACCAAGCCCCCTCCAGAACCAGTGGAGAAAAGCATCCACTAACCCAGTCCTTGACAGGCTGAAGCGCTCTGGGCACCAAGCCCCCTCCAGAACCAGTGGAGAAAAGCATCCACTAACCCAGTCCTTGGCAGGATGAAGCACTCTAGGCACCAAGCCCCCTCCAGAACCAGTGGAGAAAAGCATCCACTAACACAATCCTTGGCAGGATGAAGCACTCTGGGCAACAAGCCCCCTCCAGAACCTGTGGAACATGTCACCGACTGTGGCTTTGTACTTCCCAGGACCAGACAGTGGGCAAACCACCCACTTGAGAGAATGTGGCTTTGTACTCCCCAGGACCAGACAGTGGGCAAACCACCCACTTGAGAGACTGTGGCTTTGCACTCCCCAGGAGCAAGCAGTGGGCAAACCACCCACTTGAGAGACTGTGGCTTTGCACTCCACAGGACCAGACAGTGGGCAAACCACCCACTTGAGAGACTGTGGCCTTGTACTCCCCAGGACTAGACAGTGGGCAAACCACCCACTTGAGAGACTGTGGCTTTGCACTCCCTAGGACCAGACAGTGGGCAGTGGCGTCGCCCCATCATCCGGCTGAGGTGCCCCCCATCCCCTTCCCCCTGAGGTGCCTGTTTTTTTTTTGACCTGATGCCCCTGCAGTGTTCCCTCTGTTTTGAGGCAGGTGTCATGTGTGGGCTTTGCCCATGCTTTTTGGGATCACTGGTCCACGGACATTTAATGGGACAGTGTATGGACTTGTGTGCTTGCTGTAAATATTTGTATGTACTGATTATTTACTTTTCTCTTTGGCTATCTGTTTGTTAGAATATTGCACTCGTTAAACTCATTTTGTTTGGTCCTTGTGTTCTTCCAGGGGTTGACGGGGTGTATCTGTGATGTGATTGGATATGTGTGTGTGTGTGTTGTTGTGGGTAGGTGTGTTGCATGTGTGTGTCACTTTCTTTTCCCTCCTCCCCTCCCCTGTGTGCTAGGTGCAGTACTCACCATGGCCGTCGCCGCCGTCCTTCGTACTCCTGGTAGATGAGAAGATACACCAGCATTAGTAACACCTGTAGTTCGGGCTCCATGGCATCCTGGTTCCTCGTTGAGAGGTGAGTGGTTTCCCTTCTGTGTACTGTTTCCGCTGTACTTTTGATGGCATTGGTACCGCCCTGGAAAATCTGGTGGATTGGTGCCTTGTAATAGTGTGGGCAGTACATTGTGTTCTGCCTGTCTGTTGGCTGTTACCACTGCGGTGTTTGTTGCTACCGCCGTGGCGGTCGGTGTGTTAAAGTGGCTGTCTGTGTTGGCGGTTTCCGCCATGGTCGTAATTCCATTTTTATGACCACCGGCCTGTTAGCGGTTTATCGCCGCTTTATCACCGACCGCCAGGGTTGTAATGAGGGCCTAAGTTATGTAAAAATAAACTGTATTGTACACGACCTTATTCGACCAAGCACAACGTCAGTAATACCCTGCCACTCAAACAGTTGCCAGAATACTGTTACTGTTACTCTGCAGAAATCAGCAGTAGTCACACATAACACACAGGTTACTCATTATTCTGCAACATAAGCAGTCGTCAGGAAAAAACATTACTATAAAAATGCACTTGTCATGAAAGTACCATAAATGCCCATACCAGGAACATTGGAAAGCATATGGCAAGTCATAAAAACATATCAGCATGTCATGCCCATAAAAGGAACATAAGCAAAGATATGACACACCATAAGAGAAAACAGGTTAACATACCAGTCCATAATGCCCATCCCAGGAACATTAGAAAAGTGCATTTCTAATACCATTACCAGTTTTTATGATGAGAGGGCACCACTAGTGCTTTGAAGTAAAATAAGGGGGCCCCTGGAGCTCTTCCGTGCCAAACGGGGGCTACTCTGGTGATTTGGAGAGAGGGTGGTGGCACGCACCCCCTCTGTTTAATATGGGGGACCTTCTGGGGGGCCTGTGATGTCTGGGGCCTCCCCACTGTACCACAAAGGGCCCTCCAAAGGGGGGACAAAGCCAAAACGTTGATGAGGGGCAAAACAGGGGGCCTTTTGGTGTGGGTGGCATCCGTTGAGGCTTCGGCCCCACCCACGATCTCCAGGTGCAGATGGGGGCCCAGGTGAAGCCACAAGCCAAAAAGAATGCCACAGGATCGATTATGCTCCTAGCACAGGGACTGGAGGAGAGGGATTCCCCCTCACCCCTGTATCCTGCTACAGGATGGCCCTGGGATCCGAAGGAGACCTCCGATGAGTTCTTCCATCCTCCTGGGGCCACCGGTGTGCACATGCCCGCACCCGATCTGGTGCGCGAGTGTCTCTGCTCCCTCCCGACCGCAGCGGTAATCAGGCCCAAGTGAGGGCCTTCTGGTGCCCCGGGGTACTCCCTGGAGCATGCCTCGCCCGGGAGGCACCGATAGGAGCGCGTTCTCTCTGATCTCCCTTTCTTCCTGTCCCTGGGGCACTAGGAGGAGCACGGTTCCCATGTGCTTAGTAATTTGAAAATGCCTGGATCGCAGGAGTGATCTCCCTCACATGACTATGCTTCCCAAAACCCTGGTGGCAGTTTTTGGTACAAAAACTTGCTTTCAGAGTGTGAAGCACATCAAAACAAAAGCGCTTCCAAGGCGCTTCGAGATAATCAAACAGCGAGCTTTACACACACTAAGAAATCAGGGAGAAGTGCTCCTCCTGCGGTTTATCAGAGGATGGCAGGGCTCAGGGGCCACAGCACCCAGCCCCTGGGGGACACAGCAAGGTGGAGCACAGGGCGGCAGGGCCCAACAGCAGACCAGCACAAGATGGATGAAGGCAGTTGGCAGTTCCTCCTAGTGAACCAGCAGGTCACAGGTCAGCACAGCAGCAGCATTCTGTATCCAGTTTCAAGCAAGTTCTTGTTCCAAAGGGTTCCCAAATCATTGGGAAAAATCCCCTGTACTTATACTCAGTTTTGCAGAGGTTTAACAAAGAAGGGGAGAGGAGGTTCCAACCAGTTACAACTGGTTCTGGGAATGACCCCTCTCTCCTCCAGCACAGCCTTTACAGATGCATGTGTGCCCCGCCTCCCACTTCTCTCAGCCCAGGAAGACAATTCAAAATGCAGATGCACCTGTGTGATACCTCCACCCTCCCTGTTTACAAGCTGTCTGAAAAGTATGCACAAAGCCCAGCTGTCACTCTGCCCAGACATGGATTGGAGTCAAGCTTCAAAACAGTCATAAGTACAGAGAAGTGCTCACTTTCTAGAAGTGGCATTTCTGTAATGATAATAAAAATCCACCTACACCACTAAGCAGCATTTATTACTACAATTACAACCATACCAAACATGCCTATGCTACCCCTTCTAAATCAGACAATACCCCCCTAGACACAAGGAAGGGCATTTCCAATGCAAGACTATGAGAAGGCAGCACTCAAAGCAGTGAGAAACCTAATAGGCTGTAGTCACAACCAAGACAGACCACACTACTAGGCACATGTCCTGCCTTCTACATTCATAGCATCCTGCCCATAGTGCTAGCTATGGCCTACCTTAGGGGTGACTTACATGTAGTAAAAGTGAAGTTCTGGCCTGGCAAGTACATTTAGATGCCAGGTCCCTGCGGTGGCAGACTGCGCACCCAGGCCTTGTGCTAGCATGCCTGGGATAGATTTGAGAGGCTACTTCTATGGGTGGCGCAAGCAGCATTGTAGGCCCTCTAGTAGCATTTAATTTACAGGCCATGGGTATAGAGATACCACTGTACAAGGGACTTACAGGTGACTTGAATATGCCAATTAGGTATAAGACAATCATATCAACTTTAGAAGGGAGAGCACCTGCACTTTAGCACTGATCAGCAGTGATAAAGAGCTCAGAGTCCTAGAGCCAACAGCGAGAGGTTAGAAAAAATAGGAGGAAGGAGGCAAAAAGTCTGGGGATGAACTCGCACAAAAGGGCCAGGTCCAACAGTCACCTCAATCTTCATGACTTTGGCAGATGTATACCCTCTGCTTTGCAATACATAATCATTGATAGGCCTGTACTGCTCAAACATGTATTGTGACTTGTAGTCAGTTGTGTTTCAATGTGGTAGCACTCACTTATGAGTCCTTTTGCAGGTACTTTCAGAGATGTTTTAAGTAATGTAAAAAGTGGGCAATTACCCAGGGCACCCATTTTCCAAGCAGCCACTTGGCAAATGACATTGCAGCTTTCTCCAAGGCTACAGTCAGATAGGGTCGCCGACAAATATGGTATGCTGTGTCTCTTGCATTCACGGAAAACAACAAACTCATACGTGGGGAGTATTTCTTAGAACGTCTGGGGATTTATTATAAAATCCCCCTTAGTCCCAGACATGTTAGCGGGAGATTCCAGCCAGATAACCACAATTTTATGCTGATCTCTGCAAGCTTCGCTACAGCTGCCTGCTTAGAGAGCCGAGCCCTGAACCAGATGGGGATGGTGTCTTTTTAGACCTCAGGCCTTCTCATCGGGTAGGAGGGATGATGTTCTCCCAGGGGGAAACCCGAAGTGCAGATTAGGCTTAGTTTGCTGTGCACATACTTAGCGTAGGTGAGGGACTCTAGATCCACTCTCCTATATAGACAGTATGGTAGGACTGTTCTTGTGTTTTACATTTTTAGTCACATGACTGCTTCTATTGTCTTTAATTATCCTCATTATTGAAAGGCACCTCCTTTTATCTAAGATGCAGATATTTTAATAAATGTCTATTTAAATATACTCTGCCTCTGTTGTCTTTGCCCGAGTGAGAACTTAATAGCTGCAAGAAAGGGATTAGATCTGATATACCACCGCTCCCTGGGGAGTCTATCTTACCATGAGCTCGGTTGGCACAGTCATCTCGGTCAGAGATGGGGTGCTGCTAGTTAGCCGGAAACCCCGAATTAGGCCGACAGGTGTCCCCAGGTGTCTAATTGTACTCAATACCCCCAATCCTGGCAATCCTACCACCCAAATCCAGTAGCTTCATTACCCAAATGAGGAGCTACGCGACAATACAATGCTCTAAACAGAGGACTCTTGAGAATGATCCATCAGGAATGGCTTTGCAAAATGACTAAGAATCATCCAATTTTGAGACCTATGAATTGAAGCCATTTGTATACTATTGTATTAAATTCATGTAAGATGACTCCAGCTGTATGTGATTTCTCCATGGTGAACATCACAATTGCTGTATGTCATTGAATGCTCCAAAAAGCATCATTGTCAGCAAGCCCAATAGTTAGCTGTTGCTTCACTCCCTTAAAGGAGACCTTCTGCAGCACACATATAAAAAGAAATATGCCTGTAACCCATGCACACCTACATTATGGTACAAGGGTGTGTTGCGTAAGTTACCACTTTGGTGTAGCTCTACAAAGTGTGCCTTCCCACCCACGGCTGACACAGGTGAACTTGGTTCAATTTGCCAGTGGTGAATCTGAAAGACAATTTATTGTAGCCCTGCAAGACACTATTCAGCAAGTAATTGATTTTGGGTTACTAACAATCCCCTATAGGGATCAGGGGCACCGTGGAAACCACAACAAACCTTATCTCATTATTCACAAAATCACATATATTGTACAAAAAAAGAATAAACACTTGTGCATTAAAAGCATTTATTATTGCAGGAATAAACTGTTTCTCACTACATCTAAAACAACTACACAGAATTTAATAAAACCCGCCTCAAGATATGTTATGAATAACTAGACAAAATGAACATTTTCAGCATTTCTAAAATGTAATTCAAAATATTATCTAGAACCTAAGGCCCTAACATCTAGTTCTATGTGCTATATGATGAAAGCATGAAAGTTAGAGCAACTTGCAGTCTCGGGTTGCTTAGGGAGAAAAGACACACTGTATACTTTTTTGACACCACCAGCTGTCAATATCAGCAGAGGGATGAAGACAGTGTTCCCCACAAAGGGCCAATACCCACTGCAGTAGCAGTCAGTCTTCCTCCGGGGCTTCAGTCTTCAAGTGAGATACATCACCTGTGAAGTGTGAGCTGTGCTGGCAGCAGGTAAGACCGTCCATGGCAGACTCTTGGGCAAGAATTTTGGTGAAGGACCTCCCCTGACAAGTGGTGAAGTGGCAGCCCTCAAATACTAAGCGGCTTACGTACAAGAAGTTAGTGCCACTGCAACAGTGCTAAAATAACTCCATATTTACAAAGTGATGCTAGAGTCCCCTAGTGTCACTTTTCCATTCCAGGGTAAATTTTTTAACTGCATTGGATCTGGCTGCTTCAGATACCAAAATTGATATGCAATGTAGGCATTCCCACTTAAAAAATTATGCAGGTTCAACACACCATATTTACAAGCTTTCCAAAAAATGATGCTCACTTAGGAAAAGTCACGCTAAATCCAACTTGCATCAAAATTTTAACACCTGGTCAGACCAGGCTTTAAAATGACATAAAGAGAACACACCCAAAACACTCTGTCAACCTGGAGGACAACATGGATTTACTCCTACTACAGCTTGGGGCACCAAGAAGACCATTGCAACCCCCAACAACACCACCACAAAGACCACCACCCACACCACAGAGGCAGCGCAGGAGAAAGGAGCACATGTGCCACCAGCAGACATCCTTGGTTGCCATCAGGGAGGAAGATGTAATCACTTTCTACCGGCTATACAGGGATTCCATTATTTAACTGCTCTACCTCATTGCACCCAGACTGCAGGCTACGGCAGATTTGCATGAGGCACCTTCCAAACCACTGCAGCAGGAGTGGCAGGAGTATCACATCCATCCCTTTCAACATTTCTCTGGACTGTCCTGGATGCCATTGTTGGCCTCACTCCCTGACACACAATCTTCCCCAACACCCAGCAACTGAAGCAGGAAATAAAACAAGGCTTCTATGCCATTGCTAGATTTCCACATGTGCTGGGTACCATGGACTGTACACATGTGCAACTCGTTCCTCCTGCTGCAACTAAACACTTTTTTTATTGTGTGTTTTATATTTTTATTGTCACTTTTCAAAACAATATACAGCATACAGAAACAAAGAGCTAGCAATAATTCCTTAACATCCGTATGAATAATACACCTGGACAAGCAATGAATATAAAACATCTCAAAAATATCTGCTATCTAGCAATAATTTCTAAAATATACAACATCTACTGTAATATACCATATGAAGCATCTGTAATACAATACCTAAACACCGCTCCACAATGAAGAAATGCAATGATATAGCAAAATAGAACAAAATAACATAACGTACGCATAAGAGCAATTCATCATCAACATTTTACAATGTATTCCTAAGGGACTTAATCGACCTAATAGACCCACCCTCTCCAACCTGCCCCATCATTAGAGGTCCATCATTACAAAGACCCCAACTGAGTGTTGAAGGAACTATGGGTACAGAGCACTTTTGTACCTCAAAGCTGGGGACATCTGATTTTAGTACATGGTACATGATGTTCTATGGACCCAAATAAAAGGGAGAGATAAGTGTCTCTAAATAGTAGAGTTCAATGACATGAATATAGTCATATTTAAGGGAAATATATCTGAGATAGGATGAAAATATCAAAGAAGATAACAGAAAAGGTAAAAGCAGAAGAAAGAGAACGAGGAAAATTAGAGAGGACAGAAACCGAGAAAAAGACAATGATGATGATAATAGTAATAATAATAAAAGTAAGAATAACCATAGTAATAGTGACCAAGGGAGGAGGGGAGGAAAAACAACAAACATGCCTACGGAAGACCAACGTACATAAGGGAGGGAAGAAATGGTATGGAGGAACACGTGAAGAGAATGCATGTGCGCACTCAGTGGAGTCCAATGTGTAATAAAGAAGAGTAGAATAAAAAGGACCGGTTCGTACTGGGGCATTTGTGATGTATTCCGCACAAGGGATGATCAGGTCACCGGTCCAGAGAGAAAGGGCGCCCATGTCTGTAGAAACATTTCTGTCCTATCCTGCAGATCATAAATAAGACGCTCATGTGAGGCAGTCTGATACATTGCAGAGATCCACTCCCCGTGGGAGGGTACACGTGTCTCTCGCTAATATCTGAGGATACATATCTTTGCCGTGGCTAGCGCAGTGTGCCACACACGGCATTGTGGTCTGGAGAGATTAGGGAGCTCCCTGGTGTCGTGCAGTAAAAGAAAAGGAGGGGTAAGGGAAAGTGGCAGGGGTAGTGTTTCCCGAAGAGTAGTCCCCACTGCTCGCCAGAAAGGTTGCATGTTTGGGCAATCATGCAAAATGTGAGGTAAATCGCAGCGCTCATGAGGACACCTCCAGCAGGAGGCATGATGTAGTAACCCCGCAGTACGGAGCTTCAAGGGGGTCCAATACCAATCGTGTAATGTTTTAAAAAGACTGAATTTTGAGCGGGCCTCCCGAGCTCCATGGTCCTTAGCTTCGATTATATCCGCCCAATCTTCCAAGTTATAGTCAACCTGTAGATGCGCCTCCCACTTATTCTTGAGAGAAATCAGGAGGGGGAGCGAAAAGAGGTGACGATTTAGCAAGGCTTGTAGGCCTGATACGGCACCCTTCAGTTGTTCCCGCGTTTCCAAGTAATGAAGTATTGAAGACTGAATGAGTCGTTGAGGAGGATTCCCAAGACAACTCATCAGACAGTGCTTGAGCTGCATAAAACGCCATGAATGGTGTTTGGAAAGCCCAAATTCCTCCTTAAGTTCGGAGAACGTCTTTCACCTGTCCCCCTTAAAAAACTGATCTATCCTCACAAGAACTTTCAGGCTCCAATCCTTCCAAAAAATGGTCTTTCCTCCAATAAGAAAACCTTTACTGCCCCAAATGATTGCCCTGTCGTGTATGTGCAGATTTACACTCAATAAATGGTGTTCCTGCCGCCATGCAGTACGCATGGCCCCAATCATAGGGTTGTGAATACAGTGGGGAGTCGAACGTGCGTTGTATATAACTTGGAGTCCTGATTCGGCATCTGAAAGCAGTAGTTTGATTTCCACCCAATGTGGCGGATCTCAAATTCCCAGGAGTAAGTAGACCATTTGCGATAAGTGTAGAGCCAAGGTGTAATGTTCTACTGAGGGAAGACTTAAGAATCCGTATTCACGTCTAGCAAGTAGGGTGGTTCGGGGCAACCGTGGACGCAAGGATCCCCAAACAAAAGACCGAATATGACGATAAATCCCTCGGAGGAGGGAGAGGGGTATTCGTAGGGGCAGCATACCTAAAACATACAAGAAACGTGGCAAGTTCACCATTCGCGCCGTCTGAAATCTACCCCACATAAAAAGGCCCAAATGGGTCCACTTTGCAAAATCCTGTTTCATACTGCAAATTAAAGGATCCAAGTTATCTGCCACCATGTTGTCCAAACCTCTGTTGACATCAATGCCCAAATAACGGAGACGGGCCTGTTTCCATTTAACTGGAAGTCCCTGGACTGAAGCATAAACCGTTACTGGAGATAATGGTAACGCCTCACTTTTGTCCCAATTAATTCGGTAGCCGGAAATATGTTCAAACTCCTCCAGAACAGCTCGAAGGGCTGGAAGAGAAGTAGATAAGTCAGTGAGAGTGAGGAGAATATCATCAGCATACAAATAAATGGTGGATCGACCACCTGGAACCGGAATGCCGGAAATAAGATTGGAATTGTGTATCAGTGCCGCTAAGGGCTCCAAGGCAAAAATAAATAATAACAGGGACAGAGGACAACCTTGACGTGTCCCCCTACTGATCGAAAAAGCATCAGAAAGGAACCCACCACAGTTTACCTGAGCTGTCGGGGAGTTAGGGAGCAAACGTACTCGATTGCTGAAATTCGTCCCTAGCCCAAAACGGCGCAATACTTCGAAGAGATACCACCACTCTATTCGATCAAACACTTTTTCAGCATCAAGTGAAAGGGCAAGGGCCTCCTCCTGGGAGTCCCGGGCAGTCCAAATAGTGTGAAGTAATGTGCGAAGATGATTTCGAGACGAACGACCCGGAACAAAACCTACTTGTGGAATGATGAATTAAAGAAGGGACAATTTTCCTGAGGCGAGACGCCAAAATCCCTGCCAATATCTTAATATCTCCATTACAAAGAGATATAGGGCGATAGCTGCCACATAGAAGAGGGTCTTTGCCCGGTTTGGGGAGAACTACTATGGAGGCTTTGTTGGAAATAGGATGTAATGTACCTGTTTGATCAGCCCCTCGAAATGCCTCATATAATGCATCAATAGTATCTGCTCCTGTCCATTTATAAAACTCTGATGTGAATCCGTCTTCACCAGGTGCTTTATGGTTAGAAAGATTGGCCACAGCTTGCTGTATCTCCTCTTTGCTAATGTCACCCTCTAAGAGTGTTCTACCCTCATCTGAAAGGCACAGAATGTTTGCTCTATCAAGGAAGGCCTCCAATCATCCAATACCCACTCAATGAATGTACAGGCCATCGTTGACCATTGCGGGTTGATCCTGAATGTGTTGGCCAAATACCCAGGCAGTGTACATGATGCCTACATCTTCTGGCAATCCATCATTTACTAGAGATTTCAGGATGGACACTATGGAAATGGCCTGCTTATAGGGAGGCAAACAGCAAGTACCTAATTGACACAATAATACATAGATATGAGGGACACAGTACATGGATAACATTCTGCCTGCACAGATAGGGACTGCAGTATGAGGCCTGTTATACATGCGCTATGCTCCAGTACACTTATGTAACAAATTATCATGACATAGAGGTGAAGACATCTCAACCCAGTTTTGCACATGTTGCATAATTTAAAGGCACACAGCTATACATGGCAGCGAGGATATCTGCTCAATATTTCTGTGTGCAAGGGAGGTGCAGCATGTACACTGGGGGGTTGTCACATGCAACAAACATAGGTCATTAGCCTTGTCATGGCTCACCCATCAGGGTCTAGGCGCCTCATGTACAAGGTCCTCCTGGCACAATGCACCACTGGAGCAACATTTTATTCATGGTCCGCTGGCACAGTGTGCAGGTCCCTATTTACAAGACCATGCAAAGCCACTGTGTGAAAGGGGCATTCCATGGCTGTTGCTTGGGTGGGTATGCATGCAATACCCATGGTAGCAGAAGGTATCTGATGCATTCCCAGATTTACAAGCTGGAAATGCAGCAAAATCTCATCCCACCTCAGGGGTGGCCTGCGTGATGCAACAGGGAGAAATTTATTTATTTCTCCTTGAATTATCATCTTACTATGTGTGCTACATTCTTCAGCACTCATAGAAAGATAGAAACACCTCCTATGATGGTTTTTGTATAGGAAAGTGTCCTTTCCTGCACAAAAACAATCACCCCCATACTGCAGACACCTTTATAGGTGTTCTTCTTTGCCTTCAGGATAGAATTTGTGTATGCAGGAGCACCTTCCAACCAAGGCTGCTGTAACACCTACATACACAAATTTTATCCTGAAGGCAAAGAAGAACACCTATAACCCCTGACGCAAGTGTGAATGTGTACTTGCTAGGCAACTTATGTGTACGTCTAGTAGTATGGACCTTGAATCTGCAGGAGGCCCTCAGTATTGTGTACCAGTCCCACTTCTTAGAGATGTAGTCCAGTGCAGGAAGTGGCTTAGCTGGACTGCAGATGACCACTAGCAAACTGGCAAGATACATGCTTTGTGTGCACAAATTAGGCACAACGCTGTCACACATGTACACTATTCTCCCTCACCTTGATGTGCTGCCATGGATTGGGAAATGACAGTTGTCACATCATGTCACTCAGCTGGGATGTTGTCCTGCCATTTGATAAAGTTTTGTTTTGACCAATGACTTTGTGTTTCACCACTGCGCATATTAGTTGCTCAATGTTCACCAGTAGCACATGGTATGTTTTGTTCAGTTGAGCCGCCTATTGGCTTTGACATGGCATTAGCCATTACTTTCTGTATTCAGTTTAGCCGCCTATGGGCTTTGACATTGCATTAGCCATTACATTCTGTATTCTGCCTATTGGCTTTGACATGCTGTATCCAGTCTAGCCGCCTATTGGCTTTGACATTGCATTCCTATTGGCTTTGACATGATATCATATATTATTCAGCTCCGCTGCCTATTGGCTTTGACATGATATCATATATTACACTTTGTATTCAGCTTAACTGCCTATTGGCTTTGACATGATATTCAGCTCCGCTGCCTATTGGCTTTGACATGATATTATACATTACACTTTGTATTCAGCTCCGCTGCCTATTGGCTTTGACATGATATTATACATTGCATTTTGTATTCAGCTCAGCTGCCTATGGGCTTTGACATGATATAAGACATTGTATTTTGTATTCAGCTTAGATGCCTATTGGCTTTGACATGACACTAGACATTGCATTTGATATTTAGGTTAGCTGCCCATTGCCTTTAACGTGGAGTTAGACATGGCAGTTGAGAATCTAAGCTGTATTTTTCCAAGCTGTGTTTTTGCACCAGAGAACCAAGATGTTTTGCTCTCACAGTAGACTACACCTGATAAGAGAGAGTACATGGGCGTCGTTTCTCTTCCCTTGAGCTTGGGAACAGGAGTAGTCTTGGAGACCTGGCCAGTCTCCAAAAGGCTTGCTCAGTTTCCCAGGTCTGAGAGGAGGGGGCACACCTTTGTAACGAATGTAACAGGCTGCAGAGGGTCAGATTCGAATCTGCCGGACCTCGTGCTGGAGCTTGGCGCAGGCTGCCAGCAATCCCGTGTGGGTAGATGAATCTCTCTTTCTCGCGGCTGACAGGGGTCCTCAGCTTGCAGACCTTAGAAAGATGAAGCTGTGAATAGTTCCCACACGGTGAAGTATTTGTTTTGCTTTGCATTCAATATCTTATAAATATAACCTGCTGTGTATATTGCAAACTGATATATTTTGTTTGATTAACGCAGACTTGAAAGCTACTAATTCGTCATTCATTCATAAACATTGTGGTTGGGGAAGAATAAAATAACAATAAAAGTCTTCTTTGACCTCAGAAGTGCATTTCTGTTGTGTTATGTTAGTGCTTAGAAACTAAATAAGAGGAAAGCACTACAATTGGTACCAGAAGTGGGGTGTCGGTCATTAAGAGGTGATTAAGAAGGGGTTTGACGAGTTAGTAGATTTCTAAGTGCACACTTTAAAAGTGTAATTGTTTTTTTGTTGTTTGGAGAATTACAGAAATTGTTTTCTGTTTGGAGAATCACAGTAGCACGGCAGACCATGTCTGAGAATACATGTGTTGATGAACTGCCTGATGGTGCTAAGAAAAACTGTGAATTGTTTTCTGTTTGGGGAATTACAGAAGAAAATGCATGTGTAGCTAAAATGCCTGATGTTGTTTTGAGAAATAATTCCCGTTGTATATATGTAGAAAACGTGTGTTTTGGAAGTAATGATGACAGAAAGGTCTGGATACCTTTATCTGCTTACAGAGAAATGCAGGAGAAATGTAGGCAGTTGGAACATGAAAATAGGAATTTACGTGAGCAAATTAGCCAGGATACAATAATTCAAAATAAGACTGAAAGTTATAAAAGGGCTGTTTTTGAAGAATCTTTCTTGTCCCATTCCAGTAATGAGGGGGTTAAGACAGCTCCGAGCTGCACTGAGTTTCCGTGTGAGCCAGGGTTTTTGGCAGCCAAAATGCATTTCTTAACTGATAACACGGAGGTGATTTAAAGTAAAACGAAGGATTTTAGAGCAAGACACCCCGAGTTTCATTAGCTTGTTTGATTTTTGGAAAAAGAATAGCTCTCATTTGAGAGAAATCCTAACACTTTTGTATATGGTCACTGTGAAAAATAATATGCAGCTGCGCGCTTGTGATTTGGCAAATGAAATAATGCAGACTTTAGGTTTCTGCGCAGTGCAAGAAGGAAATACTTATGTACATTTAAATCATGAACAAGGGAAGAAAATAGTGCCCCTAGCTAGAATCATACAATGGATCTGGTACTTGCAAGACAGGGCTAGAGTACCACAGGTAAAAGAGTTACCAATGAAATTGTGTGCACCATTTGAATTCGTGTCCACTGAAGATAAAAAGCATGTTTGTTTTACTAATGATTCATTGACTGAAATGTTGTTTTCTGGCACCGTAGAAGGAACAGCGTTGTATAATGTGTGTCAGATTTTAAAGCAAGAGCTACGTGAGATGTGTCATTTTTACGCTGATTTTTGGTTCTTTGATAATGTTTTAGCACCTAACTGGTTCAATTACCTTGCAGATGTTAATGAGAAAAATGCAGAGAGAGAAGTGTTCACCCAGAATTCTGCCTTAGTGGGGATGGCTATGTGGGTGCCCCAGAAATGTGAAAAGGCCACTTACAGGTGGGCAGAGATGAGAGAGATGCCCATTCCCCTAGATTTGATAAAAACTGTGCAGCATGCACAAAAGCAATCTGTCATGCAAGCAGTCACAGAGCAGTTGGGGAGAGGAAAGTTATCAGATCAGAGATGGCAAATTGATCAGGTTTTAGGGAGAGTGATTGCTGCAAATTACCAAGGAAAAATCGAAATTATGCTGATACCTAGAAAAGAATCTGATTTATTCATACAAATTGGAGACAGAATGGCCCAAATTGGCGAAAATGCAGTGAATGGAGGTTTGGTAAAGAAGGAGTCTGCCCCAGCCCTTCTGACAGTGCAAGAAAAGGGGAGCTGTGGCGCAGCAGATAAAAACCTCAGTGCTGATGTGTGGGCTGAAGCCCCAAGTGATCCTCCAGAACCTGCAGAAAATATAACAAAGGGCCTCAAAAACGTCCTGCTGATTATAAAACAGGGAAAGAAAGAGGAAGGGTGCAGTTTAAATGAAAAATGTTATTTGCAAGAAAAGTCATACTTGTTTCTTTTGCAGATCCGACCACGTTTCGCCACTGTCCCTGAGTGCGCTGTGTGGTCCCCCTTCCGGTGTGTGCGTGTGGGGTCGGGGAAGGGACCGAATCCCCAACCTGAACCTGGCTGAGTAAAGTGCCAGCACCATGGATCCATTTTGCGCAAACTGCGCCTTCAGTTCAAGTTCAACTTGTTTGCTGTGTTTTTTTTTTTTTTTTTTTTTTTCCCTCTCGTATGGAACTCTGACTTTTGCTTACCTTCCAGAAAACCTTTCAGGTGGACCGTGCACCTTTACATGAGCAGAACTCATGCCACATCAAATTGCTAACACTGTTGAATTAGAGACTCATTCAGAAAAAAAATAAAAAATAAAAAAAAAAAAAATTGCCCAGTCTTTTCTATGTAGATGTATCTGATGTGAAAGGTTATGAAATCAATGTGTTAATTCACTTCTATTGCTTTACAGGGATTGCTTTGATCATAATGTTTTTTTTGTGCTGATGTTTTTTTTTGTTTTTTTGAAATATGAGATATGTGAAACAAAAATTCATTGGTCAAAGGGCGGAATGTCCTGCCATTTGATAAAGTTTTGTTTTGACCAATGACTTTGTGTTTCACCACTGCGCATATTAGTTGCTCAATGTTCACCAGTAGCACATGGTATGTTTTGTTCAGTTGAGCCGCCTATTGGCTTTGACATGGCATTAGCCATTACTTTCTGTATTCAGTTTAGCCGCCTATGGGCTTTGACATTGCATTAGCCATTACATTCTGTATTCTGCCTATTGGCTTTGACATGCTGTATCCAGTCTAGCCGCCTATTGGCTTTGACATTGCATTCCTATTGGCTTTGACATGATATCATATATTATTTAGCTCCGCTGCCTATTGGCTTTGACATGATATCATATATTACACTTTGTATTCAGCTTAACTGCCTATTGGCTTTGACATGATATTCAGCTCCGCTGCCTATTGGCTTTGACATGATATTATACATTACACTTTGTATTCAGCTCCGCTGCCTATTGGCTTTGACATGATATTATACATTGCATTTTGTATTCAGCTCAGCTGCCTATGGGCTTTGACATGATATAAGACATTGTATTTTGTATTCAGCTTAGATGCCTATTGGCTTTGACATGACACTAGACATTGCATTTGATATTTAGGTTAGCTGCCCATTGCCTTTAACGTGGAGTTAGACATGGCAGTTGAGAATCTAAGCTGTATTTTTCCAAGCTGTGTTTTTGCACCAGAGAACCAAGATGTTTTGCTCTCACAGTAGACTAGACCTGATAAGAGAGAGTACATGGGCGTCGTTTCTCTTCCCTTGAGCTTGGGAACAGGAGTAGTCTTGGAGACCTGGCCAGTCTCCAAAAGGCTTGCTCAGTTTCCCAGGTCTGAGAGGAGGGGGCACACCTTTGTAACGAATGTAACAGGCTGCAGAGGGTCAGATTCGAATCTGCCGGATCTCGTGCTGGAGCTTGGCGCAGGCTGCCAGCAATCCCGTGTGGGTAGATGAATCTCTCTTTCTCGCGGCTGACAGGGGTCCTCAGCTTGCAGACCTTAGAAAGATGAAGCTGTGAATAGTTCCCACACGGTGAAGTATTTGTTTTGCTTTACATTCAATATCTTATAAATATAACCTGCTGTGTATATTGCAAACTGATATATTTTGTTTGATTAACGCGGACTTGAAAGCTACTAATTCGTCATTCATTCATAAACATTGTGGTTGGGGAAGAATAAAATAACAATAAAAGTCTTCTTTGACCTCAGAAGTGCATTTCTGTTGTGTTATGTTAGTGCTTAGAAACTAAATAAGAGGAAAGCACTACAGATGTGTGAGTGCATACTGTGTGGATGGCATCATGTCAACTGTCATGGACAATGAAGGACAATCAAAGGCATGGCCAACTATAATGTAGGGCAACACCAACACCTGGGGCAGAGCATAGACGCATACATGTGTCTGTGTCAGCCATGTCTGGCATGTCACCAACAACCTAGGATGGGCCTACAAAAAAGATTCACATCCACATTCTGTCTCATCACACATGTATTGTGAACACAGAACATTGAGTTGGCTTGAACAACCCGAATCAGCTACCATCTAAATCTACTGCAGAAATATGACAGTCAGGAATTTGAATTGTATGCTATATCTGCCTATACACTGCATTTGATATGACATACAGTGAGTGAACAGACCCCTGGAAACAGCAGTACAACAGCATGATTGACAAATCATGTGGTCATAATTGGGAGAACCACATGATAAACCCAATAGACATACCACATGTGAGCAGGACGTATACAAATAAAGTAATCCAAAGCAATGACATTGTTTCTTATGGCATCCAACAGTGGGTCATGACCCCGTTTGGAAACCCACAAACTGAAGTCTACAACGAGGCACACAGTTGTATGAGAAACATTGTTGAAAAGACCTTTGGCCTTCTCAAGGGACGGTTTTGAAGTCTGGATGTTTTGGGTGGGAGGCTCTTGTATTTCCCCGCTTGGTCTGCAAGATAATATTGGTTGTGCAATACTGCAGAATATTGGTGTCAGGCCAAATGTCCCCTGGGTCGAAGACCTGGATGCACCAAGAGAAGAGGACGAGGATGAGCCACCACCTCATCCAGACCTCCACAACACTATTGCTGGTGCATGGAGATGTGCACACATCATGCAGAACTTTTAATCACATGTGAAAAAAGGCATGACTGCCAAATATGTCAATGAATGAGTCGATCTAAAATATGCATTGGAGTGTTTGTCACAGCCCCACTTTAAATACTAACCCACGTCCAGGAAACCATAAGTAGGCCACAACATTTGTCAATCAAGTGTGAACACTGTCATCATCCTCAAAGTACCAGACACAATGCACTGATCTATGAAAAGTGTGATGCGTAATGTATGCATTGCAGATCAAACAAACATGTTCAACTGAAAACACTCATATCCGACAATTAATTGTTGGTACAAAAGGAAAACTGATAGAATTGAATCACTATGTTATGCATTATGGCTAAACTGTATGCAAAGGTATGTAAATCGGAGTTATAAACTGCAACAGTGGATCAGTGTGAGATATGTGCCAACTCAATGGGTGAAAGATTCATGACACTGGTGACAACTCCAACATCCACACCTTTTGTGTTCACATGTATGACAAATAGTAAATGTATCACAAAGGACATTACACCTACATGTGTAGCACAGTGCCTGACAAATCTGTTATCAATTTGCATGTATGCCAATCAATGGCATAGCATGTCTCATACTGTGGCCAATATGTATGAGTACATCAGGGCACAGAATGACTTGTATATGTATGTGAGGCCATTCACTGTAATGACCATTCCCCCAATCCACCCTTACCCACTATGCTGCTGACAAAGGATGTTTTCTATAGCTGTGCGTGAGTACTCCTCACAAACACACCCATATGGAAGCCTAGCTGAGGTACTGGGTTTTTCAGAACCGGTACTGATCCGGTAACCCAGCGGTGCCAGGGTACACCCAAAGACCTCGGGTACTTTCCTGATTCAGACTACAGAAACTCAGAGTCTTCTAGGTGAAGTCAAAGATCGAATTTATTGGCTGCAACCAATTGACAGGCGTCCTAGAAGTACAACAGCACGACTTGTATGTTCTCAGGAGACTGTGTGTCAATGCAAAATCAGGTTTCCTTATATACAGTTTTTTAAGCTTCAGGCAAACATTCTTGACATTTTGGTTGGTCATTCACATGTTTTCACTACAAAGGAAAAAACAGTGTCATGATGAAACCCCATATTTCATGTCATCCAACCCATAATAAATTACCCGGCAAGGCCTAGAATTTCACATCAGATAAGTGTGGACCCCCAATAAAAACGGGCACCTCCCCCTCGTAAAGTAAGAAGAAGAAAAGAGCAGGTGCAGGTGTGAGCAAGTTAGGCAGGGTGTGTGAGCGATAATAAGGGTTTTATGGCCTGGTGTGCCTTGATGCTATCTGATTCGGCCACTGGGAGAGGGACTGACCAAACAGGTTTGGCCTGAGGCAATGGTTCCAGCTTGCCCAGGTCAGAGAAAAGTCAATCAAGGTGTACGTGTCCTTGGAATCAAATCTGACTGTATTATAAGCCTATGTGAGGGCAACTTTTAAAATGGCGGTCGTGTATAAAATGGGAGCCACGAGTGCAGGACGAAAATGGCGATTTCGAGGTGAAAACGCTGCTGGAATTGAGCGAAAATGCTCATGCTTAGTGTACTAGTCATTATCGGTCTTTTGATACTAAAATCGTACTGCTGTGGCAAAGCAGATTACATGGGTCCAGAATTTTTAGAACCACATAGCAGAGTCAAAATTATGTCCTAAATAGGACTTGCTACATTGTGCAGGGGACTTCCAGAGTGCACAAGTATTACTTTGGCATTTAGGATACGCTGGGGGTGGCAATTAGCCTAGTCACCACAAAGAGCAACAAAACCAATACCAGTGTGCTGCAAATTGCAGAACACATGTGCAGGGCATAATATCCCATGGCCCAATGACAACGAGGAGCATGAAGAATGGGACAATGAGTATGGTGAAGATGGGGAGCAAGTGCAGAGGTACCATATACTGGTCATGTGTGTTGTACATGTGTGAATGACTCACACAATGTCAGAAGAGTGTGACAACAAGAACAAGTATATCTCGGTAAAATAACACATATCATCAAAACTAGTGTGTATCCAAATTACCTGCCCAGTCACAGTGCGAGAAGGTCATCCTGTTTGCACATACACCCAAAGTTGACTGACTAAAAATGTTAGTGACTGACCGTGACTGTACCCTGGGTCTGCTAACCAGACCTAGGGCCACGTGTCTGAATAAAAGGCATATGCTGAAGTGGTACAAGTACAACTGCCAACAACAGACTCCTGTAAGTCCCTAGTAGATAATAGGGCAAGGGGGAATTAAATTACCTGTAAGTCCTGAGAAGATAATAGGGCACGGGGAATCAAACCATCTAGAACTCCCTAATAGATAATAGGGCAAGGGTGAATCAGACTAACTATAAGTCTCTAGAAGATAATAGGGCTGGGATGTTTTGACTGTCCGCTGTATGTAAAATGTAGTGGCAGGTGCAGAGACAATCTCCAGAGGCAAACTAGCAGTGGGTCCCCTAATAGTAGGCACCTGGATGGGGGGGAACATGAGCAAATTGCACCATTCATATATCCCTTCAAATGTGTGTACACAGCTATCACAACACTTGCCTGCACTGGAGACTGTAACCACTCCCCCTCCCATTGCCTGACAGCCTGTTGTTTGTACTTTGGGACACAGCTCATTTTGGCAGGTGTCTGCACTGTCCTAGATTTGGGTGTGGGGCCGATATTACAGGGCATGTCCATGGCATCCCTGGGGGTAAAATAAGCAATGGATTCAGTTGCCAACACAGTTTGCATATGGGGCAACCCTTAAAGGTTGTAGTGTCAACAAAGCATAGGAAATGTGCCCTATGCATGGCCTGATCCTTGTAATGCATGAACTTTTACCCATGTACACTTACAAAACATACATAGGAAACATGGAAAGAGAGTGTTAAACACAACTATCCACAGGAAACACAGCAATCCAAATGACTATAAAAATGAATTCCACATGACACTTTACACATATATACATATTTCATTCATTGAGACAAAAAATGGTTGTATTGTCCCAAGGCGTGTTTTTTTCAGCCATTGCATATGCCAAAAATTTACGCAACCCATGCAACGCGTCAAGACTTCCTCATGATGCTTCAACATGCGTTCTCAAAAATCCATGCATTCGTGTGAAGTGTCAAAAATAATTATGCATTGGCTAAAAACGTGCACCAGCCCAGGAAGTGAAGCAATGTATCAGCCATGTTGCAGACAAGGAATGTGTAATGGCTAGTGCAAGGATTGTGTGTGAGGTTGTATGCTGTGTGCAAAGGGCATGTGTACAAAGTGAAACTTCTAGGCTACACATGTTTATGGAAAGTAAGGTAGATGTTGGGTCCAGGATATGTATTTGCATCTGACTAATGTCAAGAAGGTTCTGATTGCTATCACTGAGGTCTCACACATTTGCTTGTATGACCATAGACCAATGACCACAATGTCAAGATCTGTGAAAATATGTGGTAGTGGAATCATAACTGAACATGGCAGGGCACTGTATGCCTGAGTAAAACGTTACATATGTACAGATAGGCTGTTGTTACTCATGGTTCAATCTATGTCTGATGTGTCTGGCGAGCCTACACATGGTGTATGAGTCAAAACACAGAGATGACAGTAGGAACATGTGCCAGAAGTTCAGAGTCCTACACATCTATGCAGAACGTGTTGCTACTGTGTGTACCACAGAACTATCACAGTAAATCATGTACTTTCAGGACTGCAAATCATGTGAATAGGGCCCTAAGATTATCAGGACGGTGGTAAACATACCATATTTGGATTTACACTGATTTGCCTACTCATGTGGTGTGATGACCCATAATCTACGTTATGTGTATCAACATTGCTATCCCCTGTTATCTCCAAGGATCTGGAAAAGTGTGTTAGACTAGAGGGATGTCCATACAATAGTGCCATATGACATGCAAATACCCAATTCAGCCCCAGATAGTGATGACCATGATAGTCACTATCACTAGGATGTAATGCAAACAGGTTCCTACAATAAACAATAAAATGGAGAGAGGATGCTATGGATCCGGGACTACTGTCCCCAACTCAGAGAGGTTTCAGAGACCAGAGGCCCCTGGATGGCCAACAGCCTGGCACTGGCCAATGGCAGCTAGGGAGCCCCCATGGGTTGGGCTAAGCTGTCTCGGAAACATTGACCGAGGGACCCAACTGGGATCAGATTGGCATAGAACTAGAACATGCCCCTGCAGTTGAGGGCCAGGGTTCATGTTCTATTACCCAAATTGCGGGCCAGGGTCCATATTCTATCACCCCAACCAGGAAAGAACATCAGGGTATTGATTGGCCTCCCCTGGCTTTTGGCTGTTGTTTGTTTGTGTTGGACCTGGCCCTTTCTTCAGGATCCTCCCTAAACTTTTTGCCTACCTCCCCCTATTGTTTCTGACCTCTTTGTGTTGGTTCTAGGACTCTGAGCACTTTATCACTGCTGATCAGTGCTAAAGTGCATGTGCTCTCCCTTCTAAATTTAGTATGATTGTCTTACACCTAATTGGCACATCTAGTTTACCTGTAAGTCCCTTGAACAGTAGCATCCCTATACCCAGAGCCTGTAAATTAAATGCTCTATTGGGCCTCCAGTGCATCTTGCGCCACCCACAGAAGTAGCCTTTCAAACCTGTCTTATGCCTACTACCACAGGGCCTGTGTGCACAGTTTACTTCCACAGGGCATCTAAATTTACTTGACAGGCCTGGAACTCTCCTTTTACTACATGTAAGACACCCTTAAGGTAGAGCCTAGCTAGCTCTATGGCCAGGGTGCTGTGTTGGTAAAAGACAGCCCAGTTGTCTGGCCTGTTAGTGACAAACAGCATATTTGGTTTCTCAGTGCTGTGAGTGCTGCCTTGCTCATAGGATTGCATCGGAAATGCCATACCTTATGTCTAGGTGGTAGTGTCTGATCTATGAGGAGTAGCATAGGCATGTTTGGTATGGTTGCAATGGTAGTGAGAAATGCTACTTACTGATGTAGGTGGATTTTTTATTGCCATTATAGAAATGCCACTTTTAGAAAGTGGGCATTTCTCTGTGCTTATGACTCTGGTATCACGTCTGGAGCAGGGTGATATCTGAACTTTGTGCATACCTTTCATACAGCCTGTACACAGAGTGGGTGGAGGTGTCACGGAGGTGCATTTGCATATTGAATGGTCTTACTGGGCTGGGAGAGGTAGAGGAGGGGCACAACTGCATTTGTAAAGGCTGTGCCATGGCCTCACACAAAGGGCTCATTTAACCCCACTGATGTCTGGAGCCAGTCCTGGAGGAAAGAGGGGACATACCTTTAACCAGTTAGTAATGGTTGGAACCCCTTCTCCCCCTTTTGTGGAGACTACGTAAAATGAGTATAAGTACGGGGGTGTTCCTCCACATTTTGAGACACTGATGGACACTGAACTGGATGCTGGATGCTGCTGGAAGGACTCACCAGGCACCGCTTTGGGAGTGCTGCTGTTTTGCTAACCTGTGACCTGCTAGGTCACTGAGAGGGACTGCCACTGCTTGCTAGGTCACTGAGAGGGACTGCCACTGCCTTTGGACCATTGCACCCCACTGCTGTCTCCAGGGGCAGGATCATATGCCCCCTCCTCCCTGCCGCCACAATCCTAACAAAGAATTGCCAGGGAGGCCCTGAATTCCACCATTGTAGAGCGTGGATAGTATTTTATTCTGGGATTGCAGCACATGTGTAGCACTGTATCGCTTGCCCAGAGCACCTCCAACTTTATAGGCTACAACACATGCCTAGCGTGTTACTTTTATCCCGTGCCCGTGGATGCCATGGTAGAGGCTTCCCCCTCCCTTCTCCATTGGCAGAGTGACGCACTCGATGCGGATGAGCCCCTGGGACCAGAGGTTCTCTACAGAAGTACCATATTTCCTCTCGGAGAGGAGAACCACATTCAGGGAAGCCGTGGCCGGCACCCTCGGCCTCCGGGAAGGAGGAGTTCTGAGTGGAGGCCTCCCCATCACAGTGAGATAGGCCTGCACTGAGGAGCTGTATTTTCTTTGGATATAAACGGGGAGACCTCAACAGGTCTCCCCGCTAGCAGAGAAGTGCTGCAGTAAGGTTGGGGCCAAAGGAGGGCCTCCTTTAATGGCTATTGAAGTACCGTATTCACCCTAGTAGTCGGGCAGTTGTGTCTGCTCCCTACTGCACAACAAGAGTATCACACTATCCATGATAGGAGTGCAGGATACCAGCCCCTGGGTAAAAACAGCGGTGGTGCACAATGCCCTGCATATAGACGACGTGTTTACTAGGGCGTGTCCCCGATAGGAATGTTTCACTGCCATGTGCATTCAGGATAGTGTCTGGGCACCTCTGATAATGTGTTTACTGCGCCATGTGTATTTTTGGATATATGTTTATCGAGACATTTACATTTTTGGTAACAATGACAACCTGACTACTGCTTGTCTTGCAGAATAATCAGTAACCTTTATGTTTACCTAACTACTGCTTATTGTTGCAGGATACTAGAAACTTGTGTGATGTTCTGACGACTGCTTGAGTATCAGGGTATTACTGATACATGTTGTGTTTGGTCTAATGATGTTTTATGTAATACAGTTTCTTTTTATATAAATTGGTGTTGTGTTTCCTTTGTGATGTATTTATTGTGTCATGTGTGTTGTGTGTGTTGTGCAAATGCTTTACAAATGACCTCTGGGACAAGCCTGACTGCTCATGTCAAGCTACCAAGGAGGTGAACAGTGGTTATCTTGGGTGTGAAACTCCTTTGCCATGACTAGAGAGGGTGGGTCTGCCTGGCTTAGGTGCATACCCTACCCAACCAGAAACCCTATTTCTAACAGGTTGTAAACCCTATTAGGAGGATTTAAACATTATTCTAGGATCTCAATTTGTATAAAGTCATCAGTTGGATATACATCCAGGAATCTCTGAAGCATCTGATATACTATTGTGACTTCTGCAGCACTATCTGAAAGCATTCTCATCTAAGTCCTGTTTTTCAGCCAGACTTGCAGTTGGATATGCATGCTTTTTAGTCAGTCTAGCCACTTTCTTTGTTTTTACTGGGGTTTATTAGAGTCCAATCATTTCTCTTTCCTCTTTATGCTGACATCAGTCGCAAATCCTCCATCACTTTTCCTACTGTGCTCTCCTTTTCTTCGGTATTCGGATCAACTCCCTCTTTTTGTTCTTTTACTTTTTGCATCCCAAAAATAACATGAGGAACAGCTATGAACATACTGATACTGTTTAGACTTTGTAGTGCTTCCGTGGGCTCTTAAGTTAAAACCACTCCTGCGGGTTTCCAGGGGAGTGGTTGATCCAGTCCATCTTTTATCTTTATCGGTTTGTTTTTTCTATCCTTCCATTACAAATTTCTCCTTGACAGAAACCTTGTTGTAATTTTTAGGTTTTAAGTGTGGCTTAACAGATGAGTACCTAAGGTATCTCTACCTACAGAGGTATAAACATCAACAAATATTTTTGATAGTTCCTGTTCACATTTCTGTACTAGCGCTGCTTCTTATCTCTGAAGTATAGCCAAAACTGAAGCATGTTAGAAATTGGTCCTCTAGCTGGCAGAGGTATGCATCCTGTCCAAGTAGGGACAATAATTCTGGTCAGGGCAAGACAGACATACACCTTAAATTAATCTGTGCTCAACCTCTAATAGTTTGGCATAGAGCAGTCAGGCTTAACCTACAGGGACAACGTGTAAAGTATTTATGCAACACCTAATTACACCGATACAAGGAAAAACACCACAAAAAAACTCCATATCAGATTTATTCAAATGTTTCCAATACAACAAAAATCCAATAACTAATTTTAAGAATGGAAAGAATGATTAATATTTAATCCTTTCTTTTCCACCTAGATATGGTTAGTGCAAAACACTGTATAATGCTCAAGATAACACATTGTAATTGAGAAATAATGTGCCGTTTTTAATGAGAGAAACAATGTAATCAAAAAACTTCCTCATGGAGTGAGTACATCATCAGCTCAGATACAGGGGCAGAGATTTAATGAGGTACGCTCAGGACTAAGGACTTGAGAGACTCATGCCAGAAAGCAGATAAGGCTCCCACTGAGTCCCGTAACCGAAGGGTTGCACTGCCCACAGTGCATCTTGGTCTGGAGTCACCATCCATGTCACAGAGGACTTCACCGCAAAGAGGTGGCCCAGAATACTCATGCTTGATTGGTGGCTGGCGAGGAGGTTGGCTGCGGTGGCACCCCAGATGCAGCAGCTTCGCCTCCCAGCTGGTATGTTCTCACAGGAGGGCTCTAACGCTGATGTTGTAGTGATGTAGCATCACGGAGGAGATTCCAGGATTTCGTAGGTAACTCTGAGAACTATGCTTGCCAGCTTCCATTGGCACTATGACACTGCTGGGTACTCAAAATGGTGATCCTGAGTTGCAGCAAGCATGGCTCATGACAGAAAGATGATCAGGGGCAAATACAGCAGGTGCTGATAGTAGGTAGTGCATCTAGTGACCCAATAACATTTTGAATTTACAGCAGCTCACACAGGACTGCAGGCAGTGCTTGCTCTGGGCACACAGAAGGCTTTGATGACTCTGAGTCTGTCACCAAGGGGGGCAAGCCAACAAGCCCATGGAGTCCTTGTGTGAGGGAGAGGTCGTAGAAGACAGTTTCATTCCTCCCTTACTGCAGAGGTAGCAGGCAGCAGGCCAACACAGCAGAGTACAATGCAAAGGGGCAGACCCTCCTGGCAGCACAGCGATCAGCAGGCAGCAGCCCAACACAGCAAAGCAAGTGGCAAAGTGGAGGTCCCTCCTTGCAGTGCAGCTCCTGTTAGTTGCAGAGGCTTCTCAGGCCTCCCCAAGTGATCTAGTTTGATGAGGTTTAGGGTCTAGTACTTATATCCAAAAGGTCCTTGATGTAGGGTAGACTTCAAAGGAGTTCTCTGAAGTGTACAAGAGTCCCTGCTATGCTAGCCCTGTCTGCCAGGCTATCTGTAGGGGGTAATCAGTCCTTTGTGTGGAGGCAGGACAGCACCTATTGAAGTGTAAGTGTAATAACCTTCCCTTCCCTTGGCCCAGGAAGACCCATCAGTATGCATTTGAGTGCAGATGCAGCTGAAATCCACAAAGTGTAGCTGTTGCCCAGCCCAGACCAGACATATATTCAGAGACGGGCTAATGTACATAATGGTTAAAGTAAGAAAATGCCAGTTTTCTAAAAGTGCCATTTTCAGACTTACAATTTAAAATGAGTTGTGATTTTAAATTGTGAGTCTAGAGACACCAAACACCAATTTCTATCTTCTCCCAATTGGAAATTATACTTAAAAGATGTTTTAAAATAATCCCAATGTTAACCTATGTGAGATATAGACTGTGTAGCAGTGGAAAGCGATTTTCAATACCTGACTAAGATAAACTAAAAAGTATCTTTCTAACTTTTTAAATACAATACACCACACCCTAGCGCTAACCAGGGCCTACCTTAGGGGTGACTTATATGTGATGAAAAATTAATGTTTTAGCTTATAAAGTGTGGAGTTTAACAATGTACACACAGGCACACAGGCTCTGCAGTGGCTGTCATGAGACGTTGTTGAAGGCTTCTGTAGTTGGTGCCACAATTGTTGCAGCAGGCCCACTAGTAGCATTTAATGGAAAGGCCCTGGGCACACCTAGTGCACTCTACTAGGGACTTACAAGTAAATTACATATGCCAATTGTGAATAGGCCAGTGCTTCCATGTTTTAAAGTACCAGGCATCTGCACTTTAGCACTGGTCAGCAGTGATAAAGTGCATAGAATCATAAAAGTCAGCACAAATGAGTCAGAAAACAGGAGGTCAGAGGGCCTAAAGTTAGGGAAAAGCACACCGAGGATGCCAGGTCTAACAAAGCCTCTACCTTTATGTTGCTTAGAATGATAGAGGAAACTGAGAAGTTCCCCATTTCCCACTAACTTCATTCTTAACTCCAGAGCTGGCACAGATTCATGATTGTTTAGTACTTGTCTAAGTACATCAGGGAGGACCACCAATGAAGGTGTACAATGTGTACTGAGATAAATGCATGCAAAGATGCTCTGCTAAGAATTACACTGCTCTACTGGAGATACCATTCCAAGAAGAATACACGTAGGCCCTCATTATGAGTTTGGTGAGTGGCGGAGGCCATCTGCCTAACTCAAACTGCCAAGAGACCGTCTGTGTGGTCCAAACACTGCCAGCACTATTTGGAGTTCACCACAGGGCCTGCGGTGAACAGGGCCTTAACATTGCAGCAGGCTCGTAATCGAGCTGGCGGCAATGTGTTGGTGCGGCGGGTGCAGCAGCACCTGTCGTGCATTGCACTGCCCGTAATTCAGGCAGTGGAATGCGCATGTGCATGGGGGCTCCTGCACTGTTCATGCCAGGTGTGTGGGCAGTTAACACCCCTATTCCTCCAGCCTTTTCATGGAAGTGGAACCACCATGAAAAGGCTGGCGATTTGGGGACTCATAATCCGGAAGGCAGCACTGCTTGCTGGTAGCTGGCAGCAACCTGGCAGTCTCAGACTCATAATGAGGGCCATAGTCAGAATTCTGTATTTGTTTTGTAGAGTAGTGTATGGTTAAACTGCTTCTAACTGGTTGGTTGTGTGAGCAATCCAGACAACCATTTCATCACACTTCTTGTATGCTTTCCTATAATAGTGTTAGCAGTCTGAAGACTAATAGTTTGTATTAGTGCAGGAGCAGCAGGTCCTACTGTTACAGTAGATCTGGAGAGCAAAGTACATTGCAAAATCTGCACAGCTCTCCTGTATAAGCTGACTGGGTAATTTAGTACTCCTACTACCTCTGGGTGGTGTAGTTTCAGGGCGAGGAACAGGAGTGCAACCCTCGAAGACTGGCCAATTAGTTCCATCATTGGTCAGAGACCTCTGGCAAACATGTCTGTCCATGTGTGGCAATGAACCACCAAACCAATTTTGGTATTTTTGACGAGTTAAAGGGATTTCCAATTTTGTTAAGCCATATTTGTGGAGACTCAACTACTACCATATACTCTTGAATCTGCCCTGAGGCAGTGTCAATAGGTTCAAACTCCACCAAGAGCAAAATGTGGATGTGCAGCAATTACAAAAGTAACTTTCAGGTGCTTGTTTCTTCACTGACATTAAAGCAGCAGGAGGATCCTCCCAAATGTTTTTCATGAATATTGAGTCAGCCATGCTGGAGTTCAGCTCATCCTGAACTTTCTGGACCTGGGAGAGACAAAATGACAAAGGAATGCCAAGCTGGAATTAGAGCTTCCCAGGAGTGCATTGCAGGGATTAACTTAAGGACTTTTTGACTCCAGCTGGTACCCAGGGACTAGGAGTGTTTTGTCAGTGCTAGTGGAGTTGGCCCTCTTATAACCACTCAGGGACTGGTGAGGGATGAACGTGCTGGATGGAGTAGAAAAAGGGGTTTCCCTGAATCGTCTGATACCACAGTACTACAGATAGGCGGGGGGCACACACTCACCTGATGACACACATGTGCCTCGAAAGATGGCCAAAGTCATAGGGCCGGTGGAGTGCAGCAGGAAAATTACTCTGCTGGTAGACTGCTGAGGGGCTGTTGAGAAAACCACTTGGTGAAGGCAGGTATCGTAGCCAAGGCAGAGGACAGATCCAGTATCAAGAGCTAAAGTGCAGGACAACAGGATAGGAGGCCACCAGCAAAGTACTGTCATTGTAAGCAAAGCAATGAAATCAAGCTCCATGGCAGAAAGTAAAACCTAGAAGCAAGAGTTGGCCATGAGGAGTAAAACAATAACAAAATTGTGTCAGTAAAATGGGGCCAAAGTAATGGACCTGAGAATTTCAGTTCTGTAGAGGGGTGGGGGCATGCTTGAAACAGATCACTTAGTGCTCCACTGCAGTTCATTTACCCCAGGGAAGGCTAAAGCCCAGGGCCTTAATGTACAAATCAATCATCTCCTCAACAAACTATTTCTGATCCCCCAGAGGCCCCCATTTCCCATGGGCTGATACTGACGTAACTGAGGAGCACATGTGAGTGCTACTGGGCTCAGCCAATATGAAGCATCCACGGATACCCAAACCCCCAGAGGAATTGATGAGTGATTTCCCTAAATTCCTCATGCCCATGCCGGGAAATATGGGCACCCAGCTTTGTGAACCCTCACCCATGCTTAATATGGGCAGGGAGAAGAGAGGAGACCAGCTCCGCATTGGCGCACAATAGCTGGGCTAGCCGTGGGCATCATGAGAGTGGTCTACCTATGTGGTCTAAGAGAGTTACATATGCTGGGTCCCCCATTGAAGGGACTGAGCATCCAGCATTTAAAAAATAGAAAGTTGTAGGACGAGGATGCATATTACAAAATAAAAAGCACTCTTGGAGCGGCTAAGCTGCTCATTCCATATCCACCCTTTAGAATGAAGGAGCAACGCCAAATTCTTCGGGTCACTATAAAAGTTGCCTATTGATTTCAGGTACCACAAGAGTGACCAAGGGCATCACCAACATTTCCAAATGGATTTTAAGGGCTACAAGAAGTATAGCAGAGCCTACTAGAAGGATATGGAGCGTTCCCCTAAGTCCAAAGTGGGTTATCTATATGACCCCAAGACAGGTCTCTCTCATTCTAAAGCAGTTCTTCAGCTGGTGCCATGGTAATGAAACAGCTTTGTTGATGAGGAATAAAGTTAACAATCATTACATTTTTAAATGAAAGTAATTGGTATGTATTGAATGTTTTTTTGATAATCATAGTGTTGACAGTGAATTATGACAGTTGTTAATATATGTTATTGTCAGATGGTACCTTCTTTAGTGATTCTAATAGTGATGCATTAGTTTACAATGACCTATTCAATATGATGTTTTGACACCCTTGCAAAGCCAGAACTCCTGGATTAAGATAGCTGCAGCCCTTTTTATGGGGTCTACCATATGTGTGGGTTATTGTGCTCGTTAGACCTGAGAGCCTTAGGATGGTCATCCCCCAACTTTTTCTCTGCCTCCCTCCATTTTTCTCACCCTATTTTTGCTGGTCTTAGTACTCTGCACACTTTACCACTACTGACCCGTGCTAAAGTGCATGTGCTCTCCTCCCTAAACATGGTAACATTGGTTCCTACCCAATTAGCATATTTAATTTATTTGCAAGTCCCTAGTAAAATGCACAAGAAGTGCCCAGGGCATGTAAATTAAATACTACTGGTGGGCCTGCAGCACTGGGTGTGCCATCCACATAAGTAGCCCTTTAACCGTGTCTCAAGCCTGCCATTGCAAGGCATGTGTGTGCAGGTCCACAGCCACTTCGACTTGACGTTTAAAACTACTTGCCAAGCCATAAACTCCCCTTTTTCTACATATGTCACCCCTCAAATAGGCCCCAGGCAACCAATAGAACAGGGTGCTGTGTAAGTAAAAGGCAAGACATGTACTTACATATTTTGTAGGTATTGGTAGTGAAAACCTCACAATGGTAAGAGAAAATCCTGCTTACTGGTGAAGTTGGATTTAATATTACTATTTTAGAAATGCCACTTTTAGAACGTGCTGTGCTTTACAGCCTATGTCCAATCCACGTTTGGTCTGTGCTGGCTGACAGCTCCCTTTATGCATTCTAACCAGACAGCCATAACATAGGGCACTTAGTCACATCTACATGCTGAATGGGTCTCCCTGGGCAGGAAGTGTGGGGTTTTCTTTCTTACAATTCAAAGGCCAGTGGCCTACCCTCACACAGAGGATAGACAACCCCACAGGGATCCTTGAAGACAGGACTGGGCTGAAAGGGGAACTTGTGCACTTCAAAACCACTCTCTGAAGTTTCCCCCACTTCAAAAGTATTTTTGGGTATATCTACTAGGTCTCTGACCTCACCAAATCAAAAGCATCTGGATCTACATCTGGAATCTGTCAGAGGGACTGCCTTGCTGCCCAAAAGACTCATCTGGACTGCTTTGCTGAGAAGGACTGCTGTCCTGCTTGTTGCCCTGCTGCCTGGTGCCCCCTGACCCTGCTAGAAGGACTCTGTCTTCCTCCACAAGTGCTCTCCCAGGGCTTGAATTGAGCTTTTGTACTGTTCTGAAGTCGCAGGACCAACAAGACTTCATCTACTAGCATCTAGCTAATTCACTGACTGAATGCTGCATGCTCTGGCTTCTTGGTCCTCGCTGAACGCAATGACCATGGCCTGCAATTCAAGCAGATGTCGTCGCAACACCACTGATATCCTGCGCTGTGATCGCAGCACTGAGAATTCGACACATCGGGGGTGATTCTAACCCTGGCGGTCGGTGTTAAAGTGGCGGCCAACCCGCCAACAGGCTGGCGGTCCAAAAAATGGAATTCTGACCCTGGCGGGAACCGCCAACACAGCCCGCCAACTTAACACTCCGACCGCCGCGGCGGTACAGACAAACAGCGCGGCGGTCACCGCCAACAGGCAGGCGGCAGACAATGTACCGCCCACACTATCATAACTCACCAATCCGCCACCTTTTCCGGGGCGGGAGCACCGCCGATAAAAACACGGCGGAAACAGACTACGAACGGGAAAACGCTCACCAAAACACACTCCACGAGTACGGAGAACAGCATGGAACCCGAATTAAACATCCTACCTGCTCTCGTCTACCTTCTCATCTACAACGAGTACGAAGTCCGGCGCAGACGACAACGGTGAGTACTGCACCTACGACACACGGGAGGGGGAGGACGAAAGGTTACGGGCACACACATATGCGACCCCTCCCCCCCGAACCAATCATGTACTCACCAATGCAGAGCACCAAGTCACAGTGACACCACCCAAACACCCCTGAAAAATGCTAGGACATAATCATATTTGGAATAAATATTTATGTACCAAAAAGCTCCAGAAAATTAGCGTACAACCATGAAAGATATCCACAACAAAACAAATGACATACACATCAGTGTATAACTGAAGTACCAAGTCCTGCACATCCTACGAATTCAGCATGTCCGTGGGCCAAAGTCTTGAGAAACAAGGGCAAAGCCCACACAGGAGACCTGAGTCCTTTGGAGAGAACACTGCAGGGGCATCAGATGTAAAAACTACAGGCACCTCAGGGGGAAGGGAAGGGGGGGGCACCACAGCCACATGAGTCCACGACGCCAGATCCACGAGGAGCCACCATGCCCACGGGACCATCCTGGGGAGTGCAAAGCCACAGTCTCTCAAGTCTCTGCAGTGGGTGGATTGCCCACTGGACCATCCTGGGGAGTGCAAAGCCACAGTCTCTCAATGTCTCTACAGTGGGTGGGCTGCCCACTGGGCCATCCTGGGGAGTGCAAAGCCACAGTCTCTCAAGTCTCTGCAGTGGGTGGATTGCCCACTGGACCATCCTGGGGAGTGCAAAGCCACAGTCCATCAGGTGGATGACAGTCTCCACTGGTCAAGGAGGAGGCATGGTGGGCACAATGAACCATCAACGGTGCTTGAGACGGCGGTGCCCTGTTCAGCGGTGCTTGAGACGGCGGGGCCCAGCGGAGCGGTGCTTGAGAGGAAGGGCCCAGCGGAGCGGTGCTTGAGAGGAAGGGCCCAGCGGAGCGGTGCTTGAGACGGCGGGGCCCATGCGGAGCGGTGCTTGACAGGAAGGGCCCAGCGGAGCGGTGCTTGAGACGGCGGGGCCCAGCGGAGCGGTGCTTGACAGGAAGGGCCCAGCGGAGCGGTGCTTGAAATGAAGGGCCCAGCGGAGCGGTGCTTGAGACGGCGGGGCCCAGCGGAGCGGTGCTTGACAGGAAGGGCCCAGCGGAGCGGTGCTTGAGACGGCGGGGCCCAGCGGAGCGGTGCTTGACAGGAAGGGCCCAGCGGAGCGGTGCTTGAGACGGCGGGGCCCAGCGGAGCGGTGCTTGAGAGGAAGGGCCCAGCGGAGCGGTGCTTGAGACGGCGGGGCCCAGCGGAGCGGTGCTTGACAGGAAGGGCCCAGCGGAGCGGTGCTTGAAATGAAGGGCCCAGCGGAGCGGTGCTTGAGACGGCGGGGCCCAGCGGAGCGGTGCTTGACAGGAAGGGCCCAGCGGAGCGGTGCTTGAGACGGCGGGGCCCAGCGGAGCGGTGCTTGACAGGAAGGGCCCAGCGGAGCGGTGCTTGAAATGAAGGGCCCAGCGGAGCGGTGCTTGAGACGGCGGGGCCCAGCGGAGCGGTGCTTGACAGGAAGGGCCCAGCGGAGCGGTGCTTGAGACGGCGGGGCCCAGCGGAGCGGTGCTTGACAGGAAGGGCCCAGCGGAGCGGTGCTTGAGACGGCGGGGCCCAGCGGAGCGGTGCTTGACAGGAAGGGCCCAGCGGAGCGGTGCTTGAAATGAAGGGCCCAGCGGAGCGGTGCTTGAGACGGCGGGCCCTGTTCAGCGGTACTCTTCTGCACCGCGGGCCCTGTTCAGCGGTGCCTATCTCCACGGCGGGGCCCTGTTCAGCGGTACTCTTCTGCCCCGGGGGCCCTGTTCAGCGGTGCCTATCTCCGCGGCGGGGCCCTGTTCAGCGGTGCTCTTCTGCCCCGCGGGCCCTGTTCAGCGGTGCCTATCTCCACGGCGAGGCCCTGTTCAGCGGTGCTCTTCTGCACTGCGGGCCCTGTTCAGCGGTGCCTATCTCCACGGCGGGGCCCTGTTCAGCGGTGCTCTTCTGCACCGCGGGCCCTGTTCAGCGGTGCCCATCCAGCAGGTCAAGGGAGCCAGACCTGGCCTGGTCTCCCTGTTCAGTCGCCCTCGGACCGTGACGTTTCTGGACCCTTCGGGGACGGACTCCTGGCCTCCTTAGTGTCCTCCTTCCCAGCTGGGATGTGGCATGTGGGGTCCACCTCCTCCGCGCTCCTGCTGCCCTTCCGCTCCTTTGATGGGGCTCTCGGGCCCTTGCCTCCCCCAGATGGTGTGGGTGGTGAAGTGGCCGCACATTGCTCCTTGGGGGCAGCCCTGTCGGTCCTCGCACGGCGGTCCTTGGTTTTGCGGGTCCTCTTGCCGGGGGGGGGGCTGGACGTGTCCTTGCTGCTGATCGATGTGTCACTGCTGCCAAAGGGTGGGCTCCAGAACCCAGGCACAACAGTGACACCCGAAGCTGGGCTGGTGGTGGCTGCGGTGCTCTTGGGACTCTTTGAAGATGGATGGGGGAGGTCATCGGGGGGAAAGAGGTTAAGGTTAGCCAGGAAAAGTTTTTTAGGGCCAAGGTAAAGGGTAGGAGAAGTGGAGATGGAAGTGGAGGTAGAGGAGGTGGTTGTAGGAGAGTCTGGTGTGCTGTCATTGGGTGAAGGTGCTGGTGCTGTAGGCTGTCGTGAGGTGGATGGCTGTTGGGTGGGTGGCTGCCTGCGTTTGTGTGTCTTGGAAGAGGGGGTGACAGACACAGTGGGAGAGGACACAGGGGACGTGTACATGGCAGGGGGGTGGTGACTGCACGAGTGTGGACTGTACTGGAGGGTGAGGTGGTGATGGAAGCACTGGCTGATGTTGGGGTGCATGCAGGTGTGAGTGTAGACGTCACAGGGAGGGAGGAGGGAGACGAGGAGGAGGGGGACACAGGGGTGGCAGTGGCTGTTGGCATGTCTGCATCTGGGTGTTGCTCGGGTGAGTGTTTGCGGGATCTGTGGTGCTTGTGTTTGGATGAGCT
Source organism: Pleurodeles waltl (assembly GCF_031143425.1). Classification (NCBI taxonomy): domain Eukaryota; kingdom Metazoa; phylum Chordata; class Amphibia; order Caudata; family Salamandridae; genus Pleurodeles; species Pleurodeles waltl. The sequence continues at coordinate 1,036,377,474 of NC_090448.1, read as the reverse complement.
GCTCTTGGGTGTTGAGGTGTGTGCAGGCTGGTCTGATGGTGTGGATGGGATAGGCTGAGGAACAGGAGACAGAGACAGGCTGGAGGCAGTCAGAAGAGGGAGGCTGGAAACAGGGACAATGGCTGCCGTCAGTGCTGAGGCCAGAGCAGTGAACGCTCGTTGATGGGCAGCCTGACCCGAATGAATGCCCTCCAGGTACGCATTGCTCTGTTGCACCTCCCTTTGCACACCCTGGATGGCATTCAGAAGGGTCGTCTGCCCAACAATGAGCGTCCTTACCAGGTCAATGAGCTCTGCACTGAGGGCAGCAGGGGCAACAGGGGCAGGGGCTGAGGTGCCTGGGGCGAAGGAGACGCGCGCCTTCCTGGGCGAAGCGGCACGGAGCGAAGACTGAGGGGCTGCTGGGAGGGTGGGGCTAGTGCGCTGGGTGGCGGCTGTACCTGTAGAGGCGGGGGGCACGGATGTTGCCGCCACCCCTAGGGAGCTCCCATCCGAGGACGTGTCGCTTTCGCTGCTCTCACCAGCGGTCCCCGTCGTGGTGCTCCCCTCGCCCTCCGGACCACTGGTGCCCTCGGTGTCTGTTCCTGGGCCCACCGGGGCCTTGTGTCCTGCAGCTCCCTCGTGCTCCGATGCCATATCTCCTCCGCCTGATGATGCTAATGCACACATGCACAAGAAGATGAAGAGAAAGGGTGGGGGGAGAAAAAAGAAGACCAGGTTGAGTGCATGCAATGTCAACACCGTTGGCGGAGAGGACAGACACAGGAGCCTAATGCACTAAGCCGCGCATTCGGGGTACACTACTCAGTACTACTGACTAGGACAACAGGCCAAGAGACGTCAAACGCGCACATGGGAGATGCTGGACCTTCAATGGCTGTACTTGTCACCCTACAGAGGTGGGGGCCGGGGGCACAGGGCCATGCCTAAGGGAGAGGACTACACTACAGAAAGCGCCCTGGCCTAATGTCACCCACAGCCCTCCTCCCCCACCCAGACGCCTCCACTGCGCAGAAAGATAGGAGAATGTGCTGATACTCACCCCCTTGTGTCTGCTGTGATGTCTTAAAGCGCCCATCCAATTCAGGGTAGGCCACCGCCAGGATCCGGGACATCAGGGGGGTCATGGTGCGACTGGCACCCCTCCTAGGTTGGGAGGCCATCCCCAGCAGTGTTTCTGCGGTCTTCCTTGTTCCGCGGCGGATGTCCTCCCACCTCTTGCGGCAGTGGGTGCCCCGTCTGTTGTGGACCCCCAAGGTCCGGACTTCCTTGGCGATGGCACGCCAAATCTCGATCTTCTGATGGGCGCTGACCTATTAGACATGTACAGGGTGGAAAGGAGGAAATCATCAATGGCCTGCATGTTAGATGTAATTGCCCCCCCCACCCACTTTGCCATATGGCACATGCTCTCATCTGTCGGGCGTTGCACTCCTCATTCGCCCCCCACCCCACCAACTTACATCCACCCCAATCCACACAGGCATAGCCCATTCCATTAGCACCCGGGGTACTCACTTGTTGGTCTGGAGGACCGTAGAGTAGCGCATCCTGGGGGAGGACCCCATCCACGAGCTTGTCCAATTCTTCAGATGTGAAGGCGGGGTCCCTTTCCCCAGTCACAGCAGCCATTGTATCTTCCAGACCGAGGTCACAGCAGCACTTGCAGTATAGGTCCTCTCCTGTGGATGATCAGGTCTCGAGTGATTAAGCAGATAGAAAATGGCGGTCACGTCCGCGGCGGTGCGTACCGCGGCGGTGCGTACCGCGACCGCCGGCGCACTTCGTTATTGGCTCCTGAAACCCATAGGCTTCAATGTTAACCAATGCGGCTTTGCGCCGCGGTCTTCGACCGCCTACCGCCACGGTGTGCCCCGCCAGCGCAGTGACCTCACATCCCATTGTCCCACTTCACAGGTCAGGCAGCCGCCATTTCAAGGGCCCACATGGCTTAATTTTGACTGCGACACACAGGCCTAGGCCTTGCATTGCCACACATACACGCCTTTCAACCCATTGCCATTCTTTAACTGTGCAAGCTGTCTGTCCGTACCTGTGGTTTGGCTGACTCTGTGCTCCATGTTGTCCTTCCTAGGCACCGTCCGCTGGGACTTCGGATGAGAAGGAGGAATCCTCGCGTGTACCGACCGCTGGTGGACCTGTCGACAATGGAAGAACGCCATATAATCCTTCGATACCGACTTGACCGTGCCACTATCCATGAACTGTGTGCCCAGCTGGAGCCAGCCCTGATGTCGCCCATCCGCCAACCCACAGGGATTCCCCCTCTGGTGCAGGTTTTGTCAGTCCTCCATTTTTTGGCCAGTGGGTCATTCCAGACCACAGTGGCCATGTCATCTGGAATGTCTCAGCCTATGTTTTCAAAGATTTTGAGCAGAGTGTTGTCTGCCCTGATGAAACTCATGCGGAGCTACATCATTTTCCCCGAGGAGGGTGACTTGCCCACAGTGAAGGGTGATTTCTATGCCCTTGGACATATCCCCAACATCATTGGTGCCATTGATGGGACCCATGTGGCTTTGGTACCCCCAAAAGACGATGAGCAGGTGTACCGAAACAGAAAGAATTATCATTCGATGAATGTCCAGGTGGTCTGTTTTGCTGACCAGTACATCTCCCATGTAAATGCCAAGTTCCCAGGGTCAGTGCATGACGCGTATGTGATGCGAAATAGCAGCATCCCCTATGTGATGGAGCAGCTACAGAGACAACGTGTGTGGCTAATACGTGACTCTGGTTACCCCAACCTGCCGTGGCTACTGACCCCAGTAAGGAATCCCCGGACAAGGGCAGAGGAACGGTACAATGAGGCCCATGGGCGTACAAGGAGGGTGATTGAGCGAACCTTTGGCCTCCTGAAGGCCAGGTTTAGGTGCCTGCATATGACTGGTGGATCCCTAATGTACTCACCAAAGAAGGTGTGCCATATCATCGTGGCGTGCTGTATGCTTCACAACCTGGCTTTGCGACTCCAGGTGCCTTTCCTGCAGGAGGATGGTCCAGATGGTGGTGTTGTAGAAGCCGTGGAGCCTGTGGAGAGTGAAGAGGAGGAAGACTCTGAGGACGACACAGACAATAGGGACAGAGTGATACAACAGTATTTCCAGTAACACCCAGGTAAGAATCACCCACGCCATTTCACAATTGCTTCTAGCCTCCTGCATCTGTACTTTCTGTAGTTCCCCACAGATGTTTTTTATTAATTTATGCCTTTCCCTTCCCTTCTCAGTGCTGTCTGACTCAGTACCTGACTTCTGCTTGGTTCGCCCATGAAATACAGCGTATTGACATTGGTATGTTGTCATGACTAATTGACAGAACAGAAATTGAACAGTAATATGTTATCCCTTTGTTAATAATACAGCATGACTCAAAACAGGTTTGTGTGCAAAATGTAATTTATTTACAGTGCTAGATACCGGTACATGTGATTCTAAGGGTGATGGGTGGGGGTGGAGGAATATCCATGGCAGAGTCCAGTTCTCAGTCTCACAGGTGCATTGTTCTTTTGCCTGTGGAAGGATGGAGCATAGGCAGTTCATGGTTGGACAGGGTGGCAATGTGGGACAGTGGGAAGACTTGAGGGGGTATGTCCTGCTGGCGGGGGTCTTGACATCCTACTCTGTCTTTTTCTTTGGTCTCAGGCTCCTCTTACGGGGTGGTTGTTCTTCAGCAGGAGGTGGGGTTCTGGGGGGCTGTCGAGGTGTTGGGACCTCCTGTCCACTAGCGCCGGCGGAGGTGGTAGGCTGTTCCTGGTCCGGCCTAGTGACAGGGGCCCTGTGTGGTGCACCATGGTCCCGCAACGCGTCCTCAATCCTGTGGAGGGCCAGGACGATGGTCCCCATTGCGGTCCCGATGATTCTCAGCTCCTCCCTGAACCCCATGTAGCGTTCCTCCTGCTGTGCCTGGATCTCAGTGAACCTGGCCAGTACCGTCGCCATCGTTTCTTGGGAGTGGTGGTAGGCCCCCATGAGGGTGGTGAGGGCCTCTTGGAGAGTGGGTTCCCTGGGCCTCTCCTCCCCCCCCTGTCGCACAGCAGCCCTCCGAGCTGCCCGGTTTCCCCCGGCCTCTGTCCCCTGGCCGGTGTGCCCGCTCCCACTGCCCCCAGGTCCCTGTTGTTGTTGGGGTGTCGGGTTAGCCTGGGTGCCCTGTAGTGGCAGACACACCGCTGATTGAGCTGTCCTAGAGACAGAGGCATGGGCCCGCTGGGTGGGAGCTGTGCTGGTGTCGGCAGAGGGGGTCGGGTCTGGTGTGGCCTGTGTCTGGGTGAGGGGAACCGACTGCCCAGAGGTCCCCGATGGTCCGGGCTGGTCATCAGGTTCACTGTCGACAGAGCTGCTATCCTCAGTGTGGGCCTGTTCCGGTGGTGGGATGGACACTTCTGGACCCTCCTGGCTGGTGTGTTGTCGTTCGGGTCCTGCATAGGGTAAGAGAGTTTGGTTATTGTTTCTGTGTGTGCAATAGCATGCGTGTTGTGGGTGCCCTTGTCCCCCAGTGCAGGCATTCCCTGGAGGGAGGTGTTGTGAGGGTATTTAGTGGGGGGGAGGGGTTAGTGCAGTGGTCATGCTTAGGTGATGGGTGCCCATGGTTTGTGTTGGCATGCAGGAGTTGGTGTTGGGATGGGTGGGTTGTGCTGGTGAGACATTGTCAGGAAGGATGTGTGCTGGGGGGTTGGGGGTGAGGGTGGGGGTGTGGGTTGGCATGCTGGTGGGGTGTGGGGGATATAGTAGTTGAGATGGGACTTACCAGAGTCCATTCCTCCGGCTACTCCTGCGAGGCCCTGAGGATGCAGGATGGTCAAGACCTCTTGCTCCCACGATGTAAATTCGGGAGGGGTGGGTGGGGGTCCGCCGCCAGTCTTCTGGACCGCGATGTTGTGCCTGGAGACCATCGACCGGACCTTCCCCCGTAGGTCGTTCCATCTTTTGCGGATGTCCTCCCTATTCCTGGGATGCTGTCCCACCGCGTTGACCCTGTCCACGATCCGCTGCCATAGCTCCGCCTTCCTGGCTATACTGGTGTGCTGCACCTGCGAGCCGAAGAGCTGGGGTTCCACTCTTAGGATTTCCTCCACCATGACCCGGAGTTCTTGGTCCGAAAATCGTGGATGCCTTTGGGGTGCCATGGGGTGGTGTGGGTGAGGTGTGGGGTGGTGTATGTGATGAGGAGTGTGTTGGTGAGTGGTGCTTTGTGCTACTATGTGGTGTGTGTGATGGTGTAGTGTGCCTCAGTGTGTCTTGCTTTGGATTGTCTGCTGTGTCTCTCTCTCCTTCTCTCAGTAATTGGGGTCGCAGGGGTTTGTGGGTGATGTGGGTGTGTGTTTTATAGTTGGTTGATTGTGTGGGAGTGGTGTGTGTATGTGTATCAGGTGTGTGTTTTTCAAATTGTCCAATGTGGCTGTGTTTTGGTGATGTGTGTGTATTCTGACCGCGGCGGTGTGTAGCGCCAATGGAATACCGCGTTTGAATGACCGCCGTGTGGATTCGTGGGTCGTAATGGCATGGGCGTATTTCTGTTGGCGTGACGGTGGAGGTTTGGTCATCTCCAGTTTATCGCTGCCCGCCGATGTGGCGGGCTGCAGTGGAGGATGGATTTTTGGAGGTTTGGCCGTTGTGGGTCAGAATGACCGTGGCGGTTGACCGCGGCCGCGGCGGTGTTATGGCGGTCTTCTGACCGGCGGTAAGGGCATTTTACCGCCGAGGTCAGAATCACCCCCATCGTGTCTTGACAAACTGGATTCATCGACCCCACCGGATCACAAAGAACCGCTGCTTCACCATCAATGCTGCATCAGCTCCTCTGCAACCGGATGGAACCGATGCCTTGCCTCCCCTGCCTCGCAAAACAGAACTGACACCTCACCTCCCAGGACACCCTAACGGACCAACACTGCAAAAGCTCACCTCACTTCCCCAACTCCGTGCAACATCTTTGTTTCTTTGGTTTCAAAGGTAATGTGCCTGGGGATCTGTGCAACTCTGTGACCGGTGCCAGTGGTGTCAGACAATTGGCAACGACTCCATCAACAATGTCATAATAGCCCCAGTTGGAGCTATTGCATTTCTAAGTGCTTTATTGGGATTTAATCTTTAAAAATTTGCATATTGGCTTGTACACAATGGATTTTTGACATTTCAACCGCATTTTATTCAGATAAAATGCATCTACTTTTCTAAATTGGTGTTGTGTGCTTTTGTGGTGTTTTCACTGTGCTACTGTATGAGTTATTGCACAAATACTTTACACATTGCTTTCAAAGTTAAGCCTGCCTGTTCTGGAGTACTTGGTTCCCAGGTAAAAGATGATGCCGACTTATTACTTGTGAAAGACGCCCATCCTTTGCCACTAATAACCCACTTTCTTACAGAAGCCTGTACAAAGCATCTGCTGATGAATACTACTGACTTTAAAAAAGACTGGACATACGTATGGACTACAAACTATCCCTCAGATCCGAATGTTTGACCAGTCTGCAGGGGGTAATTACAATCTTTAATATTACACCATCGTACTTCTACGTATTTTCCAAAATTTCCAATTATATTTTGTCGGGTTGAATTGCCCAGAATTTTTCCCAGACAGATTTCGGCAGGTCAAATCTGCTGATTTTTACTCAGGGAAACAGTCAGGAAAATAAACATCAAAGCTGCAAGTTTTTTCCCATTTACACCGGGAAAATCGTAATTGCTGATATTAATTCCAACTGATTACTTTCCCCAAGGTATTGTTATTTACCGGGTTCAATAAATATCATATCCACACTGTGGTACTCATAATCAAGGTCCTCATGTCTTAACTGTAATGATATCCTATAGAGATCCAACCAATATGTACTTGTGAATAGCTACAGTGAGTCATGCCCAGTTAAATTTAAACTTAGTTTTTTCTGTAACAAAAAATTCAGTAAAAGCATAGTTTTCAGGTTTAAATCTACAAGAGCTCCAAGAGAATGACAGACAAAAAGTTGTAAAAGCAAGGTCCTTTTTTTTAGTTGATGCTTGACTCGAGACTTACAGTTTCTCTCAACAATTACTCTCAAATGGATGTGTTTCTCTGACCTTTCTTCAACATGCCAGTCTAGAAAACGGAAACTTGGATCTATAGCCTTGGATGTGATTTGATAGAGCTTAAATGGAGTGCTTTCCATTAACTGAAAAGTGCAAGGTAGGACACTTTGGTGAAACAAAATGGCTCTCAAGTTAGCCTCTTTGCTAGATAGGCCCTTCTTTTGTGTCTTATGATAGAAAAAAAATCAGAGACAGATTTACCAAGGTAAATTTGCAAATTTCTGTAAATTTATGCTTTGTCGGTATTCACAAAACTGCATTTTTACAGTATATTTATGGAGATTCCGCAGTCAGTGCTGAGAACTCCCCACATAAAAAGATAGGCCTGTCCCCCACCCCCCCGACTTCTACACTAGCAAACTTACTTTTAAAATGCAGTTTTGTGACTAATGAAAAGTTCATACACAAATATGTAAGTTTACATTTGAGAATCAGGTCCACTGTTGTTAAGTAGTGAGTTGCTACTATTAAATCGGAATAGATATCACTTTCGAAAATCCAAGGTGACATTTGTTGCTATTAATGCTACCAAATCAGGCAAGGATTTCATGTATAAGTTTGTTAGGAATTGCAGGCTCTCAAACTAACATAAGTATTCATTGTAGTATTTTTACTGAGGATGCTCGCAACTTGCCTAATTCTGTGTAGTGTAGTCACACAGAATAATCAAAAAAATAATTGAAATTATGTGGAATTACATGAGAAAAGAAACTCTGCATTTAGCGCTTTTTTATAAAATAGACACAAAGGCCCTCATCACAACCCAGGTGGTCAGTGTTAAAGTGGCAGTAGTACCGCCAACAGGCCGGTGGTAAAAAAAATGGAATCAAGACCACGGCGGAAACCGCCAACACATACAGCCACTTTAACACTCCAACTGCCACGGCGGTAGAAACAAACACCGCAGCGGTAACTGCCAACAGCCAGACGGAAGACAATGTACCCCCCACCCCATTACAATACGCCCATCTGCCAGCTTTTCCGGGGCGGTACCTACGCCATCAAAAGCACGGCGGAAACAGTACTTGGAAGGGAAACCACTCACTTCTCGACACTCAAGGAAGAACCAGGATGCCATGGAGCGTGAGCTGCATGTCCTGCCCATGCTGGTGTATCTTCTAATATATATCAGGAGTTCCAACGGCAGCGACGATGACCACGGTGAGTACAGCACCTAGTAGACAGGGGAGGGGGGGAGGAAAAAGAGAGTGACACACACATGCAACATCCCTACCCCCACCATCACCCCCAACACCATACACACAAACACATGCAACAACATTACATATACACACTGTAACCCTCTGGAATAACGCAAGGACAAAAGGAATTGATTTAAATTAGTGTACTATTAGAAATTTAGAGAAATACATTTGTAAATAAATGAACAGCATGTACAATATATACAATATATACAAAATGAGGGACAAGGTCCACACAAAAATAGTCCTTGGCCCACTGGGCCATAACACATAGGCCAAGCCCACACTTGACTCCTGCCTCAAAATGGAGAGAACACTGCAAGGGCATCAGGTCGAAAACACACAGGCACCTCAGGGGGACGAGGAAGGGGGTCTCCTCAGCCAGAAGATGGTAAAACGCTACTGCTCCTGAAGGGGGCTCCATGCCCACAGTGATGTCCTGGGGAGTGCAAGGCCACAGTCTCTCAAGTCTCTCCAGTGGGTGATTTGCCCATTGCTCGGTCCTGGGGAGTGCAAAGCCACAGTCTCTCAAGTGGGTGGTTTGCCCACTGCTTGCTCCTAGGGAGTGCAAAGCCACAGTCTCTCAAGTGGGTGTTTGCCCACTGCTTGGTCCTGGGGATTGCATAGCCACAGTCTCTCAAATGGGTGGTTTGCCCACTGCTTGGGCCTGAGGAGTGCAAGGCCACGGTCTCTCTAGTGGATGACTTCTTCCACTGGTTTTGGAGTGGGTATTGTGCCCAGTATGCTTCATTCTGGGAAGGATGCGGTGAGTGGATGGCTTCTTCCACTGGTTCTGGAGGGGGCCTTGTGCCCAGTGTGTTTCATCCTGGGAAGGATGCGGTGAGTGGACGGCTTCTTCCAATGGTTCTGGAGGGGGCATTGTGCCCAGTGTGCTTCATCCTGCCAAGGATATGGTGAGTGGATGTCTTTCTCCACTGGTTCTGGAGGGGGCTTTATGCCCAGTGTGCTTCATCCTGCCAAGGATAGGGTGAGTGGATGCTTTTCTCTACTGGTTCTGGAGGGGGCTTTTTGCCCAGTGTGCTTCATCCTGCCAAGGGTAGCATGAGTGGATGCCTTTCTCCACTCATTCTGGAGGGGGCTTTGTGCCCAATGTGCTTCATCCTGCCAAGGACAGGGGAAGTGGATGCCTTTTGCCACTGGTTCTGGAGGGGCCTTTGTGCCCAGTGATGCAGCACTTGGGGGGTGCCAGGTCACAGTCCCTCACCTGGGTGTCAGAGCCACGAGATTTGCAGTGGTCAGGATGCATGATAGTCCATGGAGGCAGGGCTACAGTCCATCCTCCGGCGGCTAAGGCTCCACATTGGTGGTAGTGCTGGTGGTGGTGGGGGTGCTGCCAGTGGTGGGAGGAGGTTCCAGCCCTTCTCCTGCAGCCTCGGATGGCTGCCCACTGGGGCTGCTGCTGCTGACAGTAGTGGTGCTTGCAGCGGTGCAGGTGGCGGTGCAGGTGGCAGTGCTTGCGGCGGTGCTGGCCGTGGTGCAGGTAGCGGTGCTGGGGGTTGCGCTGGTAGCCACCAGTCCTTCACCTGCAGGCTTGGAAGGCTGAAGTGGCTTGGCTGGTGTTTTGTGCCCCTTCCTGCCCCTGGCAGATAGTGGTGTCACCTTGGGCCTGGCAGCTGCAGTCTTTGAGGTGGACTTGCTGGGTGGTTGTGGCTCCTTCCTCTTACTGGATGTTGTCCCTTTTTTCACCTTGCCAGGTGAAGGAATGTTCTTTGCCTTGGCAGGGGTTGGTGGCACACTGGCTGGCCTGACGGGTGCCCCATTTGAGCCTCTGACAACTGCAGGAACCCTATTGGACGTGGACTTGGTGGTTGAGGTGCTGGGCTGGGTTTTGGCCACCATGGCCCAAAGGGAAGGATGGAGGAGGGGTAGGGAACAGGTCAATGTTGGCTAGGAAAAGCTTCTCAGGGACATTGGGGCGGGAAGATGGTGAAGGTTTGGGAGTGGAGGAAGAGGGAGTGGTTGTAGGAGGTGTCAGTCTGCTATGTTTGGATACAGGTGCATGAGCTGGATGCTGTTGTGAGGTGGATGGCTGTTGGGTGGGTGTATGCTTGTGTTTGTGTACTTTGGGAGGAGGGGTCACAGACACAGTGGGAGATGACACAGGGGATGTGTGCATGGATGTGGGGGTGGTGACTGCCAGTGAGGGGTGTGTAGTGATGGGTGTGCTGTTGATCGAGGATGAGGGTGGATGAGGATGTAGTGCATGCCGTTGTGAGTGGAGACGCTACTGGGAGGGAGGTAGACGAGGAGGAGGAGGGGGACACAGTGGAGGCAGTAGATGTTGGTGTGTCTGCATGGGGATGGTGCTTGTGTGAGTGCTTGTGAGATGAAGTGTGGTGCTTGTGTTTTCCTGAGCCACTCTTGTGTGTTGATTTGGGTGAATGCTGGTCTGAAGGTGTGCTTGGGATAGGATGGGGTTGGGGGGATTGGGACAGGGTAGAGGAAGTTGGGGGGAGGCTAGAGACAGGGACAATGGCTGCCATCAGTGCTGAGGCCAGAGCCTGAAATGCTCTCTGTTGGGCCGCCACACCAGAGTGAATGCCCTCCAGGTATGCATTTGTTTGTTGCAAATGCTTCTTGACACCCTAGATGGCATTCAGAATGGTTGACTGCCCAACAGTGAGGGATCTCAGGAGGTCAATAGCCTCCTCACTGAGGGCATAGGGCTGACTGGGGCTGGGCCTGATGTGCCTGGGGCGAAGGAGATGCCCACCCTCCTGGGTGAGCGGGCACGGGAAACACGCTGAGCGGCTGCTGGGAGGGTGGTGCTGGTAGGGGGGCTGGCGGCTGTACCTGTTGTTGGGATGGGCACAGAGGTGTCAGCCACCACCAGGGAGCTTCCATTGGAGGAGGAGTTGCTGTCTGTAGTGTCCGCTCCTGTCTCTGTCGTGGTGCTCCCCTCGCTCTCCGTCCCACTGGTGCCTTCACCCTCGATGGATTCGGCCTCCAGGCCCATGTGGGATGCAGCTCCCTCCGTAACCGGTGCCTCTGCTCCTCCGCCAGATGATGCTAATGCACACAAGGACAGGGTGACAAAACAAAAAGGGGGAGAGACAGAGGGTACATTTGGACAATCCCAGCAACAACACTACCGTTAGCCTACACACATGGAGCTGCCATATGCACTAGGCCATGCATTACCAGTTACAATGCTAATCACCAGCCCATGGGGGACATGGCAGAACGCCATCAGCTGCACACCTGAAACCCACAAGTCCCTGCCCAGTATTAGATGCCCACTAACACCATTGGGTTTGGAGTGCTTCAGAGCCTGCCTAACAAGGGACCTACACTGCCATGTTCGCCCTGGCCTAGGGACACCCAAAGTCCACATCCCCCAACAAGGTAAAACCTTATGGGAGCCAACTCATGAATTTGAACTTGTGGCTGCTGTGATGCCTTCAAGCGCCCATCCAACTCTGGATAGGCCACCGCCAGGATGCGGAACATCAAGGGCGTCAGGGTACGATGAGCACCCCTTCCTCGTTGGGAGGCCAGCCCCAGCTGGGCCTCCACCGTCTTCCTTGCCCAGCGGCGCAGGTCCTCCCACTGTTTGCGTCAGTGGGTGCTCTGTCTGTCAAAGACCCGCATGGTCCACACCTCCTTGGCGATGGCACGCCAATTAGCCTTCTTCTGATGGGTGCTGACCTGTAGGAAAAATACAGCAGAAAAGGGATTAGGAATACCGCCCGGACCGTCACACTCATGGCCCACCATATCCCTCCTGTTAGAAATGGGGTTTTTGGTTGGCAGTTAGGTTGCCCTCTGTCCAAGCAAGAACCCTCACTCTAGTCAGGGTAAGTCACACACAATCCAAAATCAGCCTGTGCTCACCCTCCGGTAGCTTGGCACGAGCAGTCAGGCTTAACTTAGAAGGCAATGTGTAAAGCATTTGTGCAATAAATCATACAACACCATAGCATAACACCACAAAAATACCCCACACAGTATTTAGAAAAATATATAATATTTATCTGGGTATCTTCAGGTCAAAACGATCAAAGTTGCAATATGAATTTGTAAAGATATCACTGAAAAGTGATATAAAGTGTCTTAAGTCTTTAGAAAGTAAACAGAGTCTCTTTCAAACACAAAGTACCTGGTTTCTGGTGGAAAATCTCCTCAGAGGGCCACAAAGGAAGAGGTGCGTGGAAAAAGGGTGTGTGCGTCGATTTCTCCCCAGCACACACGGACTTGCGTCGTTATTTTCCACGCGGGGAAGTCGGGCGTCGTTTTCTGGCGCGCGGACAGTCTCTTTCTGTGGGTCGCGGGGATTACCAGATGTCCCGGGTCTGTGCGTGGATTTTCCTGCTTGTTTTCCGGCTGCGCGTCGTTCTGCGGGGCTGGGCGTCGAAGTTTCGATCTCACGGCAGGCGTCGCGCCGATTTCTCCTGCGGAGTCGGGCGGCGTTGTCCTTGCGAGGCCGTGCGTCAAAGTTTTGATCTCACGGCAGGCGTTGCGTCGATTTCTCCTGCGGAGTCGGGCGGCGTTGTCCTTGCGAGGCCGTGCGTCAAAGTATTGATCTCACGGCAGGCGTCGCGTCGATTTCTCCTGCAGAGTCGGGCGGCGTTGTCCTTGCGAGGCCGTGCGTCAAAGTTTTGATCTCACGGCAAGCGTTGCGTCGATTTCTCCTGGGAAGTCGGGCGGCGTTGTCCTTGCGTCAAAGTTTCGGTCGTCCCGAAGGCGTCGCGTTGATCAGCGTCGGTGTGCGGTGTTTTTCTTGCCGCGGAACAAGCTGTGCGTCAAAAAGTTCGGCGCACGGAGCGTCCAAGAGGAAGAGTGAAGTCTTTTTGGTCCTGAGACTTCAGGGAACAGGAGGCAAGCTCTATCCAAGCCCTTGGAGAGCACTTTTACAGCCAGGCAAGAGTTCAGCAAGGCAGCAGGCCAACAGCAAGGCAGCAGTCCTTTGTAGAAAAGCAGACAGGTGAGTCCTTTGAGCAGCCAGGCAGTTCTTCTTGGCAGGATGTAGTTTCTGGTTCAGGTTTCTTCTCCAGCAAGTGTCTGATGAGGTAGGGCAGAGGCCCTGTTTTATACTAAGTTGTGCCTTTGAAGTGGGGGTGACTTCAAAGAGTCTTTAAGAAATGCACCAAGTTCCCTTTCAGCTCAATCCTGTCTGCCAGAGTCCCAGTAGGGGGTGTGGCAGTCCTTTGTGTGAGGGCAGGCCCTCCACCCTCCCAGCCCAGGAAGACCCATTCAAAATGCAGATGTATGCAAGTGAGGCTGAGTACCCTGTGTTTGGGGTGTGTCTGAGTGAATGCACAAGGAGCTGTCAACTAAACCTAGCCAGACGTGGATTGAAGGGCACAACAAGATTTTAGTGCAAAGAAATGCTCACTTTCTAAAAGTGGCATTTCTAGAATAGTAATATTAAATCCGACTTCACCAGTCAGCAGGATTTTGGATTACCATTCTGGCCATACTAAATATGACCTTCCTGCTCCTTTCAGATCAGCAGCTGCCACTTCAACAGTGTATGAGGGCAGCCCCAATGTTAGCCTATGAAAGGAGCAGGCCTCACAGTAGTGTAAAAACGAATTTAGGAGTTTCACACTACCAGGACATATAACTACACAGGTACATGTCCTGCCTTTTACCTACACCGCACCCTGCTCTAGGGGTTACCTAGGGCACACATTAGGGATGACTTATATGTAGTAAAAGGGGAGTTCTAGGCTTGGCAAGTACTTTTAAATGCCAAGTCGAAGTGGCAGTGAAACTGCATACACAGGCCTTGCAATGGCAGGCCTGAGACAGGGTTAAGGGGCTACTGAGGTGGGTGGCACAACCAGTGCTGCAGGCCCACTATTAGCATTTAATCTACCTGCCCTAGGCACATGTAGTGCACTCTACCAGGGACTTACAAGTAAATTAAATAGTCAATCATGGATAAACCAATCAGTAGTACAATTTACCCAGAGAGCATATGCACTTTAGCACTGGTTAGCAGTGGTAAAGTGCCCAGAGGTGAAAAAAGCCAACAACAACAGGTCAGAAAAAATAGGAGGAAGGAGGCAAAAAGTTTGGGGATGTCCCTGTCAAAAAGCCAGGTCCAACATGACCCCCTACCAGCCTAAAGCCAGGGGAGAACAATCACTATCCTGATGTACTTCCCTGTTTGAGGCGACAGAACAAGGACCCAAGCCCACAACAGCAGGGGCATGCTCCAGTTCTTCGCCTTCCTGACTCCAATTGGATCACTCTGTCCATACTCTCAGGGCCCACTAAGCCAACCCATGGGGAACCTTTCTCCTTACCTGCGGATCCCATCTGTGCAGCACCTAACCTTACTTTGCTCACAGATGTATCCCAGGAGCAGGATAGTACCACCATGACCAACACAGTGGTGTTGCCCACTCTACCCCTGGGGTGTGACACTTGTCCCCTCCCCAGGGATAACTCTGTCCACCCGGACAGCAAGCCACAGTGATTACTGACAGCTGCCAGGGATGAGAGCCAGGCCCCAGGCCTCTCAAAGCTCTCCAACCACTGTGGCTGTGGAGAGTGGGGGGCGGTAGCCCCAGGTGCTGGGCACCCTTTAACCACTCTCCCTTCCACCAGGCCAGGGATGACAGCCTGAACCTGGTCCTCCCCTCTGGGGCTTTGTATCCCTCCCTCCTGGAGCGGTACCCCCAGAGTCCAACATTGTCAGGGTGCTTACAGAAGTCACCCTGTACCATTCCTCCACCAGTGCAGTGCTGTTAACCTGCAACTGGCCCTCCAACCTGGGGCCTGTACCTTCAGGTTGGACTAGGGCCCGGGGTGAGGCTTCCCTCCCCCTGCCCTCCCTTCTGGGGTCCAGCACCCTCCAACTAGGAGTGGCCTCCTCAGAAGACAACATGGTAGGGGCACTGTTATCAGTAGCCCCTCCCTCCAGGTCCGGGGGGACACCCTGAACCTGGTCTTCCAGCCCAGGGTCTGTACCCTCAGACTGGATCACTGCCTTGCAAACCAGGACTCCCTGGGAGGCACACCTACCCCCCACCAGGTCAGAGTTTAACCTCTGCACCTGCCCATTCAACTCAGAGTCACCACCCTGAAGTTGAACAATTGCCTGGCACGCCAGGACTTCCTGGAGGGCACACTGACCCTCCAACAGGTCAGAGTTTAACCTCTGCACCTGACCATTCAACTCAGAGTCACCACCCTGAAGTTGAACAATTGCCTGGCACGCCAGGACTTCCTGGAGGGCACACTGACCCTCCACCAGGTCAGAGTTTAACCTCTGAACTTGGCCATTCAACTCAGAGTCATCACCCTGAAGTTGAACAATTGCCTGGCACACCAGGACTTCCTGGAGGGCACACTGACCCTCCACCAGGTCAGAGTTTAACCTCTGAATTGGGCCATTCAACTCAGAGTCACCACCCTGAAGTTGAACAATTGCCTGGCGCACCAGGACTTTCTGGGAGGCACACCTACCTCCCACCAGGTCAGAGTTTAACCTCTGAGCCTGGTTCCCCAACCCAGGGTCACCACCCTGAGGTTGGGCAATTGCCTGGCACGCCAGGACTTTCTGGGGGGCACACCTACCCCCCACCAGGTCAGAGTTTAACCTCTGAACCTGGTCATCCAACCCAGAGTCAACACCCTGAGGTTGGACAATTGCCTGGCACAGCAGGGCTTCTTGGGAGGCACACCTACCTCCCACCAGGTCAGAGTGTAACCTCTGAACCTGGGTATCCAACCCAGAGTCACCACCCTGAGGTTGAACAATTGCCTGGCATGCCAGGACTTTCTGGGGGGCACACCTACCCCCCACCAGGTCAGAGTTTAACCTCTGAACCCGGTTATCCAACCCAGAGTCAGCACTCTGAGGTTGAACAATTGCCTGGCACGCCAGGACTTTCTGGGGGGCACACCTACCCCTCACCAGGTCAGAGTTTAACCTCTGAACCCGGTTATCCAACCCAGAGTCAGCACTCTGAGGTTGGACCACTGCCTGGTACACCAGGACTTTCTGGGGGGCACGCCTACCCCCCAACAGGTCAGAGCTTATCCCCTGAACCTGGTTAGCCAACCCAGAGTCACCACCCTGAGGTTGAACCATTGCCTGGCAGGCCAGGACTTCCAGGGAGGCACACCTACCTCCCACCAGGTCAGAGTTTAACCTCTGAGCCTGGTTCACCAACCCAGGGTCACCATCCTGAGGTTGGGCAATTGCCTGGCACGCCAGGACTTTCTGGGGGGCACACCTACCCCCCACCAGGTCAGAGTTTAACCTCTGAACCTGGTCATCCAATCCAGAGTCAACACCCTGAGGTTGGACAATTGCCTGGCACAGCAGGACTTCTTGGGAGGCACATCTACCTCCCACCAGGTCAGAGTTTAACCTCTGAACCTGGGTATCCAACCCAGAGTCACCACCCTGAGGTTGAATCTTTGCCTGGCATGCCAGGACTTCCTGGGGGGCACTCTCACCCCCCACAAGGGACACACTGTCCCCAAGGGCCACACAAGAGTCTGGTTGGCGCAGGTCTCCCGACCTCTGCCCATCCGGCAGAGTCTGGGTTTCCCCCAAACCAGAAACGGTTTCACCTGGGTCACTCCTGGGGGGCTCTGCTCTCAGAGCTGTCCCCTGACTCTCAAGGTCCTCCACTGGGGTCTGCAACCCCCTCTCAACCCTATGTCTGGACTTCTGCACCCCCTCACTAGGAGGGGTACTGCCAGACACCAGAACTGTTGGGATGCTGGCTACAGTCACCCCCCCAAGTTCTTCTGACACTGCGGGGCTTCCCTCAAAAGGTGGCCCTACGGTACAGGCTAGGCTTCCCTCCTGGTGTTCCCTCATGGAACCCTCTAGGACCTGGGACCTACCTGGGACACTACAATCCTCTCCCACCACACTCGGTTGGGAACCACCTAGACCACTCCCTTCAGGAGCACCCCCAAATGCCTCTTCAGACTCTCTGGTACTCACCCAGAAGTCTGCCTCCATTGTAAGTTCCCTGGGGTCAGAGAACTCACACTCCACCTGGTGTTGGCGTAGCTCTGGAAAATAAGGACCAGACATATGCTCTCCAGCAATTACATCACTCTGCCCTTCACATGTATTAACCACAGTACCCTTCACCCAACCACCCAGTAACTCAACCTTGGAAAAGCACTCTACTTCACCCTCCTGAGACTGGTGAGACAGTATCTGTCTGTCCCTGACACTCAACCCAAACTCTTCTGGGATGTCTCTACACTCTATATGCAGGACGTCCACCAGGGGGGAACCCTTTTCTCTGTCACTCTCTGCTAGAGTCAGTAAAGTGTCCCTCCCCCCAGTAGGAATATGACTCCCTGTGCCAGTTCCCCAATCCTTCTCAGGGACCCTGTGCATAACGGGAACTACCTCATACCCTTGAACTGCCTGGGGTGTGTCAACTCCCTTCTTCAAGTTGGGCACCACATCTCTGGGCTTGTGCCCTTCTTCAGCAGTACTAGATGCAAGATTTTTGCTGCCACCATCTGAACTGGACTCAGCCCTTCCGGCCTCCAGTTTCAGCTCTTTACAGCTCAGCTCTTGAGCTGCAATCTTTTCTTCTTCCAGGGCTAAGAGTCTTTTTGCCTCAACCTCTGCAAGATACTCCTCTAATTGTTGCTCCTGTCGCCTTTGACTTCAGAGCCATTCATCTATTTCTGGGTCACTGTCCACCTCTGAGTAGTCTTCCTCCTCATCTGAGTAGTCTTCCTCCTCATGTGCGTAGTCCTCCTCCTCATCTGAGGGGTACTTAGTCATTTGGTTTCTTGCTGCCTCTCTCTCTGCCCATCTTTCCTCCCCCCAGACTATGTAGTGATGGAGCATCTCCGCTTTAGTAGATCTCCTTGCTACAGGAAGGCCCCATTGTCTGCAAAGCTTCCTTAGGTCAGCCTTAGTGAGGTGGTCAGTACGAACAAAGAATGAGTAGGTACACAATCCCATTTTGATAAGATCTTATCAGCAAAAACCAAAATCCAAAGTCCAAAATATCAATAGTATATCCAGGAGGACATCAGAGAACCAAGAGCCAAAAAAGATGAAAAATCAAGTTGACCTTCAACTGTGGGTAGGTAGTGAAATACTTAGCTACTGTATGTCACTGCACAAACACAAGTCCTATCCTCACCGCTGATCACCAATGTTAGAAATGGGGTTTTTGGTTGGCAGTTAGGTTGCCCTCTGTCCAAGCAAGAACCCTCACTCTAGTCAGGGTAAGTCACAAACAATCCAAAATCAGCCTGTGCTCACCCTCCGGTAGCTTGGCACGAGCAGTCAGGCTTAACTTAGAAGGCAATGTGTAAAGCATTTGTGCAATAAATCATACAACACCATAGCATAACACCACAAAAATACACCACACAGTATTTAGAAAAATATATAATATTTATCTGGGTATCTTCAGGTCAAAACGATCAAAGTTGCAATATGAATTTGTAAAGATATCACTGAAAAGTGATATAAAGTGTCTTAAGTCTTTAGAAAGTAAACAGAGTCTCTTTCAAACACAAAGTACCTGGTTTCTGGTGGAAAATCTCCTCAGAGGGCCACAAAGGAAGAGGTGCGTGGAAAAAGGGTGTGTGCGTCGATTTCTCCCCAGCACACACGGACTTGCGTCGTTATTTTCCACGCGGGGAAGTCGGGCATCGTTTTCTGGCGCGCGGACAGTCTCTTTCTGTGGGTCGCGGGGATTACCAGATGTCCCGGGTCTGTGCGTGGATTTTCCTGCTTGTTTTCCGGCTGCGCGTCGTTCTGCGGGGCTGCGCGTCGAAGTTTCGATCTCACGGCAGGCGTCGCGTCGATTTCTCCTGCGGAGTTGGGCGGCGTTGTCCTTTCGAGGCCGTGCGTCAAAGTTTTGATCTCACGGCAGGCGTCGTGTCGATTTCTCCTGCGGAGTCGGGCGGCGTTGTCCTTGCGAGGCCGTGCGTCAAAGTTTTGATCTCACGGCAGGCGTCGCGTCGATTTCTCCTGCGGAGTCGGGCGGCGTTGTCCTTGCGAGGCTGTGCGTCAAAGTTTTGATCTCACGGCAAGCGTCACGTCGATTTCTCCTGGGAAGTCGGGCGGCGTTGTCCTTGCGAGGCCGTGCGTCAAAGTTTCGGTCGTCCCGAAGGCGTCGCGTTGATCAGCGTCGGTGTGCGGCGTTTTTCTTGCCGCGGAACAAGCTGTGCGTCGAAAAGTTTGGCGCACGGAGCGTCCAAGAGGAAGAGTGAAGTCTTTTTGGTCCTGAGACTTCAGGGAACAGGAGGCAAGCTCTATCCAAGCCCTTGGAGAGCACTTTTACAGCCAGGCAAGAGTTCAGCAAGGCAGCAGGCCAACAGCAAGGCAGCAGTGCTTTGTAGAAAAGCAGACAGGTGAGTCCTTTGAGCAGCCAGGCAGTTCTTCTTGGCAGGATTAGTTTCTGGTTCAGGTTTCTTCTCCAGCAAGTGTCTGATGAGGTAGGGCAGAGGCCCTGTTTTATACTAAGTTGTGCCTTTGAAGTGGGGATGACTTCAAAGAGTCTCTAAGAAATGCACCAAGTTCCCTTTCAGCTCAATCCTGTCTGCCAGAGTCCCAGTAGGGGGTGTGGCAGTCCTTTGTGTGAGGGCAGGCCCTCCACCCTCCCAGCCCAGGAAGACCCATTCAAAATGCAGATGTATGCAAGTGAGGCTGAGTACCCTGTGTTTGGGGTGTGTCTGAGTGAATGCACAAGGAGCTGTCAACTAAACCTAGCCAGACGTGGATTGAAGGGCACAACAAGATTTTAGTGCAAAGAAATGCTCACTTTCTAAAAGTGGCATTTCTAGAATAGTAATATTAAATCCGACTTCACCAGTCAGCAGGATTTTGTATTACCATTCTGGCCATACTAAATATGACCTTCCTGCTCCTTTCAGATCAGCAGCTGCCACTTCAACAGTGTATGAGGGCAGCCCCAATGTTAGCCTATGAAAGGAGCAGGCCTCACAGTAGTGTAAAAACGAATTTAGGAGTTTCACACTACCAGGACATATAACTACACAGGTACATGTCCTGCCTTTTACCTACACCGCACCCTGCTCTAGGGGTTACCTAGGGCACACATTAGGGATGACTTATATGTAGTAAAAGGGGAGTTCTAGGCTTGGCAAGTACTTTTAAATGCCAAGTCGAAGTGGCAGTGAAACTGCACACACAGGCCTTGCAATGGCAGGCCTGAGACAGGGTTAAGGGGCTACTGAGGTGGGTGGCACAACCAGTGCTGCAGGCCCACTAGTAGCATTTAATCTACCTGCCCTAGGCACATGTAGTGCACTCTACCAGGGACTTACAAGTAAATTAAATAGTCAATCATGGATAAACCAATCAGTAGTACAATTTACCTAGAGAGCATATGCACTTTAGCACTGGTTAGCAGTGGTAAAGTGCCCAGAGGTCAAAAGCCAACAACAACAGGTCAGAAAAAATAGGAGGAAGGAGGCAAAAAGTTTGGGGATGTCCCTGTCAAAAAGCCAGGTCCAACACCTCCAATCCACTAATGCACATACATTGACCACCATACATGCAGCACTCTGCCCAGGACACCTCAGCCCCCCACATGTGGTTTACACACACAGCACTCCATACATTCATGGCCCATGCATCATGCTCACAGTGTACTCATCTGCTTGTCTGGAGGACCATAGAGTAAAGTGTACTGGGGTAGGACCCCATCTACAAGTCTCTCCAACTCCACTGCAGTCAAGGCAGGGACCCTTTCCCCAGGCACATGAGCCATTGTTTCTTCCAGACACAGGTCACAGCAGCACTTGCAGTGTAGGTCCTCTCCTGTTGAAGGTCAGGTAGCAAGTGAGTGAAGATAAAGAAGATGGCGGTCACATCTACGGCGGTGCGTACCGTCATTGCCGGTGTACATCGCCATTGGCTCCTGGAACCCATAGGCCCCAATGATAACCAATGCAAAGTTGCGTGGCGGTCGTCGACCGCCTACCGCAGTGGCACACAATGCCAGCGGAATTACCTCATTTCCCCTTGTCCCTCCTCACAGGTCAGGCAGCTGCCATTTCAGGGGGGCACAGGCGATGGCACCTAACTGCGTCACAGCAGACATTGGCACATCAACTGACTCTCGGATTTACATACTAGTTCACTAAATGAAGAGATGCATCATTATTGCAATAGATGTGTGAATATGACCCTCTGCTCACCGTTTTCCTCCCTAGGCTTCAACGGCTGAATATGAATTTGAGATGGAGACATCCTCAAGTGTACAGACCGATGGTGGTCCTTACGACAATGGAGGACAGACACATTATCCTAACATACAGACTGATCGGGCCACAATCCAAGAACTGTGTGTCCAATTGGAGCCAGACCTGATGTTAGCTATCCGCCAGCCCACATGTATCTCCCTCTAGTGCAGGTCCTGTCAGTGTTCCATTTCCTGGCAAATGGTTCCTTTCAAACAACAGTGGACATGACATCAGGGATGTCTCAGCCAATGTTCCCAAACCTGTCGACCGGAGTGTTGCCTGCCCTGCTGAAACACATGCGCAGTTACATCGTATTCCCCCAGGTGGATGATTTGGCCACAGTGAAAGCTGACTTTTATGCCCTGGGACATATCCCCTAATCATTGGTGCCATTGATGGTACACATGTAGCATTTGTCCCCCCCCCGAGAAACGAACAGGTGCTCAGGAATAGAACAATCTATCACTCTATGAATGTGCAGAAGGTGTGTTTGGCTGACCACGCCATCTTGCATGTGAATGCCAAGTATCCTGGCTTTGTGCATGACACCTTTATCTTGAGGAATAGCAGCATCCCATATGTGGTGGCTAAACTCCAGGGGCACCAGGTGTGGCTAATATGTGAGCCCAAGGTCCCCACCCAGTATATGTTGGTGTCTGGGTAAGGGCTTTTCCCTAAGGGTTGGTGTGTGTCTAACAGTTGTCCCTCGATATTTGCAGGTGTCCCTGGTTACCCCAACCTCTCATGGCTACTGACCCCAGTAAGGAATGCCAGGACAAGGGCAAAGGATTGTTACAATGAGGCACATGGGCGAACAAGGAGGATTATTGAGAGAACCTTTGGCCTCCTGAAGGCCAGGTTCTGGTGCCTGCATCTGACAGGTGGATCCCTGTACTACTCACCCAAGAAGGCATGCCAGATCATCATTGCATGTTGCATGTTGCACAACCTGGCCTTGAGAAGCCAGGTGCCTTTTCTGCAGGAGGATGAGCCTGGAGATGGTCTTGTGGCAGTGGTGGAGCCTGTGGACAGTGAGGAAGAGGAGGCAGAGGAAGAAGATGTGGACAACAGAAGTAATATCATACAGCAGTACTTCCAGTGACACACAGGTAAGACACTGTAACTTCACTTTACTTTTTAGTTTTCTGTGGGTCATTGTACATGGCAGCATGATTTCCCTATGTCTATGGCCACTTACTGTACCCTTTGGCATCTCTATTTTCAGATCTCTGTGCCCCACTATGGCTCCTGGTGTGTTTATTGCTGCCCAGTACAGGTCATACCAATGTATGAATTACTGTACATATGAATTGCAATGTTTTCAGAATGTTGTACTAATACATATTTCAATCAATTGACAGACTCCAGAATTGTATTTGTTCCAAGGGTGTTTATTTAACTGCTAATAAATAAAGGGGGTGTGCAATGGGTTGGGGTGATGGTGGAGGAATGTCCAGTTAGAGTCCAGTCTCTTGGTATCACAGGTGCATTGTCCAATGGGGCATAGGAAGGGGAGCAATGGCAGTTCAATGTGGACAGGGTGACAGAGTGGGACAGGAGGGTGACAATCAGGAGAGTCTTATTTCCTGGAGGGGGTCTTGGCAATGTTCTCTGGCTTCTGCCTGGATTGCAGGGACAGTTTGTGGGGTGGTTCTCCTTCTGCAGGGGTGGGGTGCTGGTGGCCTGTTGATCCAGTGGTGGGGCCTCCTGTCCACTAGCACCGGCGGAGGTGGAGAGCTGTTCATCGGTGTGGCTAGTGTCAGGGGCCCGTTGTTGTGCCACTGCCTCCCTCATGGTGTTGGCCATGTCAGCCATTATCCCTGCAATGGTGACCAGGATGGTGTGGATGTGTTTGAGGTCCTCCCTGATCCCCAGGTACTGTCCCTCCTGCAGCTGCTGGTCTCCTGCAACTTGGCCAGTATCTGGCCCAAGTTCTCCTGGGAATGTTGGTCTGCTCCCAGGATCCCTGCAAGTGCCTCGTGGAGAGTGGGTTCCCTGGGCCTGTCCTCCCCCTGTCGCACAGCAGTCCTCCCAGCTACCCTATTGTCCTGTGCCTCTGTCCCCTGAACCGTGTGCCCACTGCCACTGACCCCAAGCCCTGATTTTCTTGGGTTTGCGGGGTTGCCCTGGGGTCCCTGTAGTGGTGGACACACTGCTGAATGAAGTGTCCTGGGGAGAGTGGTATGGGCCCCCTGGGAGGGTGCTGTGCTGGTGTTTCCTGAGAGGGGAGGCTCTGTGGTGGTATGGGTCTTTGGCAGGGTAACCGACTGTCCAGAGGTCCCTGATGGGCCAGGTTGGTCATCGTGATCCAGGTGTGCAGAGCTGCTGTCATCACTGTGGGCCTCTTCTGTGTGGGTCCTCTCCAGTGACTTTGAGTGGGGGTCCTGTGGGGGTGAAAATGCATTGTTATTGTATCTGGGTGTGCCATCTTGTGCATGGGTGTGTTTCCCTGTATGGTTGTGATTGCACGGTCAGCCTTGCCTTGTGTGCTTGGTGATTTTGTGGGCTAGGTGGTTCTCTCTAATGGGCATGCTGTGGTGATGGGTGTCCATGCAGGTCTGTGATGGGGGTCCATGCATTGCTGTGGCATGCAGGGCTTGGTATTGGGATAGGTGGGTTGTGATAGTGGGGTATATGTGAATGGTGGAGTGATGGGGGTGAGGGTAGAAGTTTGTGATGGCATGCAGGTAGGGTGGGGGATATAGTAGTAAAGATTTGACTTACCAGAGTCCAGTCCTCCTGCTACTCCTGTGAGGCCCTCAGGATGCATGATCGCCAAGACTTGCTCCTCCCATGTTGTTAGTTGTGGGGGAGGAGCTGGGGGTCCACCGCCAGTCCTCTGTACTGCTACCTGCTGTCTTGCAACCACAGAACGCACCTTCCCCCGTAGGTTGTTCCACCTCTTCCTGATGTCATCCCTTGTTCTCGGGTGCTGTCCCACGGAGAGGACCCTGTCCACGACTCTCCGCCATAACTCCATCTTCCTTGCAATGGACGTCTGCTGCACCTGTGATCCGAATAGCTGTGGCTCCACCCGGATGATTTCCTCCACCATGACCCTTAGCTCCTCTTCAGAAAACCTGGGGAGTCTTTGTGGTGCCATGGATGTGGTGTGAGTGGTATGTGTGAGGATGTGTGGGGTGATGTGTTGTGGTGTGTGCTGTGAGGTGCGTGAATGGTGTATGGGTGATGGTGTTCTGTGGCTCAGATTGAGTGGGTGCTCCTGGCTTGTCTCTCTCTCTCTCTGTTTGCAATTTTTGTTGTTGAAAAGGTTGTGGGTAATGTGGGTGTGTGCTTTATAGTGGTCTGAGTGTGTGGATGTGGTGTGTGTATGTGTGTCAGGTGTGTGTATTTTGAATTGTCCAAAGTGGTGTAGTTTTTTTAGTGTGTGTGTATTTTGAGCTCTAAAAAGTATTGTGATACACTGTTCCAGGAGGAAAAAATGAAATGAAAACACACAAGAGGGTCCTCAATTGTAGGAGCAATTAACCTCACACATCCAAAGGATGTCATGCTTCATCATTGGTACAGCTCCTCGTCAGACCGGCGCTGCAATGTCTGACGGGCTCCACCCCAATTGGGGGGGCTCTTTGCCGGAGATCTTTTATGATGATGGTGCCATGCCCCAGAGTTGAGTGGGGGGAGGACAGAGTGTGTAGGAGATCAAAAAAGTGAAAGAGATAAAATTGGCTCTCACAACCCCCAATGGTTAAATACTTTATTGAGCCAGTTGGAAGGTAGGGACCAAGATAAAAAACGTGAAGTCAGACGAGTGAAGTAGAAACAATGATCAATCACTCTAATGAGATCTATGAATCAACGGGAGGTTTTTACACAATTTGCGAACCAACACTTTTCATCGGTCAACATGTTTCGCATCCTAGTGGCCCATACGGGTCCATTGATGCTTCGTCAGGACCAAAATTGACTTGCTATATCTCCTAGTCAAGCAGAACTAATGTGTCTTCTAAATCGGAGTACCAGTAATTACAGGTAACTACACAGATCTATATAGAACAGGTATCAAATTACTTACATAAGTCAGGTAAATATGTTTCCTAACTAGAGCCCTGAAAATGAAACAAATCAATTAATTATTGAACAGTGTAACGCAAGACATCCACAGAAGACATGAAAACGTGAAGTAGTGAGACAAAGTGTCCGTGGTGGCAAATGACAAAAGTGCACATAAATATGTAAAAAGGAGCTTACCACCCGCATTAGGGAAAAGTGCTCCATAGGACTACGTGGACCAATGGTCGACCACAATTGCAAGTCTAAATGGAGAAACACACCCAAATAGGCAGGAAAACATAATGTTCATTGCGAGTCGTAGTAAGGATAAGTCTGATTAAACCATTTCAACAAATATTTTTCAATCGAAAAAATCAGGGACAAATAAATTCGGAAAAATCAATGCTGGCTCATGCTGATCATGCTCAGTCAATACACACTTATTTACAATTATTTACAATAGCAAGGATACCCTAGATCTCGGAAATTGCAAAACTATTCTTCTCAAGTATATGTAGATCAATGTAAAAATATATATAGTAATGTCATGGGACTAATGTGGCCAAAAAATATATATATCCACGAATATCAGACTCCCATATACCGGCTGCGTGCTGGTCAAATCGCCGGTAATTGTAAGTTAATTAGAAAAGAGTGACTCTCGAGTGAGAGAAAGCTGCCTGAAAACCGGCAGATCTAATCACAAATGTGACGCGTTCGGTAACAAGAGCTTAGTCAAAGAGAGAAAATTGCCGTCATTGACGGTACAGAGGATAAGTATAAAAGTTAATGAATTGTGTGTTATTAGCCCGTAAAGGTCGTGAGATACAACTAATAGCTAGTGAGAAAGGCAGTTATTTACACAAACGTGACGCGTTAGGTCACAACAGCAATGAAACCGAAAGAATTGCCGTCATTAACGATGCAAAGGACTTGTCTAAAAGTTGATGGGAAATACACTCGTAGCCCGTAAAAAATCAGTCCGCACTTACTACAAATGCTGCCGTGACCGGTAAGTAAACCTGCCCGTGTCCGCGAGTCCTGCATGTTACCATGGCGATGGCAACCGGGAATCTTAAATCATTCAGCCCGGAAAAGAGACTACGTGAAATCACGTGGAGGACGCGTGACCGTGCGTCCCAGCAAGTAGTGGAAATAAACAGAGGACCACAGTAACAAGACCCGAGGGGGCATAGAACTAGAAAAAGTGTAAAAGAGCAAACGTTTCTTAGTAAAGAAACGAAATGAATGTCAGATATGACAGGCTAGGGCACTTTAGCCTGTTTGATATAGAGATGCAAAAAATACAAAGAACGGGCATAATGGCCCAGATCAAGTCTAAATATCAAATATGTCTGGTTAATAAACCAGTATCTAATAGAAAGTGGCGGACAAGTCTGGATAATGCTAAACACTACAGTAGACACGGATATTGACCATGCTGATGGTTAGCTATGTGGTAGGAAAAGGAGGGGGCAGGGGCAGAGGAAGAGGCAGAAGGAGAGGAAGAGGCAGGCGGGTCCATTGGGCCCAGGACGAACAACAGATGGTAACACGCAGCCAAGGGAAGAATCTTCCGAATCGAATTTAGTGGTCAACCTTTCGTCCAGACCCCTTTCTTCCATTGAACTATCAGTCCTGAATAAAGGACTCTGATTTGTACCCACACCTCAAGAAGACTCTTTCCGCCTTCATTGTGAACTATCCCACTTCTTTAGAAAGATTAGACTACAACTTCTCTTTCAAGATAAGCCCGATACCAATCAACTGACCGATACTGGTCTCAAAAAACCTTCTAAATTTGTGCCACCAACCACATCTATGCCGTGTGAGCTATTAGCTTTCGAACAAGCGGTTCTGAGTGACCTATCTTCTCTTCAACCCAAACGGACCTTTTCTAACACCTCTAATGAGGAGAGGAACGTCCTGAAAACATTATCATCGGACACTAGTATCGTCATCAAACCTGCTGACAAAGGAGGAGCCACAGTGATTCTGAATTCAGTTGACTATAGACGTGAGTGTCTACGCCTTCTGGAGGATTCCTCATATTACACTCAGATCAATATTGATCCCACTGAGAGACTTCAGAAAGAAATACGCAGTATGGTAGAGGAGGCTGTATCTAATCTATGGATTTCAAAAAGGGAAGCAGAATTTTTGGACACTCCACATCCGCGCACTCCCTACTTTTACTGCCTACCTAAAATACACAAGGGTAAAATACCTCCACCAGGCCGCCCAATAGTCTCTGGCATAGGTTCCATTCTCGAACCTTTGTCTACCTTCTGTGACAAATTCCTTCAACCTATTGTCCAATCATCCACTACTTATCTGAAAGATACCAAGGACGTTTTGAACCTGGTAGAGCATATCAACTCGACCGTGCAGGTTCATGCACTTATAACTTTAGATGTTGAAGCTCTTTACACCAACATCCCACAAGAAGATACCCTACAAGTTGTTGAATCAGCGCTGTTAGCGGTTAATCAACCTCTCACCTCTCCAGTCCATTTCATTATGCATTGTGCCTCTCTTGCTTTGAAAGAAAACTTTTTTCAATTTGAAGATCTGTTATTTCACAAGACCCGCGGTACATCAATGGGCAGTACTTTCGCCCCGAGCTTAGCCTGTCTCTACATGTTTGATTTTGAGACACAGTTTATTTTATCAGACACAAATCCGTTTCAAACTAACATCAAACTGTGGCGGAGATATATTGATGACATTCTGATCATCTGGCATGGCACTCTGACAGATACACAACTGTTTATTACATGGGTCAATTCATTGAACCCTTTTCTGAAATTTACATCATCTGTTTCCGAGACACAGATCCCCTTCCTGGATCTCATGATTTGTATACAGGATGGAAAACTGTACACCCACACCTATCAGAAAACCACTGACCGCAATAGTCTCCTATTATATGAGAGCTATCATCCAAAGGCACTTAGAAATAATTTACCCTTTGGCCAGTTTCTACGCCTTCGACGTAACTGCAGTTCCTCACATATGTTTGAACTTCAAGCAGATGACTTATCTAATAAACTCGACAAACGCCACTATCCCCATACTGTGGTCAAAACCGCATACAAGCGGGCGAAATCCCATAACAGAGATATCCTGTTATCCAATACACCACGCCCCTCAGACACCAAGCTTACTTGTGTATCAACCTTTACCCCTCTTTCTAACTCTGTTAAGAAAATCGTGAATAAGAGATGGGCTATCTTATGCAGTGGAGGAAAACAAATCCCCAAGCCTCTATTCGCTTTTAAACGTACCACCAATATTAGAGACCTATTGGTACACACCAGACCGCGTCCAGCTCTTGAACAATCACGTCAACAACCCCTTTGGGGCATCCCTCCAGTGACTGGTCATTTTCCCTGTGGTCACTGTAATGTTTGCACGTTCACTAAACAGTTAAAGTCTATTAACTTCGAACATAGCGGGATTTGGCGACTGGACAAACATACTAACTGCAATACTAAGAACTGTGTGTACATGATTACCTGCCCATGTGAGCTCCAGTATATAGGAATGACTACCAGACCAGTTAAACTTAGGATAAATGAACATCGTAGCAATATCAGATGTCGCCGTGTCACCACCAAATTGGCCCAACATTTCCTTGATATCGCACACAGCCCAGATGACTTGTGGTGGGTGGTCCTCCAGATAGATCCACACAGGACTGCTAATTCCCTTTTTAAGCTAGAACAACGATGGGTGTTCAAACTCCGTACCCATATTCAAGGACTCAATGATGCCATTCCCTGGACCAGTTTTACTTGTTAAGTTGTAACAACTACCTCCTTTTCCTACCACATAGCTAACCATCAGCATGGTCAATATCCGTGTCTACTGTAGTGTTTAGCATTATCCAGACTTGTCCGCCACTTTCTATTAGATACTGGTTTATTAACCCGACATATTTGATATTTAGACTTGATCTGGGCCATTATGCCCGTTCTTTGTATTTTTTGCATCTCTATATCAAACAGGCTAAAGTGCCCTAGCCTGTCATATCTGACATTCATTTCGTTTCTTTACTAAGAAACGTTTGCTCTTTTACACTTTTTCTAGTTCTATGCCCCCTCGGGTCTTGTTACTGTGGTCCTCTGTTTATTTCCACTACTTGCTGGGACGCACGGTCACGCGTCCTCCACGTGATTTCACGTAGTCTCTTTTCCGGGCTGAATGATTTAAGATTCCCGGTTGCCATCGCCATGGTAACATGCAGGACTCGCGGACACGGGCAGGTTTACTTACCGGTCACGGCAGCATTTGTAGTAAGTGCGGACTGATTTTTTACGGGCTACGAGTGTATTTCCCATCAACTTTTAGACAAGTCCTTTGCATCGTTAATGACGGCAATTCTTTCGGTTTCATTGCTGTTGTGACCTAACGCGTCACGTTTGTGTAAATAACTGCCTTTCTCACTAGCTATTAGTTGTATCTCACGACCTTTACGGGCTAATAACACACAATTCATTAACTTTTATACTTATTCTCTGTACCGTCAATGACGGCAATTTTCTCTCTTTGACTAAGCTCTTGTTACCGAACGCGTCACATTTGTGATTAGATCTGCCGGTTTTCAGGCAGCTTTCTCTCACTCGAGAGTCACTCTTTTCTAATTAACTTACAATTACCGGCGATTTGACCAGCACGCAGCCGGTATATGGGAGTCTGATATTCGTGGATATATATATTTTTTGGCCACATTAGTCCCATGACATTACTATATATATTTTTACATTGATCTACATATACTTGAGAAGAATAGTTTTGCAATTTCCGAGATCTAGGGTATCCTTGCTATTGTAAATAATTGTAAATAAGTGTGTATTGACTGAGCATGATCAGCATGAGCCAGCATTGATTTTTCCGAATTTATTTGTCCCTGATTTTTTCGATTGAAAAATATTTGTTGAAATGGTTTAATCAGACTTATCCTTACTACGACTCGCAATGAACATTATGTTTTCCTGCCTATTTGGGTGTGTTTCTCCATTTAGACTTGCAATTGTGGTCGACCATTGGTCCACGTAGTCCTATGGAGCACTTTTCCCTAATGCGGGTGGTAAGCTCCTTTTTACATATTTATGTGCACTTTTGTCATTTGCCACCACGGACACTTTGTCTCACTACTTCACGTTTTCATGTCTTCTGTGGATGTCTTGCGTTACACTGTTCAATAATTAATTGATTTGTTTCATTTTCAGGGCTCTAGTTAGGAAACATATTTACCTGACTTATGTAAGTAATTTGATACCTGTTCTATATAGATCTGTGTAGTTACCTGTAATTACTGGTACTCCGATTTAGAAGACACATTAGTTCTGCTTGACTAGGAGATATAGCAAGTCAATTTTGGTCCTGACGAAGCATCAATGGACCCGTATGGGCCACTAGGATGCGAAACATGTTGACCGATGAAAAGTGTTGGTTCGCAAATTGTGTAAAAACCTCCCGTTGATTCATAGATCTCATTAGAGTGATTGATCATTGTTTCTACTTCACTCGTCTGACTTCACGTTTTTAATCTTGGTCCCTACCTTCCAACTGGCTCAATAAAGTATTTAACCATTGGGGGTTGTGAGAGCCAATTTTATCTCTTTCACTTTTTTGATCTCCTACACACTCTGTCCTCCCCCCACTCAACTCTGGGGCATGGCACCATCATCATAAAAGATCTCCGGCAAAGAGCCCCCCCAATTGGGGTGGAGCCCGTCAGACATTGCAGCGCCGGTCTGACGAGGAGCTGTACCAATGATGAAGCATGACATCCTTTGGATGTGTGAGGTTAATTGCTCCTACAATTGAGGACCCTCTTGTGTGTTTTCATTTCATTTTTTCCTCCTGGAACAGTGTATCACAATACTTTTTATAGCTTTATCTGGGGACATACACTGGACCATAACACCCCTCTATCCCTCTTTTTGTGGTCTTACTAGTACAGCAGTTTAGCTGTGGGATTTTTCCTTCCTCTGTCCCATCATAACACCCCGCGATGGATTCTTTCCAGGGGCTGAGTTTTGATGAGGACATTGTCTCTGCCATTTTGCAGACTCCCTCGATTTTGGGGAATGGTAATGCAGGACCTTCTGGCCCTACCAAAGAAGAGTGGGACAAGTTGTCCACGCTTAAACGTGACCTTGTGAAAACCGTCTTACACGGTACTATTATGACCGAATATCTCAGAGCAAATATAGCCCCTAATGGCCTACTTGTCTCCAACATGCCGAGGATTTTTCTCCAAGATCTAGCCTTCAGAAAAGACTGGGCCCAAATAGCATGGAAATGCACACGTGATTGGCTGGTGCTGATTATTAATACATCTAAGCGCCTAGCAGACTCCATTCTGGTCCAGATTTCCCTCATCGAGGGTGCACTGAAGACTTCGATCTCAATAACTGCCTTCAAGAGCCGTCTAGCCGAAATCAATGCGGAACTCAACGAAACTAAGGAGTTCTTGACCCAACAAAAGATCACGAAGTTGCAAAAGGATATTTCTAGATTTAGTCGTGAGAAGATTTATCCCTATATTATGGATGATTTCACTACTGACACACGCTCCATCTCGTCAGATGAATCCTCCACATCATTGAAAAAACCACGTAAATATAGTAATAGTTCCTCATCAGAGGGGTGGAACACGGATGAAGAAGGTTCCCACCCATTCTACCACTATCCACAATACCCACCTGGACAACCCCTAGCCTGGCAACAACCCTTCCCCTTCTACCAACCACGCCCGATGTTTCCATATGTGCCTTTTTTAGGCCGCGGCCGGGGCAGAGGAAGAGGCAGAAGGAGAGGAAGAGGCAGGCGGGTCCATTGGGCCCAGGACGAACAACAGATGGTAACACGCAGCCAAGGGAAGAATCTTCCGAATCGAATTTAGTGGTCAACCTTTCGTCCAGACCCCTTTCTTCCATTGAACTATCAGTCCTGAATAAAGGACTCGGATTTGTACCCACACCTCAAGAAGACTCTTTCCGCCTTCATTGTGAACTATCCCACTTCTTTAGAAAGATTAGACTACAACTTTTCTTTCAAGATAAGCCCGATACCAATCAACTGACCGATACTGGTCTCAAAAAACCTTCTAAATTTGTGCCACCAACCACATCTATGCCGTGTGAGCTATTAGCTTTCGAACAAGCGGTTCTGAGTGACCTATCTTCTCTTCAACCCAAACTGACCTTTTCTAACACCTCTAATGAGGAGAGGAACGTCCTGAAAACATTATCATCGGACACTAGTATCGTCATCAAACCTGCTGACAAAGGAGGAGCCACAGTGATTCTGAATTCAGTTGACTATAGACGTGAGTGTCTACGCCTTCTGGAGGATTCCTCATATTACACTCAGATCAATATTGATCCCACTGAGAGACTTCAGAAAGAAATACGCAGTATGGTAGAGGAGGCTGTATCTAATCTATGGATTTCAAAAAGGGAAGCAGAATTTTTGGACACTCCACATCCGCGCACTCCCTACTTTTACTGCCTACCTAAAATACACAAGGGTAAAATACCTCCACCAGGCCGCCCAATAGTCTCTGGCATAGGTTCCATTCTCGAACCTTTGTCTACCTTCTGTGACAAATTCCTTCAACCTATTGTCCAATCATCCACTACTTATCTGAAAGATACCAAGGACGTTTTGAACCTGGTAGAGCATATCAACTCGACCGTGCAGGTTCATGCACTTATAACTTTAGATGTTGAAGCTCTTTACACCAACATCCCACAAGAAGATACCCTACAAGTTGTTGAATCAGCGCTGTTAGCGGTTAATCAACCTCTCACCTCTCTAGTCCATTTCATTATGCATTGTGCCTCTCTTGCTTTGAAAGAAAACTTTTTTCAATTTGAAGATCTGTTATTTCACCAGACCCGCGGTACATCGATGGGCAGTACTTTCGCCCCGAGCTTAGCCTGTCTCTACATGTTTGATTTTGAGACACAGTTTATTTTATCAGACACAAATCCGTTTCAAACTAACATCAAACTGTGGCGGAGATATATTGATGACATTCTGATCATCTGGCATGGCACTCTGACAGATACACAACTGTTTATTACATGGGTCAATTCATTGAACCCTTTTCTGAAATTTACATCATCTGTTTCCGAGACACAGATCCCCTTCCTGGATCTCATGATTTGTATACAGGATGGAAAACTGTACACCCACACCTATCAGAAAACCACTGACCGCAATAGTCTCCTATTATATGAGAGCTATCATCCGAAGGCACTTAGAAATAATTTACCCTTTGGCCAGTTTCTGCACCTTCGACGTAACTGCAGTTCCTCACATATGTTTGAACTTCAAGCAGATGACTTATCTAATAAACTCGACAAACGCCACTATCCCCATACTGTGGTCAAAACCGCATACAAGCGGGCGAAATCCCATAACAGAGATATCCTGTTATCCAATACACCACGCCCCTCAGACACCAAGCTTACTTGTGTATCAACCTTTACCCCTCTTTCTAACTCTGTTAAGAAAATCGTGAATAAGAGATGGGCTATCTTATGCAGTGGAGGAAAACAAATCCCCAAGCCTCTATTCGCTTTTAAACGTACCACCAATATTAGAGACCTATTGGTACACACCAGACCGCGTCCAGCTCTTGAACAATCACGTCAACAACCCCTTTGGGGCATCCCTCCAGTGACTGGTCATTTTCCCTGTGGTCACTGTAATGTTTGCACGTTCACTAAACAGTTAAAGTCTATTAACTTCGAACATAGCGGGATTTGGCGACTGGACAAACATACTAACTGCAATACTAAGAACTGTGTGTACATGATTACCTGCCCATGTGAGCTCCAGTATATAGGAATGACTACCAGACCAGTTAAACTTAGGATAAATGAACATCGTAGCAATATCAGATGTCGCCGTGTCACCACCAAATTGGCCCAACATTTCCTTGATATCGCACACAGCCCAGATGACTTGTGGTGGGTGGTCCTCCAGATAGATCCACACAGGACTGCTAATTCCCTTTTTAAGCTAGAACAACGATGGGTGTTCAAACTCCGTACCCATATTCAAGGACTCAATGATGCCATTCCCTGGACCAGTTTTACTTGTTAAGTTGTAACAACTACCTCCTTTTCCTACCACATAGCTAACCATCAGCATGGTCAATATCCGTGTCTACTGTAGTGTTTAGCTTTATCCAGACTTGTCCGCCACTTTCTATTAGATACTGGTTTATTAACCCGACATATTTGATATTTAGACTTGATCTGGGCCATTATGCCCGTTCTTTGTATTTTTTGCATCTCTATATCAAACAGGCTAAAGTGCCCTAGCCTGTCATATCTGACATTCATTTCGTTTCTTTACTAAGAAACGTTTGCTCTTTTACACTTTTTCTAGTTCTCTGCCCCCTCGGGTCCTGTTACTGTGGTCCTCTGTTTATTTCCACTACTTGCTGGGACGCACGGTCACGCGTCCTCCACGTGATTTCACGTAGTCTCTTTTCCGGGCTGAATGATTTAAGATTCCCGGTTGCCATCGCCATGGTAACATGCAGGACTCGCGGACACGGGCAGGTTTACTTACCGGTCACGGCAGCATTTGTAGTAAGTGCGGACTGATTTTTTACGGGCTACGAGTGTATTTCCCATCAACTTTTAGACAAGTCCTTTGCATCGTTAATGACGGCAATTCTTTCGGTTTCATTGCTGTTGTGACCTAACGCGTCACGTTTGTGTAAATAACTGCCTTTCTCACTAGCTATTAGTTGTATCTCACGACCTTTACGGGCTAATAACACACAATTCATTAACTTTTATACTTATTCTCTGTACCGTCAATGACGGCAATTTTCTCTCTTTGACTAAGCTCTTGTTACCGAACGCGTCACATTTGTGATTAGATCTGCCGGTTTTCAGGCAGCTTTCTCTCACTCGAGAGTCACTCTTTTCTAATTAACTTACAATTACCGGCGATTTGACCAGCACGCAGCCGGTATATGGGAGTCTGATATTCGTGGATATATATATTTTTTGGCCACATTAGTCCCATGACATTACTATATATATTTTTACATTGATCTACATATACTTGAGAAGAATAGTTTTGCAATTTCCGAGATCTAGGGTATCCTTGCTATTGTAAATAATTGTAAATAAGTGTGTATTGACTGAGCATGATCAGCATGAGCCAGCATTGATTTTTCCGAATTTATTTGTCCCTGATTTTTTCGATTGAAAAATATTTGTTGAAATGGTTTAATCAGACTTATCCTTACTACGACTCGCAATGAACATTATGTTTTCCTGCCTATTTGGGTGTGTTTCTCCATTTAGACTTGCAATTGTGGTCGACCATTGGTCCACGTAGTCCTATGGAGCACTTTTCCCTAATGCGGGTGGTAAGCTCCTTTTTACATATTTATGTGCACTTTTGTCATTTGCCACCACGGACACTTTGTCTCACTACTTCACGTTTTCATGTCTTCTGTGGATGTCTTGCGTTACACTGTTCAATAATTAATTGATTTGTTTCATTTTCAGGGCTCTAGTTAGGAAACATATTTACCTGACTTATGTAAGTAATTTGATACCTGTTCTATATAGATCTGTGTAGTTACCTGTAATTACTGGTACTCCGATTTAGAAGACACATTAGTTCTGCTTGACTAGGAGATATAGCAAGTCAATTTTGGTCCTGACGAAGCATCAATGGACCCGTATGGGCCACTAGGATGCGAAACATGTTGACCGATGAAAAGGGTTGGTTCGCAAATTGTGTAAAAACCTCCCGTTGATTCATAGATCTCATTAGAGTGATTGATCATTGTTTCTACTTCACTCGTCTGACTTCACGTTTTTAATCTTGGTCCCTACCTTCCAACTGGCTCAATAAAGTATTTAACCATTGGGGGTTGTGAGAGCCAATTTTATCTCTTTCACTTTTTTGATCTCCTACACACTCTGTCCTCCCCCCACTCAACTCTGGGGCATGGCACCATCATCATAAAAGATCTCCGGCAAAGAGCCCCCCCAATTGGGGTGGAGCCCGTCAGACATTGCAGCGCCGGTCTGACGAGGAGCTGTACCAATGATGAAGCATGACATCCTTTGGATGTGTGAGGTTAATTGCTCCTACAATTGAGGACCCTCTTGTGTGTTTTCATTTCATTTTTTCCTCCTGGAACAGTGTATCACAATACTTTTTATAGCTTTATCTGGGGACATACACTGGACCATAACACCCCTCTATCCCTCTTTTTGTGGTCTTGTATTTTGAGCTCTGCAGTCTGTACCGCCAATGGTTTACCAAGGTTGAAAGACCGCTGCGGTGATTCGTGGGTCCTGATACTGTGGGCGTAGTTCTGTTGGCGTAACGGTGTGGGTTTTTGGTACCGTTAGTTTATCACTGACCTTTGGTCTGGCGGACTTGTGTGGGTGTCTGTATAGTGGCAGATTTCTCTGTGTGGGTCATAATACCCATAGCAGTATACCACCGCGGTCACGGTATGTTGGCAGCCGTCAGCACGGCGGTAGGTGGCATTTACCGCCAAGGTTGTAATGAGGGCCAGAGATACATTTTGCACCACAAAGTAGTGCTAAATGTAACAGAAAACGAACAGCGGCATGAACAGCCAGTCACACTCACTAAATGTGCTCTTGCTGTATGATTTTTTTACTACAATTTACTCTTAATTATTCTAGCAGGCGTAACCAAGTTGTTACCAGTAATTTCCCACCAAACAGTAATGCAGAATTGCCAAAATTACTCTGAATACGCAAGCATAGTGAAAAAGTATTCCCTAGCCTAATATTCACTAATTTACCAAGCAACATAAACTTCCAAGCACTTGTGTATCTCACAATACGTAAGTAGGACTACCCAACAGTGTGTGAACATACACCGCAAGGGCCAGTAGTTGTTGACTAGAAACTTTAAAGTTAATATCAGTCCAACATGATACTTTCACAAAGAAAATGCTTTACTTTGCACCTCTTTTTGCTTCTAGCACCTGAAAGAATTCCAAAAGCCAGAGCTTCTACACTAGTGGACCCCAGCTATATTATATGTAGTGAAAAGTTGGATTCTGCTGGTGTGATTTCTATTCTTCTTGAGCACTCACTGTGAGGTGTCTCCTAACTATTAGAACATTTGAATTTTGGGGGCTCCATTGCAGCCAATGGAGTGCTCTGGGCTTTTACTGCCTGGTAAAAGCCCAGAGTGTCAACGTTCCAATGTTCTCTTTGTTCACAGCAACAGCTGTGAACAAAGCCTCACAGGGCCTGAGGGGATTTTAATCCCCTTGGACATCATGAGGAATTTATTTTATTTGATAGAACATTCTGCCCTCTAGTGGCAGAATGTTCTAATAGTCTTAGAACTTGCTGTAGTGGGCTCTACCTGCCAATAAAGGCCCTGTCCCTTGTTAAAGGTCCTCACCTTCGGCTCGGGTCTTTAAAGCGGGAGAAGGCTGTTAATGGCTGGTAGAGCCCAAGAGAGTGGGTTCTAAGGCTATATTCCACACCTATTGTTTTTTACAAAAGGTCCTCAGCAAAGTTCTGATAGTTGACTTCAGAATCTTTAACTCACACCTGTGATTTCCTTTGAATTCAAAGACACCGGTAACCCTTGTTTTAAATAAAAATTTCTATTGTCTCATTAATGCTCTTTCCTTTGCTTCAAATTGGATGAATTTTGTGAGGTAGATGAGAGGGCGTTTTCTCCTTACTGAAGTTTGCTTCCATCTGCACAGTAGGTCCAGTGCTCGATTGGCCTTTTGAACCCTGACAGACTTAAAAAAATAGCTCAATATCTAACCCTTTCATGATGGCCCATCTTACACTGCCAGACTGTCCAAAAGGCCAGTCCAATACTGATTGCAAATTTGGCGTGACATATTGCTGATTCCTCGATGTCCTTGAATGTCACCTTTGCAAGAAGAATAGACACCAACGCACCTAGTTCAACCCCATTAGCAACATGTCATATAACACAATAGGTATCCCAATGTACATGTGATCCATGTTGAAATATACATAATATCTTCCCGGGAAATCTGCAGATTAAGATGTAAAATCACAAATTCACACTCAAATAACAGTCAATAAAACAGACACACACACACACTCTCTCTCTCTCTCTGTCTCTTAATTGTTATGCAGTGAGTGCTAGTTAATTAGGACCCATACCGTAGCAACACTTTTTTGATTTCTGTAGGAGTGCAGAACTGTAGTAACAAGACAGAAAATAAACTTTCAATAACACGTATTTTGGACAGCCAGAGTCTTTTGGCAATGCTTGGTTTAGACAGGCACAGTGGCAAAAAGCCATGCTAACAGTAAATGTGTGTTCTGTAAATGTGAAAACTCAGAAAAAGGCAATAGTACCTGAACAGCAATGGTTCAGTAAAGGTAGCCTCACTTCTAAAAAGACGCAGGCTAAAAAGAGAAACCATTTAGGAGGTGTTGAACCTTACATGATATTTCAAGAGAATTTTAAAATAATTATCTCCTTTTATCCTTCTGCGTCCTATTCCTTACTAAATGAGTGAATGTACCCTTTCTCTGCATACTGCTTATGAATTCCCAAGCTGTGGTATATTCCATCTCTAGAAACAGGGAATTACAAATGAATCTCCTGCTTTCTTACAATACTGCCTGCTCTTATATTGTGTGTCCTTGTCACTTCCTGATGGCTGTTGAGAGTTTGCTTGGGCAACTTCTTTACTATTGATGGTGCTGCGCCACATCAATTGAAGGACACATTAATGTAGAGGTAAGAGGATTCCTACCTTATTGCAATTTTTTTTAATGGTACAAGGAACCTGTCCTCTAGTTTCTTTCAGAGGTAGGTGCCTGTTGTAGTACGTATTCCCCATGGCTCCTTCCTCTGCATGTTGATGATGCTGTGGGCCCTTGTTCTTTCTTCTCTTCTTCTAATTGACCTTTATAGGATCCTTGAGAGGCAAAGGAGAGTTAAAATCCACCCTTTAATTCAATTGCTATTGTAACCTACTTGCTCACACAATAAATCCAGGAGACAGAGGGTAAAGTTCAAACATTTATTAAAAATTAAGGGCCAAACTGATTTAATGAATCTCAAAAACATGCTATATAAGTATAAAATCACCAAAGGTGAAGTAAGATGTCAAATGAAGTTAAATCATATAAGCATAAGGCACACAAGAATTTCAGTTGAGGAAATACAAAAGATGCAAAAATAATTTGATGATCTGTGGATAAATTGCAGTCTTCTTGCCTGAGCACTGAAGAAACTAAAATAATTTAAATATCCTAAACTAAACTAAAGGGAAATTCTAACTAAGTGCCTGATTTAGAATTTGGCTGGGGGGGTTACTACGTCACAAACATGGCGGCTATCCCGCCCGCAATTTTACAATCCAAAAATAGCCTGTGGAGATCATGGTACGGAGGATGGGATATCCACCATGTTTCTGATGGAGTAACATCCCTCAAACTCTAAATCAGGCCCTAAGTCTCAGGAAATACAGGAAAGTGTCAGTAGAAGTCTTGATAGAGAGGTGTTGCATAGCATAAAACCCCATAAAGTAATAAAGAGTAGAGAGGTATGTACCCCTCCAAGTCTCAAGTGAATCTGCTACTGTCTAACTAGGTGAATACCAATGAAACCTACAGAACCTTGGAGAAAGCCATTTCATTCACGCCACTACTTTCCCATCTTTGTGGCAAAGTTGAAATTGGTTCCCTTAAATTCTCACCCCATGAATCAAACATCAGCATGACCTTGAATGTTTCCAGGTGTCTTGTACACAAAAAAGATTATTTTCTTCTCAGTTCGTTAGTGCGTCTTGCCCTTCTCAAGGTATCCCAATATCTCTAGTTCACAATATGCCTTTCATTAACTGTAGATTCTCACAGAAGAGATCAGATATTTTGGGCCTTTGATTATGCTAACTTAGTAAAATATAAAATTCACCTTCAAAATACATGATTATGGGTGCTCCCTTGCAACCATGAAGGAAACAGGAATTGCAAATGAAACATGTTTATATGCTGTTTTGCCACAATGCCATAATCTGAATGCATGAATACAAATGTGCATGAGTATTACGATTCAGCATGTTAAAGGCAAACTTTAGAACACACATCTATGTGAACTACCAGTATTTTACTGTTGTGCACCTTCAAAAATGTGATTTGGATGCCTTACTTTATATTGGTAATGTTAAGACACATAGGCCCTCATTTTGAATCGGCGGTAAAAACCACCTACCGCCGTGGCGATGGCTGCCAAAAGACCGTCGCCGCGGCTACCAGCAGTCTGTAGTATTATGACCACAGCCGGATTTCCGCCACAAGAATGGTGGAAATCCAGCTGTGGCCATGCCGGCGGATGGTGGTAAGGTGGCGCTGCTGCCATCAGCAGCACCACACCAGTAGATCGCTGCCAGCTGTATTATGAGAAACGGTAAGTCGGGTCTCTGACAGGGGAGGAGGGGTAGGGGGTGTTGTGTGTGTCTGTGTTTGTGTGGGTGTGTGTGAATGTTTGTGTGTGTGTGGATGCGAGTGTGTGTTGCGTGTTGAATGCATGTGTGCATGTATGGAGGTGTGAGTGCGTGTATGTTGTGTTATGTGAATGCGTGGCTGGGTGTATGTATGAAAATGTGTGTGGTTGTTTCTGTGAATAGATGTATGCATGCGTGGATGCAGGTAGGAATGGGTGTGTGTATGCATGTGTGTGTGTGAAGGGGTGAATGTAGGGGAGGCGAGGGGGCTTTGGAGAGGTAGGGGGGTAGGAGGGGCTAACGGGAGAGGTAGGGTGGGGGGAGACCCCTATCAGTGACTAGTGCCTACCACCATGGTTTCCGTGGCATTAAGAAAGCCACGAAAACCATGGCAGTAGGCGGGGTAATAATCACACAGGCGGAGCAATGACGGCCGCCGGGCTGGAGATGGATATCTCCAGCCCGGCAGCTGTTACCGCTGTGGTGGTCGGAATGGTACATTGGCAGGTTGGCTTCAGCCAATCCACCAATGTTTTAATATAGTGGTAAGTACCACCAGCCTGTTGTTACAACTGTAGTGATTCCAATTTAGTTTTTATTGGGACATAGGAGGTTATCTTAGCCTTTGGCTTTTCAGGCCTATGCCCAGTTACCTAGTGACTTTTAACCTAGTTAGCTTGCTCTGTTTTAGCCCGTTTATTTTATTATTTCTTTTAATATATCTGCTATTGTTTGCAGTTAGCAAAATGTTTTGATCTGCATTGTCAGTGCCAGTCTGTGAAGGTGTCACTATCAGCGTCATAATCAAGTGATGTTCATAGGTTTTCGCATCATGACTCTTTCTCACTTACGTGTAACAGGAACATAATGTACACTTGTTGGGGATTGTTTACATAATTGCTGCCACAAGTCTGCCTCCTTACCAAATGTTTGGGAACATACCTGTATCAGGGGTCCTACATGATATGTTTAAATACATCTCACACAGATAAAGTTATCAGAGGGATTCTTTCCAGATTCAATACACGCCATCCATGCTGCATGTCACCTTGCTGCAGAACTGAGAACGGAGTCTGACCTAGAGACCTCATTCCAAACTAATGAGGGTTGGGGTGTGGTTCTCATGGACATGGTACTCTCAGATTAGGATCATCACATCTAGCTCTCATTAGGTTAGAGATTAGGTTCTCTATGGTAGGAATTATACTTTTTATGTTTTTTGTAAGATGGTGGGGGTTTTGTATTCACAACTCTCATCTTCACAATTATGCTTCATTATTGTTTGATATCCTAATCATTGCAGCTCATGCATTTTACCGCAGATTGCAGTCTTTTCAATAAACCTATTAAAAACTTTCCTGCATCTCCCTCATGTCATGTGTGTGACTGAGACTTGTTGCTAACGAGAGAAAAGGATATATTCCCTGAGATGTCGCACTCCAGAGTCCATGCGTAAGGCTGCCAGAAATCACCTTTTACTGTTTGGGTTTTTGGTGAGGTACTGCTTGTGAGCAGGGAGGGTTGGACCAACAGTTGCAACTTGTTGTAGGAGTGGCTTAGTCACCTACAAACAAAAGTGCTGTCATTCCTACACCAGCAGTCTCGGCTAGGAGCGAAAGTCCAACTATGAGATAGCACCACCAACAGTGGTGATTTGCACTAATATTCAGATAACCTGAGTATCTCTATCTGACACACAACAGATTCTCTAAGTACCATTATACAGAGACAACTGTGGTCTTGGGGATAATCCTCCTCAGCTGAATAGGAAGCACCTAACTAGGCTGTAGGTTGTTATAGCTTAAATTCTTAAAAGGACTTTCTCCCCATTTAGTTTTCTATCTCTGCACCCATTATTTAATATGGCTAATGCCTTAGACATTTCAGAAAATGTCAGACATGCATTAACATAACATCTAGAAGCCCATGGCTTGAAAGATGATGGTGGGGATGTCATATTAATACTAGAACTTCATGAAGCTTACTAAACAGAAACATTCTATTCATGGGCCACCTTTCCTGAAAATGATGACAGAACACATACATTCCACACATATTATAGCAAACAAACTGTAGTGGTACCAAGTTTACGGGTATTTAGACATACTGCTTTCCTATCAAGAACATCAAAATTGTTTAAATGACATCCTACCACATGTAATACAACCTGTGAGATTAGGTCCCTAAAGTAATAATGGACCAACAGGGCCCATGTTTGCTACATGCACACTGCATTCTGGCATACAGTCTATACAAATAGCTGCCATATGCATACTTTACAATGAGTGAGTACAACTTTTCAAGCGATTAGTACAATTTGCCATTCAGACCTTGAGCATATCCCAAGCATGGATTGCACCAGCTGGTCATTAATTAGCCATTACTGGGATTAACCCACAAACAGTGCATTCTATCATGGGCAAAGTGCCCAAAGAACATGAAAAGATTCAGTTCTAGATAACACAAAAAACTAACCAGCTGGAAGCAGCATTTCCCCATATAGGACCCCAAGATAAACATAGAATTCGCACAATGTGCTTGTCATTCAGAAGGGTTCCTTCAGTAGATGACTGCACTACATGGGGTACAGTCTTCCCTGCAATTTACACTACCACACATGATACTCCAGCACTTGCCAATTCACCAGAAGTGTTGAAACAAATTCAAAACGAGCATGGGGATGCTCCAGCCCTAGATTTGGGGATGAAACTGATGAGTAATTTTGACACAGTTTCCTCAATAATACTCAGGAACATTAAAGGGGAAGTATTGGCTATATGCCAGTGGCACTGAAAGATTCCTACAGCTGGAACAGGAGTGTCAGCTACTGAAAAATATTTCTGACACCTATACTAGTATAGGACGAGATAGTTTGGGAGACCCTAAGGAAAGTACTAAACCACCA
Organism: Pleurodeles waltl; assembly: GCF_031143425.1. Taxonomy (NCBI): domain Eukaryota; kingdom Metazoa; phylum Chordata; class Amphibia; order Caudata; family Salamandridae; genus Pleurodeles; species Pleurodeles waltl. The sequence continues at coordinate 1,036,333,572 of NC_090448.1, read as the reverse complement.
CAAGAGGGTTCCAAAAAATCCTGGGATAAAAAAATAAATAAAATAAACACAGACAAAGTCAGAGAGCAGACTCTCCACATCCAGAGAGCTCCGAAAGGAGATATAATCCTGACAGATATACAGAGTCACGTTTCTCTCATTCCTTTCAGGAGAAACCAGATAAATGTAGTGAGAGAGTGGGCCAGTCAGAGAAATGTTCTCACTATGTGGAACAGAAGAAAGACTTGCAGTGGTCTTTAGACAAGAAAGAAGACATATCCCCTTAACAAAAGCCACAATTTTAAAAATAAAAAGTGGCATCAATTTCAATTAAACATGGCACTAAACTTGAGAATATTGCCAAAGAACAAGATGTGGGCAGTGACCCTCCTGGACAGCGTGGTAGAAGTCACAATATGTCACCTTAGTCTGAAAGATCATCTGGATGCGACATTAACTACAGACTTTCTTGCAGTCGAGATTGTGGACGGGTGAGTTCTCCCATCTGACAGGGATTATGATTTAAATATCCAAATTGAGGGAGACATAGAGTGCACATTAGTGCAATGTTTTGGGAAGGACTTAATTGTGATATATGTCTGGCCACCTGAACAGATCTGTGAGCTCCCACATTTTGCCATCTTTCTCACATCTTGTTCCAAGAGCGGTAAAACAAGTCAACACTCTCGACTGGACTTTGGCGCAGGCAACCATGATATACTGCAACCACATAGGGTGGGATAAGGATTCCTCCTACAATGTAATACATATAACTTCTGCACCCCTGCCTCAGCCCCAATATCCTGTTAAACACGAGGCTAAAGCTCCATTGACAGAGATCCTAACTAAGCTTGAGTACCAAGGAGTAATAGAGCCCTGTGTCTCTGCAATGAACAACCTGTTATTCAGCTTTGCAAGACCAGACCATTCATATAGAATAGTCTTAGACTACAGAAACTTAAACAATTATACACACATATATGCACCTCACTAATTAACAATATAAGCCCTGATTTATACTTTTTTTGTGCAGCATTACCATCATTTATTGAAGCAAAAGTGGTGCAAACTTACAAAATACAATTGTATTTTGTACGTTTGCGCTGCTTTTGCATAAAAAAATGACAGTAATGGGGCACAAAAAAAGTCTAAATCAGGTCCATAGTGTGCAAAAAATACAAATCAACCTTGGATATTTCTGGTGGTTTGATTCTTTCTGCCAAAACTTAGCACATGAACGTAAGAACCTGAGTGCATTCTCATTTGCCTCACAAAAACAGTTTTGCCATTTGCCCCAAGGCTATAAGAACAGCCCAGGGTTGTTCTCAGCCCGTGTAACATCAATATTATGTGTTATACTGACCCAGAGGTGTTGTCCTATATGTATGACATCTATCTCACAGACGACCTCAACATTCATCTTGCCAGGGTTGATCAGATAATTTTATGATTTGCAGCCCTTGGCTATAAATTCTATTTCAAGAAAAGTAAAATAGCCTTTCTCAGTCTATTATTCAAATGAGGGCACAAGCATGGCCCGCTCCTTTTAGAACAATGTGCTCAATTGCAACCACCAAATACCATCAAGAAACTATAGTCACTGCTTGGTTTCTTTTACTTTGGTAGAACTTACATTCAAGATTATGCACAACGCCTTCAAACCACTCTATGATTTAATTTGACCAGATTTCTTAAGCAGACACTGGACAGTTGAACAAACATGCATCCTTAGAGGACTGCAGCAAGACATGCTAGAAACAAACACTTACACACACATGTGACAACAAAACATATTGGATCATCAGAATAACTGCTGGTGTCATTTGGTTCACTTGTGACAACAGAGAGTGACACAGTGCCCATAGGATTTAATCACATTTATACTCCAATGCAGAACAACACTTTACACCCAGAGAAACTATTTGAACTGCTGTACAGATGGCTGTCATCAAGGAGAGGCCACTTGCCCAAGGAAAACGCATTATTGTTGTTACTCCTGTGCCAGCCTTAGAGGCTGTCACCAAAGCAAGCGTTCCTAATGCTAAAGCATTACATCCATGCTGGATTCAGTATGCAGCCTTCCTGACTGCCTCTGATGTTGATTACATCTTTGGCCCAAAACTTCAAACACAAGAATTTCTCCAATACAAGCATGCGTGCCCCGCACCTCTTAACATCTTGCCACTTGACAGATACCACACTGTCATTCACACTGATGGTTCAGCACAACCAGCTGTATGTACAAAACATCAACACTCAACCACTTGGGTTGCCGTGAGCGAAGTGATGAAGGAAGATGTATTCCACCCTCAGAATACCTACATGCAATCCCTGGGGGGGCTGTACCACTCAGTTGACTGAGCTTAAAACTCTTATTGTGGCACTGGAACATATGGATCCAGACAGGTGATTGTGTGTGATTCATACTATTTTGTCCAGTCCTACAATGATCATCTAAATCATTGGTGGTTAAACGGGTTCAGAGACTCAAGGGGAACACCATAGAACACAGAACTCTGTGGTGGAGAGTGGCTGATGTTAAGGATAAGCTACCAGATGCTCATGTAGTACATACATTTGGCCACCAACATGTAGGAGTACAAGTTATTGGAAACACGTTAGCTGATGACGCAGCCACATATGGAGTAGCTATTGCTCCTGTTCCTGCAGTGACTGGTTCCCATACAAGATTGGATAATGAAGTTCAGGATGCTGTGAAAGCTTCGGCTGAAGGCAAATCTCTTCCAAAAGCATGCCCTACTAAATAGTCCCTCCATATCAGTGCCCATAATGTTGCTTTGTGACTTTTTCTGGGGTTGGAGATCATGTGATCCCCAACAAAGACCAGAGATTAGATCTCATTTACGTAGCACATGTGGGTGTTGCATCTGCTCATGCTGGTGTTGCAGTCACAATATCACTCTTGACAAGAATTGTGACCTAAAGCAGTCCTTAACAGTTAAAGTATTTGGTTCAAGTCGCAGTTAGCTTCACCACCCATATGGGGTCCAGCGAGCACTGAATAATCTGCCATGACGGTCCATGGGAGGATGCACTCCTTATGAGGTCATCTTTGGGATACCTATGTATGTCCCAGATATAGTTGACCCTGGTATGGTAGCAGCAGACACACCTTTTGACATAAATGAACGTCTCCCTGTCTTACAGAAGCTTCAACAACTTTGTGATGATATTTCATCCACCAGTGCTGCCACCTTAGAAATAAGGGATTTGCAGAGAACTTCTACAGGCTAGATTCCTAAAGATGGGGATCTGGTTTCTAAGAAGATTGCTGTGAAGAAGGAATGCGGCCCAACCTACAGTTCCAGTTCCAGCCCTGGGAATACAAGGCATTTGAACTGTCATCCTACCACCGCTGCCAGGTTGAAAAGAGAACAGAATTGTCCCCGTCGACAACATAAAATTGCATCAAGTGGCCGATCCTGCACAGTAGACCCAAAGGTCCCTTGGGTTGTCCCCGGTCCCCTCTCACTACCCACCAGGATATACCTTTTTGAAGAAGAAACAACACTACTTCTGAATATACCAGCATATACAACCATGCTACAAATGCCAACTCGGGAATGGGGAGGGTGGAGAATATATTTCTGCTCATTCCAGTTACCACTTCACCAACAAGAACTGTCAAAGATGTTGCTTTTTTCTACTTCATTACATCGCAAACTGACAAGATCTTCTTATGAACCGCCATGTGAAGTCGAACCTTCTACCAGTAATGCGCCAGCTCCTGTGTTCGCAGAGACTGCTTCTGGGTATTTCATCAACCTTTGTGACTTTTCTACAACTTCAGCTGCACTTGGAACTGAAACTGTTTCAAAGACACGCAAGCTGTACATATGGGTTAAAAAGAACTATTTGATTTGTCCATGGTATTATCTGTGGATATTTCTGACATTGCATGCCTTTCTATTATGGATTGGTTTTGTGACTGTTTTCTTTCTCTTGATAAAATGGTCATTATCTTCTTGAAGACTCTTCTCTGGAGCCAGTAGATGAAGTTCTAACACCCTATCTTTCCTCACATAAGGTCAAAAGAGACGTGTCCCTTGTGAACATTTAGGCAGTACCAATTCCAGATGGGTTTGTTTAGGGTAGGGTTCCCTTTGATATTTACGGGCCTACTGAGGTTATTCAAATTCCACATGTATTCAAAGTTTCATTGACTGATGTAATTACACCTGTTGTTGTTTCTGATTACTGGGATATCAAAACAGTTGATTTAATGCTTGCAGAGCGGCAGGATTTCACTGTATTTGAAAATGATGATGTATACATGAACACAGTGAATTTTGGGGAAATGTTCTGTTATAATCATTGGAGACATTACTATCTGCACCGAGCAACTAGACATAGATCAGTATTTCATTACACACAGTGCGTACACTGTTCAACTCCACCTGTTGGGAGCCCCAAAACACATGTAGACACATTTGCATAATTTTCTGAGCATGAAACTACAAATGGAGAGTCATAATATTTCAAATTACCTCCATCCAAAATATTGAACATTTTGCTAACTGACACTAAATTAATCTTTTCAGATTCCTATGTTTCCTGACTTGCTGTTGAATGTTATGAATACTGGAAGAGCACTATAGATGTGAAAAGTGTATGGTGAAGACAAGATTAGCAAATTCAGAGTAGGGAAGCTTTGTTAAGAGCATGCCTTATTCCTATCCAAATAATATTTTTAAATGACACAGTTCAACAAACATCCTGCCTAGGTTTGGCAAAAATAAAGTAATCGAATGCACCCAGTATCCCCACACCAACCAAATTCATCAATCGGCAAAAATTCCTAAATGTCACAGAGGAAGAACTGAATGCTTGGGTTCATGATGGTACCTATAAGTCCATACTTACAAGTCCTTGTGAGTGGTTATTGTGGCCAGTAGACACAAATGGGTGTCAGGCGCCTTTTGTGAATTCCACAGGGGGTTTCAAGATGAGCCTTGCTATTTTTTGGGTCAACACTCGGGTATGGTTAGCACATAGCGTATGGGTAAACTGTTCCAACAAAGGTTACGCACTAACAACTTAGCAGCAGTTAAAGAACAACTTAGGTCAACGACCGCGGGAGCACCGCCAACAGGCTGGCGGTGCTCCCAAGGGCATTCTGACTGCGGCGGTATGGCCGCGGTCAAAAACGGAAAACCGGCGGTCTCCCGCCGGTTTTCCGCTGCCCTGAGGAATCCTCCATGGCGGCACAGCTTGCTGCGCCGCCATGGGGATTCCGACCCCCTCACCGCCATCCTGTTCCTGGCGGTTGTGACCACCAGGAACAGGATGGCGGTGAGGGGTGTCTTGGGGCCCCTGGGGGCCCCTGCAGTGCCCATGCCAATGGCATGGGTACTGCAGGGGCCCCCGTAAGAGGGCCCCTAAAAGATTTTCAGTGTCTGCCATGCAGACACTGAAAATCGCGACGGGTGCTACTGCACCCGTCGCACCCTTCCCACTCCGCCAGCTCCATTCGGAGTGGTTATGCACTAACAACTTAGCAGCAGTTAAAGAACAACTTAGGGGGTCATTCTGACCCTGGCGGTCATTGTCCGCCAGGGTCAACGACCGCGGGAGCACCGCCAACAGGCTGGCGGTGCTCCCAAGGGCATTCTGACCGCGGCGGTATGGCCGCGGTCAGAAACGGAAAACCGGCGGTCTCCCGCCGGTTTTCCGCTGCCCTGAGGAATCCTCCATGGCGGCACAGCTTGCTGCGCCGCCATGGGGATTCCGACCCCCTCACCGCCATCCTGTTCCTGGCGGTTGTGACCACCAGGAACAGGATGACGGTGAGGGGTGTCTTGGGGCCCCCGTAAGAGGGCCCCTAAAAGATTTTCAGTGTCTGCCATGCAGACACTGAAAATCGCAACGGGTGCTACTGCACCCGTCGCACCCTTCCCACTCCGCCGGCTCTATTCGGAGCCGGCTTCCTCGTGGGAAGGGGTTTCCCGCTGGGCTGGCGGGCGGCCTTCTGGCGGTCGCCCGCCAGCCCAGCGGGAAACACAGAATAACCGCGGCGGTCTTCTGACCGCGTAGCAGTATTCTGTTGGGGGAACTTTGGCGGGCGGCCTCCGCCGCCCGCCAAAGTTAGAATCACCCCCTTAGTCTCCTATCAGAGAATGTAGACGTGCAAGATATCTTGCTTGGTACAGGAAAGCCCTACTCTAAACGTTTCATTTATGCAAGATACAATGAAATATGGAAGCTTTCTCAAATGGAAGCAGCTGCACAGTTAAGTCAGATAGATAAGGAAAATATAGAAAAGGGTTTTATTGTTGCTGATAAAGGCATGTCCAACAGAAATACACACTTATTAACATAGGCCCTCATTATGACATTGGCAGTAAATCCCACTTACTGCCACAGTGACGGCCGCCAACATACCACCGCAGTGGCGAATATCTGTTTGCCATATTATGATACACACACACCAAACCTACAGAATCCTGCAACATACACAAATCCGCCAGCCCAAAGGTCAGTGGTAAACTGTCAGTACCCACACCCATATTGTTACGCCAACAAAACAGCGTCGTCTACATCATGACCCACGAATCACCACGGCGGACATTCAACCGCGGTAAACCATTGGCAGTACACACTTGCGCACTTAGAATGGACACCCAAATACTAAACTGTACAACAGCACTATAAAACACCCACCCACATTACCCACAACCTTTTACGAATACAAATTATTGCCACCAGACTGACACCAAGACCACTGCAACAACTAGATACACACACCACATACAACCATAAATCCCTCCCGCACACCACTACGCACACCCAACCATACTACACAATACCCACATATTTAAACACACCACACAACACCCATGTCCCCACAAAGGCACCCCCATTTCACAGATTAGGAGTTGAGGGTCATGGTGGAGGAAATAGTCAGGGTAGAGCTACAGCTGTTTGGAGCACTGGTATAGCAGAAATCCACTGCCAGGCAGATGGAGCTATGGTGGAGAATTGTGGACAGGGTGAACACCGTAGGACAGCATCCAAGAACAAGGGACGACATCAGGAAGAGGTGGAACAAACTAAGTGGGGAGGTACGTTTCATAGCAGCAAGGCACCAGCTCTCCATACACAGGACTGGCAGTGGACTCCCACCTCCTCCCCCACAGCTCACAGCATGGGAGGAGAAAGTCTTGGCAATACTGCATCCTGAGGGACTCACTGGAGTTGCTGGAGGACTAGACACTAGTGAGTCAACATTTACTACTTATCACCCCCAAAACCTGCATGCCACTATGACCCCCTCACCCTCACTCCCATCACTCCACTGCATTGCACACACTGCACCTACACATATGACTAACCCCAATGCCCAGCCCTGCATGCTATACCAATGCATGGACAGCCCTCTCAGCCCTGCATGGACACCCATCACAAAAGCATGCACAGCATAGGGGAACTAACAATCCACTACTACATCAACATACACAAACAAAGGTGGCATTGAAACAGCAACAATAGAGGGGAATCTAGGGATGTACAATATGTCACATGCATGAAGCATAATACATCACTTACATCCCCACAGGTGCCCCAGCCAATGTCATCGGAGTGGAGGTGCCACAACAAACCAGTCTCTCAACGGAGGATTCCACCAGTGATGACAGTAACTCTGGACTTCAGGATCTGGATCAACAACCTGGCCCATCAGGGACCACTGGACAGTCAGTCACCCCAGCTCACTCACAGTCCACCACAGAACCTCCCCCATCAGTATCCAACACCACAGCACCCACCTAGCATCCCCACACATCTGTCCCCAGGGCACATCAATCAGACCTGTGCCCATCTGTACAGGGACCCCAATCCACACCCAAGACAATCAGGGACCTGGGGTCAGTGGGCACATCATTCAGTGAACAGGGGCAGAGGGCAACAGGGAGACTGAGAGGACTGCTGTGCGCCAGGGGGAGGACAGGCCCAGGGAACCAACTCTCCAGGAGGCACTCACCACGATCCTGGGTGAGTACCAAAAATCCCAGGACACGATGGGCCAGATTCTTCACAACATGCAGGAGAACAAGCAGCTGTAGGAGGGGCACCATCAGGAGATCAGTGAGGACTTGCAGGCTCTTAACACCACCATGATCTCCGTAGCAGGGGTGCTGGCAGACATGACCAACATCATGAGGGAATGGATGGCACACTAGCCACTCCATTGACCATCCCACCACCTTCACTGCAGCTAGTGGGCAGGAGGCCCCACCACAGGACCCAGAGGCCACCAGCACCCCTCCCCTGCAGAAGGTGAACCACCTCGCAAATGTTCCCTGCAACCCAGACAGAAGCCAGAGACACTTGCCAAGACCAAGACCACCACCAGGAAATGATTGTCCCCCTTGTGCCCACCCTGTCACCTTGTCCACTTTGAACTGCCATTGCTCACTTTCCTATGGTCAATTGGATACTGCACCTGTGCTACAAACAGACTGGAACAATACCCTGGACTTTCCTCTACCATCACCCTATTCCATTACACTTTACCCTCAATTTTATATCACCACAATAAATACCCTTGGACACAACTTGACTTTTTGTATTTTATGTGTTGAAAATGTGCATTTAGGGGAACAGTCACATCTGGTGGAAATGATATGGATACTGTGACAGCATATAATTGATGACCTGTATCTGCCTGTAGTAAAAACATCAGGACACTTGTCATATCACCAACATCTAAAAGATTACAAGCCATAGGTGACAGTATGTTTAGAAGCAAAGGAAGCAAATGCCATCATGCCACACCCACACAGATGAAATCAATATTCAGGACAATTATTAGTTCCACTGTCTCAGCTGTGTATCATTGGAAGTATTGATGTATAATTGTTGTTCTGTTGTCCACATCCTCATCCTCAGCCTCCTCATCCTCACTGTCCTCAGGGTCCACTGTTGCCACAGGGACACCTCCAGTCTCTTTCTCCTGCAGAAAAGGCACATGCCGTCTGAGGGCTAGGTTGTGCAACATGCAGCATGCCACTACTATCTGACAGACCTTCCTGGGTGAACAGCACAGGTATCCACCTGTCAGATGGAGGCACCTGAACCTGGCCTTCAGGAGGCCGAAAGTCCTTTCAATTATTCTTCTGGTTCGCCCATGTGCCTCATTATAACGGTTCTCAGCCCGTGCCTTGGCATTCCTCACAGGGGTTAGGAGCCATGAAACGTTTGGGTAGCCAGAGTCACCTGCAAATAGTGAGGAACACATTTTAACCTTACACAATCCTATGGGATTAACACCACAAGGCATACACTGACATAGAGTGGGTGGGAACCTGGCTCACCTATTAGCCAAACCCTGTACCTCTGTAGTTGGCCCATCACATTTGTGATACTGCTATTCCTCAGGACAAAGGCATCATGCACCGACTGAGGATACTTGGCACTGATGTGGGAGATGTACTGGTCAGCCATTTGCACATTCAGTAAATGGAAACTCTTCCAATTCGTGAACACCTGTTCATTTTGGTGGGGGGGGGACTAACGCAATATGTGTACAGTCAATCACCTCAATAATATTGGGGATGTGGCCCATTGCATGGAATCATGCCTTTACAGTTTCCAGATCTTGCATGTGGGGGAAAACCATGTAGCTGCACCACCTCAGTGTACATACTGCATCAATGTGATGGGAATGTATGTGATATTTTAGGCAATGATGCAGTTATGGATAATCTGATCATTGTCCACCACCTTGAAATGGTGACTGCCTGTCCTGTATCTTGGGACAGGTGGAAGTGAGGTAACTCTGTCGACGTTAGGCGTCGTGGGGGAAGGTGGTCTTGCACCGCTGTGCAATTCCTCATTGGATAATAAGGGGCTCTATGGAGTACAGTGGCCAATGGGGATCTGCACCAGCATTGACGGTATACACCGCTGCGGAAGTAACCACCATTTTATATCCAAATCATCAATCGTTTCCTGACTTTCACAGGACAACACCTATACTGCATGTGCTGCTGTGACCTGTGTCTGGAACCTACCATGGCCCGTGTGACTGGGGAAAGGGCCCCTGCCTTCACGTTGGGGGAGTTGGAGAAGATGGGGTCCTACCCCAGTATGGACTGCTGTATTGGCCTCCAGACCAATAGGTGAGTATACCATGGGCACGATGCTTGTGGGAAGGATGCATGTACGGGCACTGTGTCATCGGGCGAGATGTCTGGTGGTAGGGTACATTTTGGGAACCGGACGATGTGTGTGCCAGTGGTGATGGAAACGGGTATGTTGGTCCATATGTGTGACAGAATGGATTGTATGGTTAATGGTGTCCTCCTATCTGTGTTTCATCTGCAGGTCAGTGCCCAACAGTTGAAGGGACTGTGGTGTGCCTTCGCCGAGGACGTGCAGACCCTGGGGGTCTACAGCAGGCGGAGCGCCCACTGCAGGATACAGTGTGAGGACCTGAGACGCTGGGCATGGAAGACTGCTGGGGATGGCCTCCCAATGAGGAAAGGGTGCCCGTCGGAACCTGACCGCCCTGATGGCCCGTATACTGACAGTGGCCTACCCAGAGATAGATGGGCCCTTGTGGGCATCACAGAAGCCACAAGGGGGTGAGTACAGTGGGCATTACTACAATAATTGGCAGGTGGCATGGGATCCGGTTGGTGGTTGCGAGTTAGTGGGTGCCCCTTAATGTCAGACCAGACATTGTAGAGTGATCCAGCTCAATAGTAATGGGTGAATGGTAAATGCAGGTAACCTAGCTTGTTTGCATTCCATGTAAGTCAGGGCTTAGCGGGTCCCAGGAGGGGTGCAGTTGGCGTTGTTTGGCCATCATCTTGATGTGGCATCTAGCCAAATCAATGGCAGTGCAATGCATAGTGCTCAATCCTGATCCCTGTGTGTGACAGTGCTGTGTATGCCAACTGTGGTGTTGGTGCAGTAATTGACACAGTGTTCCCTTTCTCCCCCCCCCTTTTTCCTTCTGTCATCCTGTCCATGTGTGCTTTAGCATCATCTGGCGGAGGAGCAGTGGCACCGGCGACAGAGGGAACTGCATCCCACAGGGCCCAGGAGGCAGAGTCCACCGACGCCCAGGGAACCAGTGGGACAGAGGGCGAGGGGAACACCACAGCAGAGACATGAGGTGACAACTCTGACTCAGATACCTCCTCCTATGGAAGCTCCCGGGTGGTAGCAGACACCTTTGTGACCATCCCAGCAGCCACACCCATACCAGCACCGCCCTCCCAGTAGCCCCTCAGTGAGTTGGCCATGCCCGCTCACCCAGGAGGGTGGGCATCTCCTTCACCCCAGGCACCTCAGGCCCTGTCCCAGGGAGCCCTGCTGCCCTGAGTGCATGCATTCCTGGAGGGCATCCACTTTGGATTGGTGGCCCAACAGAGATCGATTCAGGCTCTGGCCTCCTCTCTGACAGCAGCCATTGTCGCTGTTCCTATCATTCCCCTCTCCAACTACCACTTCCCAGTCCCAGTCTGCTCAACCCCAACCCCTCCCATGCACAAATACAGACGAGCATGCCCACAGGACATCACACAAGAGCGGCACAGTCAAACACAGGCACCACACTTCAGCCCACAAGCACTCATGCAAACACCAGACAGTTGCAGACACAACCACATCCACTACCTTCACTGTCTCCACCTCCTCCTCCACCTCCCTCACAGTCACATCCACACTCACACCTGCATACACTGCTTCACATCCACCACCAGTATCACCACACCAAGCAGCACACACACCTCACTTGCAGATACCTCCACAACATCTATCCACACGTCCCCTGTGTCCTCTCCCACCCTGTTTGTCCCCCCTCCTAAAGGACACAAACACAGGCACTCAGACACCCAATAGCCATCCACCTCACATCAGCACACTCCCCATGCACCTGTACCCAAGTCCAGCAGACATACCCCTCCAACAACCACTCTCTCAACCTCTACTACCTTCCCTCCTTCCTCATCCCGCCCCACCATCCCTAAGAAGCTTTTCCTTGCCCAACTTGACCTCTTCACTCCCCCTCCCTCCCCCTGTCCTGCTCGTAAGAAAAGGGACCCAATGACCCAGCCCAGCACCTCAGCCAAACAGTCCACGGGGACAGTGGAGGCACCTCCTAGTTGTGGATGCAAGACAGTAAAGGATCCCACTACAACAGTCAGGAAGGGGCAGGAACCCACACCAACAGCCAGAAAGGGGAAGGATCCCACTCCAACAGCTAGGACAGGGAAGAAGCACTCACCTCCTGCCATGAAAGTGAAGAAGCGCTCAACTCCAGCTTCAACACAGCAGACCTCACCTCCAATGGAGACTGCACAGGAGGCACCTTCCACAGCTGAGACACAGCAGCCCTCACCTCCAGCAGAGGATGCCCAGGAGGTACCTTCCACAGCTGAGACACAGCAGCCTTCACCTCCAGCAGAGGCTGCCCAGGAGGCACCTTTCACAGCTGAGACACAGCAGCCCTCATCTCCAGCAGAGGCTGGAAGGGTATCACCACCACCACCACAACCAGGGGTCACAAAGCCCTCACCTCCAGCTGAGACGGTGCAGCCCTCTCCTCCAGCAGCGGACATTTAGGCCACCCTCCAGAGACTACTGTACATGAAGCCCCCTTCAGAAGCAGTGGGCGAGTTCCCCCCTTCAGAGACTGTGGCCTTGCACTCCCCAGCAAAGGAAAATGTGCATGGAGCCCCCTCAAGATGCAGTGGGCGAGTTCCCCCTTCAGAGACTATGGCCTTGCAATCCCCAGCAAAGACAAATGGGTATGGATCCCACTCCAGAAGCAATGGGCGAGTTTCCCAACTGAGACACTGTGACCTTGCACTCCCCAGTAAAGGCAAATGGGCATGGAGCCCCCGCCAGAAGCAGTGGGCAATTTCCCCCCTTCAGAGACAATGGCCTTGCACTCCCTAGCAAAGGAAAATGGGCATGAAGCCCCCTCCAGAAACAGTGGTCGAGTTCCCCCCTTCAGAGACTGTGGCCTTGCACTCCCCAGCAAAGACAATGGGCATGGAGCCCCCTCCAGAAGCAGTGGGAGAGTTCCCCACCTGAGAGACTGTGGCCTTGCCCTACCCAGCAAAGGAAAATGGGCATGGAGCACGCTTCAGAACCAGTGGACGAGTTCCCCCCTTCAGAGACTGTGGCCTTGCACTCCCCAGCAAAGACAAATGGGCATGGAGCCCCCTCCAGAAGCAGTGAGCGAGTTCCCCACCTGAGAGACTGTGGCCTTGCACTCCCCAGCAAAGCAAAATGGGCATGGAGCCCACTCCAGAACCAGTGGGCGAGTTCCCCCCTTCAGAGACTGTGGCCTTGCACTCCCCAGCAAAAACAAATGGGCATGGAGCCCCCTCCAGAAGCAGTGGGCGAGTTCCCCACCTGAGAGACTTTGACCTTTCACTCCCCAGCAAAGGAAAATGGGCATGGAGCCCATCCAGAACGAACCAGTGGGTGAGTTCCCCCCTTCAGAGACCCCCCTTCAGAGACTGTAGCCTTGCACTCCCCAGCAAAGACAAATGAGCATGGAGCCCCATCCAGAAGCAGCGGGCGAGTTCCCCACCTGTGAGACTGTGACCTTGCACTCGCCAGCAAAGGAAAATGGGCATAGAGCCCCCTCCAGAACCAGTAGACGAGTTTCTGACTTCAGCTGAGATGCCCTCCATTGCCCCTGAGGTGCCTGCCCACTTCAATCATGATGCAACTGCACAGTTCTGTGAGGATGTTCTCAGGAAACGAGTTGGACCTTGGACTGTGCCCTGTGGCCAAGTGAGCCCTTAGTACTTTGGACTGGGCATTGACTGTTTGTGGACAATTGTACATATCTGGTTCATGTGGTGGCTTTTCCCTTGCTAATACATTTTCCGTACTTCCGAAATCTAGTCCTTGTTTTATTCTGCCATGTGTTTTGTGCCATTGGTTTACGTATGCAGCTGGTTGTGTGAATGGTGTGTCTGGTGTGTGTTGTGAGTGTGTATTTGTAACTCTCCTTTTCCTCCCTCCCTTTCTTGTGTGCTAGGCTGCTGTACTCACTGTCGTAGTCTTCGTCGGCGTTGGTGTTCCAGGTGAAGCATGGTGTAGAAAAGCATCGGGAAGACTTGCAGTTCTGGATCCATTGCGGCGTTGGTCTTCCCTGTGTCTCTGATGGTGAGTCTTTGCTCTTCAGTGCAGTGTTTCCACCAGGCTTTTGATGGTGTTGGTTCTGCCCCGGAAATCCTGGGGGATTGCAAGGTAATACTATGGTGTGCGGTACTTTGTCTTCTGCCTGGCTGTTGATGGCTACCGCCCTGGTGAGTGGTGTTAACTCCCTGGCATTTGGTGTCGTATTTTGGCTGTCTATGGGAGTTCTCACCGCCATGGTCATAATTTGGCGGTAATTACTGACATCCTGTTGGGAGTATTTTTGCCACTTTATCACTCACCGCCAATGTCCTAATGACCACCGTAGTGTCTTCTGCAATAGACATCATTCAGGCTGACATGTCCCTTTGACAACATGAGCAAAGTCAGCTGAGTTCCATCATGCAGTTGGGTTGGACGTTACAGATTTTTAAAAAATGGCAGAGTCCCATGGAAACACATTAAGAGTAGTGATTTGTTTGCTGCTTTTAATTTGTCAAGGGAGCAACAGATAATGACTAAAAGAAAAAAGGGAGTTGTACCAGACTCAACATAGAAAATTTAGAAAAGCTGCCTTTCACTGTAGCAGAGACACCATCAATGGTATGGCTTGTACAAGGCATTATAAATCTGCCAATTTCCCCCTTTTCTTTTCACAAAATGTTTGAAATATTTTTCTGTGGGCAGATATGACCTGGTAGGATATAGCTCCTTAAAAGAAGAGTGGGAGTTGCCATTCAAGTTCAAATGTCTCAATGGTGAAACAGAGGTCTTTCTGAGCAGAAGTGCATGTGAAACTACTGTTAATCTTTGAATGATCTGCAAACAGGTGTCACTTCACAGCTTTTACAATGTAGGTGTTGCAAAGTTGGCATACTTTCTATAGGGTCCCCCGTCCCTTTGGTTCATCCAAAATTTCATATACTTTCAAATAGAAGTTATGTGGTCCTTAACAATCAGAGATGTTGAGGAATGAGACTAGGAATTGCCTACTCAATTTGAGTCTCCCAAATTGTAGCTTGTGGTGGACATGTTTTATTACCCTCCACACAAGGAATATGAGTGACAGAAATGTGGCTTCACATTGATACTACTAATGTAAATTATGACAAGTAGAGCAGACTAAAAGCGCTACTGTTCAGAAAACAAGTGGAGTTGACATCGGCCAGAGAGACGTATGCTCTCCAGATAGTGTGATCATTATCCGAGATTCAATTCCTATTAAATACCAACTTCCCCAAGCACTTTGGAGAGCTGGTCTTCAGAATATTCAACACCTCGAGAACTGCAGGGATTGTATACTTCTGTAAGACTCTCAGGTTTGGATTTCTTTCCATCTTCCAGACTGTCTTCGGAGTCATTCCATCACCGATGCATTCACTCTTTTTAAGTGTGTTTGGCAGCTTTACGGTGACTGTGGCACTGATTGGTGGGATACTGTGGCTGCTGTTCCTAATACTCAGTGGTTGTGCCTCCTCAGCTAAGCGGAGTGATGGAGGTACTACCACCAGCCCAATTGTTCCGTGATCGCATGGTACAGTTCTTTGGTGCCCAATTGCTGGAAGAATTGGAGCATGATTGGTTATTGTCATTCTGACCAGTCCTGTGGTACATCCAACTTGTCTTTCATTGCATCTGGTGCCTCTTTGAGTGTCTGCAATTGGTGTGTCTTGCTGTTTGGCCAGTGCCTCCTGTGGACAAGGAACTGCTGATGTTCACACTGAGGGTTCATTCACGGTCATGCCTTTTGAGACTGCGGCTGATTTGCAAGGCCACTTTTTGAGCCACCATTTGTGAGCTATTTGGCTCCAACAGGCACAATGGATGATGCTGCCTCTGCGGGTGGTCCTGCACTTAAGGCTTCTGTGCACTTCTGTTCCACGGATACGTCTACCAATCCATTGAAAAATCTGACATCTGACAATGTGGAGTCATTACTGGATGCTCTCCCATTCTATGACCTCAAAGACAATCTTCAAGATCACGATTACTGTTAAATTATTGACCAATGACCTCACTAAAAATTTCAACATTCTATGCCAAATTGCCTTATTACTTTGATTCTCATTTGGCCTGTTGTGCATGTCATGGTTGTCATTTTATCTCTTTGTTTGTTTTTAGCCTAGTTTTTAGTTAGATTTTTTCATGTTTTAAGCTCAGAGCATTTTAATGTGGACTCAGGGACCCTCAATAGCATATTAGCATCCTTGTTCCGGCAATGAAAAGGTTGTAGTGAATCCAATTTAGTTTTTATTGGGACTCAGGAGGTTAGCTTAGCCTTTGGCTTGCAGGACTGTGCCCCCATCATCTATTGACTTTTAATCTACTGAGCTTGCTCTGTTTTAGACCATTTATTTTATTATTTCTTTTAAGATGGCTCCTATTGTTCATAGTTAGAGAAATGTTTTGATTTGCATTATCAGTGCCACTCTGTGAAGGCATCACTATTAGTGTCATAATCAAGTGATGTATGCAGGTACTCACATCATGTCCCTTTCTCACTTAGGTGTGACAGGAACATAATGTACACTTGTTGGGGATTGTTTACATAATTGCTGCCACAAGTCTGCCTCCTTATCAAATGTTTGGGAACATACCTGTGTCAGGGGTCCTACATGATCTGTTTAAATTCATCTCACACAGACAAGGTTATCAGAGGGATTCCTTCCAAAGTTCATCTATGCCATCTACGCTGCACGTCACCTTGCTGAGAACTCAGCCTACGTGTCACCATGGAGTCTGACCTAGAGACCTCATTTTCAAGGTAACAAGGGCTGGGGGCCGCTTCCCATGGACATGGTACTGGCAGATTAGGTTTATCACACCTAGCTCTCATTAAGTTAGAGATTAGGTTGTCTATGCTAAAAAATTTACATTTCATGTTCATTGTAAGATGGTAGAGGTTTGTATTCACAACTCTCATCTTCACAATTATGCTTATTTTATTGTTTGTTATCCTAATCATTGCAGCTCATGCATTTTACAGTAGATTGCAGTCTTTTAAAAAACAAAATCTATTGAAAACTCTCCTGCATCTCCTTCATTGCCTGTTTGTGACTGAGAGCTCTTGTTAATAAGAGAAACGGATAGCTTCTGTTCCGCTATGACATCGCTGAGATGTCAGACTCTAGAGTCCATGCTTAAGGCTGTCAGAAATCACCTTTTACTGTTTGGGTTTTTGGTGAGGTACTGCTGGTGAACCAGGAGGCTTGAGCCGGCAGTTGTGACTTGTTGTAGGAGTGGTTTAGTCACCAACAAACAAAAGACAAAAGTGTTGTCATCCCTAAACCAGCAGTCTTGCCTTGGAGCGAGAGTCTAGCTACAACACAACCAAATTTATGCCCCACCAATCCCCCCTCTGATGACAAATTAAGTCATCACCATCATGATAAAATCCTTTAATGAGACCGATTAAAACATTGTAGTCTTCATCATTTTCCATCTAGATTCTTCCAGACGCTTCATCTGATCATAATATTTACACTAATTCTCTTCCAACTCCACATCCTCTGATAAATTCTAAAGCCCACAACAATAGCTATTTTCACAATGGCAATAACCAACAAAGGTTTCAGAACAAAGACCACAATTCCACTTCATTAGTTTCCAAACCATCTTCCTACAGCAGTGTCCCCTTATCAAATAGCTTCCAATGCACCTGTTGCTTCCAACTCTTTAAAATCCCTCCTCAAGCAAGTAATGTTCTGAATGTACTCTTCTAAATCCTTACTCTTGTCTCATATGTAAGTAGAGCACTGCTGAACTTTTAGCATCCAGCAGACTTCACCCTTCTTTGTGACAAGGTCTAAAGCAAGTCTGTTCTGCAAAACCATAGATGTTATTGCTACCATCTAACCAATAACGAACTTGCAGTACTCATTGCTAGCTTATCCACTATAGTAGACATCTTTCTCATGTTCAAATATTTCAAAAACACACCCACAGACAGAATCAATGCACCATTATATCTCCTACAACATTTTCAGCACTGGCACCTCTTAGTTCTAGTTTTTGTTTCTCATTTAGGATCTTTAAAGTTTTCCACATGAAAAAATCTTTAGAAATACTACACCTAAATAACATATACCCATCTCTCAGCAATTTGAAATAGGCATTCTTTCTGCAATTAAAGTATACTCCAGAAATCATAGGGCCCTTTCTATCTAAAAGTGATTCTCCTTTCCTCTAACCTCAAAGGTGTTGTCACAGTCACTCTTTCCCACAAAGAGTGGATCCAAATAATTTGTATCAATTTGTAAATACAACTTTACTTTATGCTGCCAATCTAAAGCTAATGCTAGTTAGTGTCCCTGCAGTTGATGTTCAATCTCTTCTCTAGTCCATCTGTGCTGTCTCTTAGAGTCTTTATTTGTTTACAATTTAGAATCTATATCCCTCTTACTGTCTTCCACTACATTAAAAAAGGATTCTCTATTTGTTTCATTTCACAAGTCAAATTATGTCTATGTGCATATACAGTGTCTAATGTTTTGACAGTTCCAAAATGTTTCAGCACTCTGTCCATTATCCTTTTGTTTTGCTAAATTAGCCCTAAGAGGGTCATGTGCTCAGTGTGTCATTGGATTTAAGCTAGTCTGGTTGATGAAGGGTGATACCCTGAAACCGGACCCAGGATGCTTGTTTCCAGTCCAGGGAGGACCTGGCCTGGCAGTTCAGGCTGGACTGTTCCCATCAGGAACAGGGTCAAGACTGATTTGTATATGGCTGGGTCCAAACTGGGGAGGCATTCTGAGCAAAAGAATGATGAATTAAACCCAGATCTGTGACTGGGGGTGAGTGTTGGAAAAGTTTCAGCATTCTGTCCATCAACCTTTTGTTTAACTAAAGTTACAAAATATTTACCTGCTATTTCTGTGCCTTTAAAAAAGGATTTTTATTCAAATTTTTACAAAAAGGAACTTCTGGAAGAGCTAAATCACAATTCAAGAAGCAATATTGAAGGCTACCCTGTACATAAGATATACTCAATAAAAGACTACTGGAAACTCCATAGGTCAAAGACATTTGATGATATGTGATGTCTTATGAAACGGAAGCTGGCAAATGCGTACAAAAGTAGCAATCCCTTGCATAGTGTCAATATGCTCACAAAGCAATTTAAAATATAGTTCAAGAATAATATCCTCTAAAATCATCTCATTCATATAATTTAATGTGTGTAAGCCACAAACTATAGGACTCAGGTCCTGATTTAGATTTTGGCAGACGGGGTTACTCCATCACGAATGTGACGGATATCCCATCCACCGTATTATAATTTTTTATTGGAGCACATGGACATCGTAATATGGCGGATGGGGTATCTGTCTCATTTATGACGGAGTAGCCCCTCTGCCAAACTCTAAAACAGGCCCTAAGTGTTTGCATGGGAAGACAAGACTGAAACTCATTTACTACAGAAGACGTAGAGAAAAACATTCCTACCAATAATAAAATACTACAAGAAAAACAATCAAGACTCCACCTAATAAATATGTGCATCTATATGTTTTGTTAGTCCCATAACTTCTCTAAAATCAGATCATAGGGTGGAATGCAGCAGCAGATTATCCTCTATCAAGTTCCATCTATGCAAAGTGGCAAAAGAAAGTCCAAGTGGTGTACTAAAAATTATTTACCAGGACTTCCTTAGCCCTACTCTTTATTCTTCTAAATGACACCCTTATGCACCTTCTGCTATGCCTCGAGCTTGGGTACACTTCTTACTTCTTTTATTTAAAAAAAGTCTCTTTTTTCCCAAAACAAAGACTAGTTCAGTTCAAATGATCAGGAATTTCTAAATTAAAAATTTTCAGGGGAAGTGCAATATGAAATTCAGTTCAGGTTCAGGAATGGAGGGTCAATTGGATCTAAAGCATTATCTTAAAACTCTCAAAATGTTCTCTGTCCATCATTTGCAGAAAAGCATGTCCACTCAGGTCAAGAATACCTCTAATAGGGCACTCTAGATCTCCTTTGTGACAATCCTTTGTTTTCACTTTCACTAAGATTAGAGTACTCAGGTTCCTCTGGAATTGTTTGAGCACACGCTCCTTGGGTAGATTCAGCTTCCCTCTTTCTTGCCATTTGGGCAAAAATTCTCCAGTTTCCACTTGCTTTCTCACAGCACTACATGCTTTATTCGGGTCTGAATATGAACTCGACTCATTCGTCACTAAAGGACGAGGCTCTTCTGCCACAGCTTCAACTGCGGATCTCTCCAGACCATCCTTAGACTGAGCATGTGCCATTTCAGGCTCTCTTTGTTCCCTGACAGGTTGCCTAACCTGCGCCCATTGTTTCTCTGTCACCACTGATACTTCTGGGACAGGTACTGTTACATCAAGGGGACACTCAAGTCTGCAAGAGTTAGGGAATCTTCCAAATTAAACAGCTGTTGTTGCCATCAAGATGACATTGATATAGCCCACACCAATGAAACTTCAAACACCTCTTCCTACGTATTTCTTTACCAGGACCCAGTTGTCGGTACTGAGGCCATGGAACTCTTTTTGATGTGATGGGACTGTGGCTGCTCTGATTTGATGAGACACAGCATGCAGCAGGTCAACTAGCCCTTTGCAGTAATCAAGGATCATATTGTCTGTTATGTTCACAAGTGCATTTGCAGGTATAGCTGGCAATCCTATAGCTCTGCCCATGATTATCTCATAGGGAGACAGTCCCATGCTCCGATCAGGTACACTGTGAAGACTAATCAACATAAGGGGACTAACATCAAACCATTTTAAAGATGTCAAAGCACACACTTTCGCCAATCTGGATTTCAGTGTTCCATTAACCTGTTCGACAAAACACAAATTCCTAGGTCTATAGCTGAAATTTAGTCTCTGTTCCACTTGCATGCTGAGCACAATAATCTCAGGACCTCCTCATTAAAATGAGTCCTTCGGTCTGGTTCTAGAAAGATCAGGAAGCCAAACCTAGGAATGAGTTCTCTTAACTACAATTTTGCTACTGTGAGACTGTCATTACTTCTGGTTGGGTAAGCTTCAACCAACGGGGAGAAGATGCACACAACCACCAGGACACCACTTGGGCCATTACATATAGGCATCTCTATAAAATCCAACTGCATCCTGTTAACCCCTTTGCTGTCACACTTTTTCCGCCTTAGGTGCCAGCGCACAGGCCCTCAAAACTTTTTATCCACATAAGCTACCAACGCCAAGTTTGCTGCCTTTTTTCCCTGCATCATAGGGATTCTAGAGGTACCCATAGTTTGTGGGTTCCCCTAGAGGAGACCAGGAAACCCGGAAAAAAGGGCTGCAGAAGAAGGCTTGTGTTGTATTTTTCCCTGAAAATGGCATCAACAAACGGTTCATGGTGCTAAAATCACCATCTGCCCAGCTTTCAGGACAAGCAGACTTGAATCACAAAACCACATTTTTCAACACGATTTTGGCATTTTACTGGGACATACCCCATTTTCACTATTTTTTGTGCTTTTAGCCTCCTTCCAGTTACTAACAGAAATGAGTGTAAAACCAATGCTGGATCCCCGACAGCTAAACGTTTCTGAAAAGAAGACAAAGTTCTGAATTCAGCAAGGGGCCCATTGTGTAGATCCTACAAGGATTTCCTACCTTAGCATAACAGCTGAAATAAAAAAACATATTGAAAAGGAGGTGAAAAACAAGACAATTTATTCCAAGTAACTTTTTTTCTCCAATGTCAGATTTTCAAAAGCAATATACTGATATGTCTGCTGGACTATTCTGGTTGTGGGATACATGGGACTTGTAGGTACATCAAGAACCCTGGATACCCAGAGCCAATAAATGAGCTACAGCTTGCAATGGGTTTTCATTGTATACTTGGTATACAGCAATCCACTTGATGAAATATAAGAGTGTAAAATTGGTATCAAGGAAACCTTTGTATTTCCAAAATGAGCATAAGATAAGGTGTTGAGAAGCAGTGATTATTTGCACATCTCTGAATTCCGGGGTCCCCATACTAACATGTGAATTATAGGGCATTTCTCAAATAGATGTCTTTTTTACACACTATATTACATTTGCAAGGAAAAAATGTAGAGAAAGACAAGGGGTAATAACTATTCTGTGTTCCCCCAAGTCTTCCGATAAAAATAGTACCTCACCTTCGTGGGTAGGCCTAATGCCTGCGACAGGAAATGCAACATGGACACATCACATTTTTACATTGAAATCTGATGGGTTTTTTCAAAGTGCCTAGCTGTGGATTGTGGCCTCTAGCTCAGCTGGCACCTATGGAAACCTAACAAACCTGTGCATTTTTTAAAACTAGACACCAAGGGAAATCCAGGATGGGGTGACTTGTGGGGCTCTCACCAGGTTCTGTTACCAAGAATTCTTTGCAAATCTCAAAATTTGTCACAAAACACTTTATTCCTCACATTTCGGTGATGGAAAGTTCTGGAATCAGAGAGGAGCCACAAATTTCCTTCCGCCCAGCATTCCCCCAATTGTCACAATAAAATTGGTACCTCACTTGTGTGGGTAGGCCTAGTGCCCGTGACAGGAAACACCCCAAAACACAACATGGACACATCAGATTTTTACATTGACAACTGACATGTTTTTTGGGAAGTGCCTAGCTATGGATTTTGGTCTGTAGCTCAGCCGGCACCAAGGAAAACCTTTCAAAATTGTGAATTTTTTAAAACTAGAAACCGAGGGGAAACCAGGATGGGGGCACTCTCATCAGGTTCTGTTACCCAGAATCCTTTGCAACCCTCACAATTTGGCAAAAATACACTTTTTCCTTACATTTCGGTGATAGAAAGTTCTGGAATCTAAGAGGAACCACAAATCTCCTTCCACCCAGCATTCCCCCAATTGTCACAATAAAATTGGTACCTCACTTGTGTGGGTAGGCCTAGTGCCCGTGACAGGAAACACCCCAAAACACAACATGGACACATCAGATTTTTACATTGACAACTGACATGTTTTTTGGGAAGTGCCTAGCTATGGATTTTGGTCTGTAGCTCAGCCGGCACCAAGGAAAACCTTTCAAAATTGTGAATTTTTTAAAACTAGAAACCGAGGGGAAACCAGGATGGGGGCACTCTCATCAGGTTCTGTTACCCAGAATCCTTTGCAACCCTCACAATTTGGCAAAAATACACTTTTTCCTTACATTTCGGTGATAGAAAGTTCTGGAATCTAAGAGGAACCACAAATCTCCTTCCACCCAGCATTCCCCCAAGTCTCCCAATAAAAATATTACCTCACTTGTGTGGGTAGGCCCAGTGCCCGCAACAGGGAATATGCCAAAACACAACGTGGACACATCACATTTTCCCAAAGAAAACTGACCTGTTTTTTGCAAAGTGCCTAGCTGTAGATTTTGGCCTCTAGCTCATCTGGCACACAAGAAAACCTAGCAAACCTGGACATTTCTGAAAACTAGACACCTAGGGGAACCCTTGATGGGGTAACTTGTGGCACTCTCATCAGTTTTCTTTACCCAGAATCCTTTGCAAACCTCAAAATCTGGGAAAAAAACACCTTTTCCTCACATTTGGGTGCTGTAAAGTTCTGGAATCTGAGGGGAGTAACAACTTTCCTGCTACCCAGCATTACTTCAGGTCTCCTGATAAAAAATTGTGTAGGTAGGCCTAGTACCTGCAACAGGAAATGCCCTAAAACACTACATGGACACATCAAAACTATCAAATACAAAGCTATCTGTTTTTGCAGGGGGGGCACCTGGGTGGTTGATCGTGGGCTTAGCAGCCATCTAGGGCAGGGTTCGGCAAAGTCGGTCCTGAAGAGCCGGGTCCATGCCAGGTTTTTAGCATATCCACATTTAGAAAAAAGATGTTTCAGAAATCTACATTTTTCTAAATGGGGATATGCTAATAATCTGGCATGGACCCAGCTCTCCAGGACCGACTTTGCAGAACCCTGATCTAGGGGAACCTACCAAACCCAAACATTTCTGAAAACTAGACACCTGAGGCAGTCCAGGAAGGTGTGACTTATTTGGATACGTAGGTGTTTTTTGTGTTTTTTTTTTACCCAAAATCCTCAGCAAACCTCAAATTTAGCTAAAAAATCTAATTTTTTCCCAAATTTCCTACCACCCAATGTTCCCCTCTGTCTCCCAGTTAAAATGATACTTCAATTGTATAGGTGGGCTGTTAGACTTGGCATCCTTGGCTTGGTCTCCTCGATTTTTTTTGCCTCTGTTTCCCAGGTTGATCATGTGTGCTGAACTCTGTTTTTGCTGTATCTGTGTGTGCAGTTTTGAACTGCCATTGACTTGGCAAGTGTACCCACTTGTCAGGCCTAGAACTTTCCTTTTCTTACATGTAAGACACCGCTAAGGTAGGCCTTAGCAGTGTATGTTTAAGGTAGGACATATAGGGGGTCATTCTGACCCCGGCGGTCATGGACCGCCGGGGCCAGGGTTGGAGGGAGCACCGCCAACAGGCTGGCGGTGCTCCACAGGGTATTCTGACCGCGGCGGTTCAGCCGCGGCCAGAAAGGGAAAACCGGCGGTCTCCCGCCGGTTTTCCGCTGCCCTGGGAATCCCCCATGGCGGCGCAGCTTGCTGCGCCACCATGGGGGATTCTGACACCCCATACCGCCATCCTGTTCCTGGCGATTCGCCCGCCAGGAACAGGATGGCGGTATGGGGTGTCGTGGGGCCCCTGGGGGCCCCTGCAGTTCCCATGCCAATGGCATGGGCACTGCAGGGGCCCCCGTAAGAGGGCCCCACTTTGTATTTCAGTGTCTGCCTTGCAGACACTGAAATACGCGACGGGTGCCACTGCACCCGTCGCACCTTCCCACTCCGCCGGCTCAATTCTGAGCCGGCGTCCACGTGGGAAGGATGATTTGCACTGGGCTGGCGGGCGGCCTTTTGGCGGTCGCCCGCCAGCCCAGTGCAAATCCCAAAATACCCTCAGCGGTCTTTCGACCGCGGAGCGGTATTTTGGAGGGGGGAACTCTGGCGGGCGGCCTCCGCCGCCCGCCAGGGTGAGAATCACCCCCATAATAATGTGTCCTAACAGTCAAATACTGCCAAATTCGGTTTTCACTGTTGCAAGTCCTCTCCCTCTCATAGGTTAAGATGGGGGCTGCCTTTAAATATGATTAAAGCGTAGATTCCCTTTGGGAACGGAGAGACATGTGGTGTTTGGGGTCTCTAAGCTCACAATTTAAAAATACATCTTTTAGTTATTTGATTTTAAGACTGTGTGTTTGAAAATGCCACTTTTAGAAAATGAGCATTTTCTTGCTTAAATCATTCTGTGACTCTGCCTGTTTGTGGATTCCCTGTATGGGTCAGTTTGACAGCTGGGTTGTTTTGCACCTCTCTCTAGAAAGTGACACAAAGGGAACTGGGGTGTAGCCTGCATATCCTGATGAGCCCTCTGTGCTAGGAGGGAGGGGAGGAGTGGTCACACCTGAAAGGGCTGTGCCTGCCCTCACACAATGCAGTCTCCAACCCCCTGGTGTGTGTCTGAGGCCTGGCCTGGACAAGGCAGGATTTCACAAACAAGAGACACTTTTCTTTGACGTAAGCCTACTTCAAAGGGCAACATAGGTATAGGAAGGGTACCCAAAACCACAGACTTTAGATCACTTCTGGAAATCAAGAGGAACCTCTGCCTGGAGAAGAGCTGAAGAGCTGAGGAGAAGTGCTGTCCTGTCTGTGACTGTGTTTTGTGGAGCTATCCTGCAGTTGCGGCTTCTGCCTGGTGAAAAGGGACAAAGACTGGACTTTGTTGTGCATTCCTGCTTGTGAAGAAATCTCCCAGGGCTTGTCTGAACTTGCCTCCTGTTGTTGAAGTCTCAGGGCCATCAACGACTTCCCCTGCCAGCACCTGGACTCTCTGCTGAGACTCTTGCCCTGCCAAGTGGTGCCCTATCGAGTTCCTGTGGCCTTAACAGGTGAAGCTGGCAGACCAAGATTGAAAATCCACACACTGACCGCCGTGCGGCAAAATTTCCGATGCAACCTCCGAGACACGGCTGAAGAAACGACGTGCCGCCGGGTTTGCAGCTGAGATCGACACACTGCCTGCAGCGCAGCTGGAAGAAGGACAGATGCGGCTGGAGAAACGACGCGCCATACCGCTAACGGAGGCTCATCACATGATTATCTGGGGCACTTCCTTAATGTTGAAAAAAAACATTAGAAAACAGCTTGAAGAGTCCATTGGGGAAGAAACTCCACTCAAAAACCTCTTTTTGACTAGATTTAGATGCATCTTGTGTAAACAATCTACTAAAGGTGTGGTTTTGCCAGTGAGAGGCACTGTTTTTGCCTCTGTCATGAGCGGCCATAAAGTCCAGAGTGTGCATGCTAGCAGCCTGAGAGATAAACACATTTTGAGCGTGACCAGAAGAAAAACTGCGCTTCGCACCTGATAGCATGGAATTCAGGAACTCTGCCCTACTCTGAGTAGTGTAAAGTGACCGAATGCTGAAAACTTCCACCCGGGCCTAATTTGGAGAATGTGTTAATCTTTCAACAATGTGTACAGATTCCTGTCTGTTACAATCAATTTATGCTGCCATGAAAAGTCATGTTTGTTGACAGACTGGCTTACATGCACATTTGGGAAGGACTGAGGGTTCATGACAAACTGCTACTGTCTACATTTAATAAACTGATTTTTACTAATAAAATATTTCTCAAATAGATTTAAGATAATTAATGATGCCATTGTACACTTTTCCAGTCCTTTTGGTGCAGATGCATATTATCATATTTTTACTGTACCAACTTACCAATGTACAGTCTGGACCAGCATCAGTCTCAGAGGTGCTTGCTATGCCATGTCACCGGTAATAGAGCCTGCATTACCTACTCACATCTGTGATGAAGCATCATACCTGATCCAGTCCTCATATGGGGCATGTTTGGTACAAATGTCCCTCATAACATGGGGAAAATGTAGGTACCCCCTTTTTTGCATCCTGCCATGTGCCTGTTCAAAACAGCACTTGTCTTGTAATGAGGAATCTAGTGAAAAACTTTAAAACAAAAAATATATCCCAAACACAGCATCAGACACCGTCTGAAAAACATACACCTCCAGTAATCCGCATCTGCGTTTGAAGTGCGTCGACCGTCATATTGATGCCAAACAACACTGTTGCATATTAACAAGGTTAAACAACAAGATTAGCTAAAAAATAATAGCTCATCGCCTTGATGCTGTTCAATGGGAGGCCTGGCTGAGCTGGACTTCGCTGACTTCCTGCTCCATCATCGAAGGTCTTGCTTCCACTTCCTGCAATGCAGGCTGCACCACTTAAAGAACCCCCAGGGTCCGTGCCTTCTTTGCAATGCCCTTCCACAGTTACCACTTCTAATGGGAGGTGACCTCTATGGATGAGAACAAATAACAACAGGTTTTGAGTTATTTTGGTTGTCTGTAGTGCAGTCACACAATTTAGTAGCAGCTCTCACTAGCATTCTCAGAACAGTCAGTATAGATAATCTACAAACATTTCAAAGTTCCTAGGAAACACTAATTTGCAGTGATCTGTTAAATAGCCTCAACATTTTTTTCCTCATGTTACAAATACAGTACACAAACACCATCTATGCCAGGGATAGGGAACTTGCCATGTAGTGAGACCCACTCCAGATTAGTCTCACTCATTGTGGCCTACTAAAGGCTAGAGAACCTGTGCATTATTTGCATCTAAACACATGCACAGCTAAATTGCCCTCATGCCTAACCTTAGTTAGATACCATGGTCTGCTCACATACAGTGAGTAAGGGCAGTATAAGAGTTCTTCTATGTGTCAGTGAGAGCATAGTTTTGGATGATATATGAACAAATGTGTATCGTAATGGGACATACTTCTATGGAAGATTCAGAGTCTGTGCCATTTGGACTGGCAGCACAGGAAATATCATTCCCCATATGTGGCCCCATGACTTGTTTGAAACAAAAAGATACTCCAGTTTCCAAATACGGCCAGTACATTCACTTGACAGGACAGCATCAGACTACTACATAACTCTGAAAACTCTACTTGGAATTTAGATTTCTACCCTTTCGACCTGGGCTGTGTGTTTCCACTAAAAATAGTGGTACAGCGCCTATTAGCCAGTGGAAGTAAGGGGTCTTCATTGTGCCTCATTGAACCTGGAATTGTGAGCAACATGCACTGAAAACTCAGCTAATTCTTACAGGTGACTTTTCATTTTAATGCACAGACATTTTTAACATCCTCAAATAGCACCCTGTACCCAGCTAAATCATTCAGTTCACTACCCTTCAATCACAACACTGCAGTCATGATCATAAAAAGACAAAATAACATGTGAACAAAGAGGCAACAAGTTACGTTGGTAAACACATCCCACTCAAACATGTACCTATTGCTCTGGCGTCCCATACGTCTGGCTGTACAGGAACAGGGCCTCCCAAGTGAGGAGCTCTAGCTCCTCAGGAAAGAAGACAGGGGCCCTGTCACCGATTTTACCTGGCTTCTTGGCTCCCAGAGTTTGGTAACAGCAGCAAAACATGTGGAGGTTCTATTGGCTGCAAGTGTTAGGGGACAGGTGAGCTTTTTTCTATATGCAGCATACAAGTACAGGGTGGAAGCAATCCATGACGGAGACGGACACAGGTATTATTTTTTGTGCTTAGCCATCACACGTATTAGCCCATGTCAGGGTCCGGTGTGGACTGTTCCACCTACTATGCTGCTGCCATCAGGTAGCCAATGTCCTGACAGCAAGGTAAGATAGCCACCATTTTAGGGTCTGAAGCTGTGTATTTTTAAATTGTTAGTGCATCACCCGCACAAAAAATAGACGTTAGTGTCTATACAAATGTCATATACGAACACTGTTTTGTCAAGATATGAACATTAAAAAGTGTTTGACATCGATACTGCTGCAGAGGAAGTAATACCTCAATTGACGGTATTTTGAAAATAATTTTTTTTAAAAAATCATGTGCATATAATACACTTCAAACATATTATTTGCACAGAATAAAACAAAAAATTAGGCATGTAAAAAAGTGAGTTTTGAAATAAAAAAATGATAACAATGTGTGTACTCTTAAGACACAATGAGATCTGTAATGTTACAAAGACTTAAGATGTGTGTTGATTATCAAAGTATGGTGTGACCTTTCAAGGTGATGTTTTCTTTTCCAGACATGCAGACATTTGAATCCAGGCCTGGGTAGGAGATGGCAGCCTCAGGTCTTCAGGCCATTACCTGACTTTGCCACCATAGAGAAAAGGATGCTATGAAGAAGTTTTGGTTAAATAGGAAAACTATCCTGGATTCATGTCACCAGTTGGAGCCTGATCTCCTGCCTCACAATAGGAATACAACAGCAATAACACCAACAGTGAAACTCATGGTAGTACTTCATTTTGTGGCCACTGGTTCTTTTCAATACACTGTGGTTGTATCTCGGGCATGTCCTAACCAATTTTCAATGGTGAGCTCCAAGATGTTCTTTCTTCAGTGCTGAGGCACATCAACAGCTACACCCAGTTTTCACGACAACCGGATTCAGACACTGTAAAGAGAAAATGTTATGCTTTGGCTGAACTACCACATGTGGTTGGAGATGGCAGACATTTTGCCTTGGTGCCACCACACACAAGTGAACAGGTCTACCACAATCAGTAGAACTTCCAGTCCATGAATGTGCAAGTTGTGTGCTTAGCGGATTTGTACATCTCAGGTGTATGTGTGCCCGCTTTCCTAAGTCAACACATGATTCATTTGTACTAAAGGAAAGGACCATACCCCTGCAAATGTCACAACTTGCATCTGAGTGGGCCCGGCTTGTTGGTCAGTACAACATGACTTAAGATTCATTTCCTTGAATCCTAGTTAAGGAAGGCACAAAAAGGTGATATGATATGAACCTATTGAAATGTTGCTTCTATATAGGAGATTCATCTTATCCTAACAGATCATGTTTAATAGCACCGCTGAGGAATTCAACAATGTCAGGGGAAGTCTGCTTTAATGAAGTCAATGGAAAAACAAAGAGGACTTTGAGCAGGCTTGAGGGCTCCCTAAGGCCAGGTTTAGGTGCCAGGACAAGACCAGTGGAGCCTTCCTTTACTTACTCGATAAGGTGTGCCAAGTCACGGTTCCCTGCTGTATGCTCTACAAGATAACCCTGCAACAGAAAATCCCAATCACCAAGTAGATAGAGACCATGAAGAGCCAATGGGTGAGGATGTTGTAATACTCAATGAAGATGATAGTAGTGAAGAAGAAGGAATTGACCTATGTCAAGATGTTATTGACCACTTTTTCGCTTGAGTGTGAGTGTACCTTTACATATTGGAACCTCCAATGCAGAACAGCTTGGGGCATAAAGAACATATCAGTCTGCATTAGTAATTTGGTGGGAATGATCAGTTCAGGAAAGTCTGAGGCAAAAATGGTCGTATATCAGTGTTTCCCTACACTGACTAATGTGTTATTGACATAGATTAACTTTACTTGTGCTAAGTATATGTGTCCTCCTACCTTAGCATTTGAGTTGGATTGTATAAGTGAATTCATTAACTTTCCCTTGTTATTCTATTTCAGGGTCCTTCAACATGCCATCTTCATTTGGAGATTTGAAGTGATATTTTGCTGTTGCTACAAAGTGAACGTGTTGACACTGGGACAGACACCCACTTGGGACAGACAGATTGTGTACAGAGATAACTTGCACTGTGATTGAATGGGAGTTCTTGAGTTTGTATTAAACATGTTTTCTACGGGATTTTGTCATCAAGACAATATATGTCATTTAAATTGCTCAAACCGCACATGTATTTAAGCCATAGCATACTGTTCTCCCTTCACATTGGTTAAATCCTCAATTTGGGTTCATGGTAGATAGTTCTTGATATGTTTCCTCATAGTTGATACAACTTTCTTTCAGTTTTAGAACACCACTGAATGGTGATTGTGACATTGCGCCAGATCAGATACTACTACAGTGTCCTGGAATGGTTATGTAGCCTCAAATTGTCTTATTGTCGTGATGTAGGCTTATGGTGTTATTGATAGGATTCCTATTGAGAGGGCAAGATGTTTGGATCCAGCTGAGGTCATGAATCAATGATAGTTTGCTATTTAATTTGATCCCATTGAATATTACTTTTTTCCATGGCGTCAAGGTTGTGAAGTGTCTACTTATATATAGCACAGACTGTTGAAGTTATGCATGGTTTGTGAAACTCAGGTCTGATTTCATCTAAGACTTGTTACCCACAAATGCATGACACAAGTACTTTCTGATTTTCTTTTGTTTTGTTTGAATAAAATGGGTAACACATGACCTGTTTGTCATATCTAATTGTTCAATAGATTTAAAAAAATTATGGTGGAAGAAAGATATGAATAAAGAAATGTCACAATAAATGCACCAACAGTCTTGGAGCTTGTGTCCTTATGATTTATTTCCAGGACACAAAAGAACTGAAAAATGTTTCAAACAATAAAACAATTAACAGAAAATAGACTATTATGGTGGATGTAAGTATAGTAGTAGAGGCAACATAGTTGGATGTAAAAGATAAAAAATACAACTATCTTCACAAAATGGTAAATATGTCCCTGGAATAGTCCACAGATTGATGATAGACACACAATGGAAG